>NW_020955291.1:1891863-1944629 GCF_003031625.1 Empidonax traillii | reverse complement strand
GTCCGTCTGAGGTTGGTAAAGGAGCCTTTAGCCTGGCCCTTACATTGGTATTGGAGGAACAAAGTGGATCTACCAGGAGATTTCCACTAGAGCCAGGTCCACACATCCCTACTGAATTGCTTGTCCATTCCTCTCATCCCAGAAGTTTGTGTAGGGTCTTAGAGAAACATCTAAGCCCTCCTTCGGCTCTGCTCATGTTTATGGAAAGAGACTTGGGGCTTAACCATGTGTTTTGCTCTCATTCCTTGTTATTTGAAACACATGACTATAATTCAGTTAAAGACTTTGTGGTAGCACTTTCCATGCCTCTTACGCTAACATAAATGTGCTGGTTGGCAACATGACTTTTTGATCTATATAAAACCAGGAAAGGGAAGGGGGAGGAGGGGTGGGATTGAAGGGGAGGAAACCAGGCACGAAGAGAACAGGTGGAATATGTTTTTGCCTACTTCATTAAATAACCCTGAAAAATAAAAAGAATTTTAGGGGATTTATTGGCCAAATGCCTGCTGTGAATGGAGATGTATTTCTATAAGCTGAAGGTGGTTTACGTGCCTTGCCACAAAGCCATTCGTGTTCTTAGGATAACACTGGTATTTCTTTACTCCTAACTCTTTTCTCCACTAATGCTTGCTTGAATTAAGGTAGTCTTACAGAACCAGAATGTGTTTTGGTAAGATGTTTTGTGGTTTTATTGTTGCTGCAATATACTGGGTTCTAATAGGGTTCTTTTTGCCTGGTGAGAGAGGTTTGGTTTGTTGATATTTCCCCCCCTCCCCCCCGCTGGAGACACTTTTATCTTATGCCTGATTTCTATCTCACTCAAGTGCCAAGACATGGGTTAAACATGAGACAGCATTTCTGTTAAAACAAAACAGTAATACAATGTGGTAGAATTTGATCATCTGTGAAATATTTTTTAGTATCATAGTTTTATAGCCTTTTCCACTTCACTGGTGATTTACATTATTTTTTAAAAGCCTTAAAATGACAAAACTGCTACAGAATTAAAAAACAAACAAACAAACAAAAAAAACACAACCAAAAGCAACCCAAACCAAAAATCACTCAGACAACCCCAAACATTTATCATTTTCTTGTTCTATTTGTGGCACATTGTGGAATATGGTCAAAGCTACTTGGCTACAATAGCATCTTGCACCACAAATGGGGAGGTGGTGGGACTATTTGCTGAGTGATTCATCTTCCTGCTCAGATCTTGTTTGTAACCTGTATCCTGTGTTAGAGACTAAATTCTTCCTTGGTCTTCCTTGCTTTGATGGGTATTAGACTCCATCGCCATTTTACTTTCTTTAGTGATGTCCTTTGTCCAAAAATACCAAGATTTTACAAAAGAATTTAGAAACCCCAGAGTAAGGATGAGACTTGCACTGCTAGTGCTTAGTTATTGCCTACAGAACAGAGATGGAAAAAAATCTAAACCAAATCCTGGGCCACTTATATATTTTTTATTATTGCATTGATGGTGTTAATTTAAAACAAAAAGCATGTTGGTCGATAATAAAAATACAAAAATAAAATTTTTTTAAATTATGTTTATGCTCCCTCCCTCCTTTTCAAAAACATGTTATGACAATTCTTAAAAAAATAGTACACAAATGCTTTTTTTTCTCTTTGTAACTTCACCCAGCAAAACCAGGACAGTGTGTGTCCCTGGCTGACATTTTCTCCTGTGAGGGGTAGGACAGCTGGTACAGCTGGAATCTGGCAGGGGCAGAACATTTGGCATGGGATGGCAACCTAAATCCAGGTGCCTGGTGTGTTAACTGTGTTCAATAATGTTGCTTCTGGGTATAGGCTGCAAGAGAAATTTCTGTAATACGTTAGTTTCAAAGCAATAAATTCTCTGAAGTCATACTTTTTGAAATTTGTCCTTTCATGAAATGTTTTTAGGACGTCTTTGAAAGTTTTCATTGGGAGTATTTGATGGACCATGCTGCCACTTCAAAAAAATCTGACAAATAAATTCGTACCTTTTTATCACAATAAAACTGTAGTAACGTTTACAAAGGGTGTTGTGTTTTTTTTTTTTTTTAAGTAAGTAGTTAAACCAAATTTCTGAAAATAATTGCAGAAAGGACATCTAGACAACTCTGTGACTTTACTAACTACATCTGTCATTTTTTTTTGCATACAAAGAGAAGGAAGTATTTTGCATGGCTCATTTCTGAATTTTCCCTGAGCTCAGCCTACAAAGCAAACAGGCTGTCTGTGATCTTCATCTCTGAGAATGATTTAATAGCAAGAAGTGTCAGTATTAGTAGAGGAGCGAGTGAATATAAAGCAAATGTATGTTAAATGGCTTCAGTGAAATTATATGTGAAAATTCAGGGGAATGATCATAACATTTAAAAAAAGAAAAAATAAAGGAAGATAGTTGTGTCAGTATGTGGCTTTGCCAGTTTTCTCCTCTGCCCTCTCAAGTTTTAAGATATCCACTTTCTTGACTTCCAGATTGAAGTCATGTTTAAGAAAATTGGGTTTGGGTGTAAACCAGTAAACTCTGGGCAGCCCTGGCGTGTTCTGCAAATGGTGTGAGCGAGTGTTAAAAGGACTTTTGTTTGCTGCTTCCTGTGTGCTATTGTATTTGTTTGCTGCTCAGTGAATAGTAGTTAGGCATAGAAAAGAATAAGCTGAAGTAATGAACAGCAGAGACGTCCCAAAGAAATTGGTTAACATCTTAAGTAGCTGAATGGCTCAAAAATGCAGGCTTGCTATTGTTAGTTTTAATTTTCTCTGGATGTATTTCA
The DNA here is from genome assembly GCF_003031625.1 of Empidonax traillii. Taxonomy (NCBI): domain Eukaryota; kingdom Metazoa; phylum Chordata; class Aves; order Passeriformes; family Tyrannidae; genus Empidonax; species Empidonax traillii. The sequence continues at coordinate 1,941,858 of NW_020955291.1, read as the reverse complement.
CATGTTACTTGCATCAGTCATCATACAGAATAGGGCACTGTGTGTGCCTTAATTCTTTGTGACAATGCTTTTTCTACTTCTGTTTATTCTTTTTACTTTCACTTACTCTGTCTTCTGAGGTCCAGGCAACAAAGTAAGGTGCTCGACCTCATAATAACTTTAGAAATTTTGTCATTCAGATCCCTTCTTTGTACTGTCTCTAAAATATCATGGATCTTTTTGCATGATCCAGGTGATCACATGCTTTGGTGCTTCTTTGGTGAAACGCGCTGTGATGAGTTTTGGCTACTCAGTAATGTCTACATAGAGATGAAAACCTACTGCTGCAAAACTTTTTAGGTGATATTTTGATAATTACAACCATTAGTAATGGTTTAATAGTAAAAATAAAATATTTCATTCAGTAGCTTTTTTGAGCTGATCTCTCTACGTTCAGTAAATATAACCTAAACCTACATGTGAGCAGATGGGTCAGCAGTGAATGTGCCCTCAAAAAAACAGCCAGGATGTGCGTAGGAGGCAGGAGTTAGGATCAATGGAAGCACTGGGAGAGTACTCATACTCTTGCACACCTAATCAGTACCCAAATGCTACTGCAGCTTTGCAGTAGCAAAACCCTCTTTAGGCTGGGCTGTAGTTATTTTCATAACTAATGATGAGCTTATCAATACATAATGAAACTCCTATGTTTCCTTCCATCTCCTCCAGGAATCGATGGTATTTTGAGAAACACAGAAGATTCAGTGTAAATATTCACTCTTGGTGTCGGTGCTGTACCAGTACTGAGCTGGAGTGGGCAAGGGGCTTTCCCGAGTCTTCTGTTACAAGTTACTACCAGGTAGCTAGTTTTGAGTTGTACCACGGCTGAGTTGTTCACCTTGTAATGTTTGCTTTTTAATTTGCTGAACATGTGTCAAGTTTTTGTCCAGTTTAGGTTTGGAGGAAATACAGATTCTTTAATTGTTAATAGTTTTAAGTTTACCGGTATTGACAGTTAACCTGTGGTTAACTGAGTTGGGGTGTATTAAGGAAAATACACTGTAGGATAATGTGATTTAAAAAAGTAGGGATATAAATATAAGGAATAAAACACATATATTTAGAGGAACTTTTGGCTTATCATTAAAACACTGAGTGGTTAAATAGGTTTAATGCCATTATGCCAGAGCTGACACGTAGCTTGCATGCAGCAGTGACTTAATATGGAGAAAGAGAAGGTTGACTTCATGAGTATACAGCAGTAAAAACACAAAACTTAAGTCTCAAAAATTCATTGATGACGTCAAATGAAGAGATTTTATTAAAATATACTGCATTTAATGCAGTTCAGTATCTCTGTAAAATCATTGCCACATAAACTTCTGAGTGCATTTTGCTAATCACTTCTGAAGCAGAGTACAAGATCTAAGAATGTGGAGTGTAGTATTAGGGAATCTTGCCTTGTTTTCACTTCATTGTTTAAAATGTCAAACAGCAGGAAGGTTTCTCATGAGAGGCTCTGATTGTCCTCATTTCCAGATATCTCCAATGCCATCAAACTGCTGAGCATTATAAAGTAATTTTGTAATGTTGTTTATCAAATTAAACTCAGAGAAGTTACTCTCAAGCTGTTTATCTTGGAAGTTTGCTACTTCTATTTTAGGCCCGAAGAAACATTTGAATTTCCTCTATGTTTCTTTCCATCTCCTAATTGAGTCCATTACTGTGCCATCATTCTCTACAAATCCTGCTTTGAACCATATTCTGCATTTACAGGAAAAACGACAGCATAATCACTAATAATTGAGCGCATCAGAAATATCTTGAAATCCTAAACATTTCCTTTTCAGAAGTTTTAGTGTTTTGCTTTTGGAAGCCTGATTCCGGTGAGATTTGTACCTAAAACCTAAGTGCCTAAAATTTCACTTTGTTTTTAAGCTCTATCAGGTCTAGGCCAATTGAAAAAAGTTTTAAAACATAAAATACTGAAACAGAATCTTTTGTGCAAAATGGACACCAATCTAGTTTCAGACATCTAAGGTGAATGCTCTCAACTACTTTCTGGATATACCTGCCTTGCCCAGTACTTCTGTAGGATACATACATAAAGACAAGTATTTGAGTCCTTCTCTGACACCAGTCTCTTTTTTTCTGGCAAGAATTTGAAGATCCACACAGTACACACATGTAACTGCTTAACTGTGGTAAAATCTTACCAAACACAGCCACAGTTTTATGCAAATAATGTCATTGTGTACCAGGAATCACTCCTTACTGAGAGGGAATGAAGCAGACCAGCCTCAATCTCATGTAATCTCTAAAGTAACTGTGGCCCTGGTTTGAAAGCTGTACCAAAAGAGCCTTTAGCTGATTTAAGACAAATAAATAAATAAATAAACAAAAAAGCCCCCAAATAGTCTAGATACACCACCCATTCAGAAATAAAATCTTAAAGAATGCACTGAATTTGAATTTTGGACAAAAGGTTTCTGTTCTTATTCTGATCCTCTGAATAAAGATTGAGCTTTAATTTTTAAGTAACCAATTTTTCAAAGAAGCCTGAGGAATTCCGGTATGATAGCTTATAATGGATGCAAATTGTCTTCATCATCATCTAGCAGCTCACTTTTCGTTTCTCTGTGCTAATGAGTTTTCAAGTCAGTTTTGAATCTTCTAATTGCTTTTTATCTTTTATTGGCGCAGAATGTGCTTTTTTGCTCTTGCTCTATTAGTACACTAATAGATCTTTTGGAAAGAATTTATACAATAAGAAAACAGTTCACACTGCAAGTAACCTGCAATTTTAAAAATTGTTTTAATCTTCCTGTGAGGAGGGTCTGCATAATTCTTGCAGATAGTGCTTGCTCTCCAGCTTGTCTGTGAGAAATCTATTGTGAAGAGCAGTATTTCAAATCCCAAACTGTGTTGTTGACCTCTAATAAAGCCCATGGATTAAGTGGTACTCTGATCTGTTCCCCAAAGTAAGAGCCAGTAGATTAAAGTACATTTATAGTGCAAATATTTGTATTTGCTCTCAAAAGTCTCCTCTGCAGAAGTTCTCAAAATAATACTTAATGTGCATTTTTTCAGAAAATCTGTTCAAGATTTCACTAGCAACTCTATGCAATGCAACTGATGAAAGCTCATTTTTCTTAAAACTGTCTGAATAAACCTCCTCTGCCATAATCGCCTAAAATTTTAAACTCAGCATACCTGTTTTCAGTATTATTTTAAATGTTTGGTGCTTCAAAAATTGTTGATTCTGGGTTTAATCATCATGTAAAGAACAGCTATTTTAAGAAACTTTTCAGGTATTTTTAATTGATGAAATCAAATTGCAGACTTTGAAAAATGGCTAAAACACTGGGAATTTCCCACTGTGGTGTTCATGGAACAGTTCAACAGAAGCTGTAGGAAGCATTCAGTACTAACACCCAGTCAGTGACATCACCACTGTTATTTTAATTTAAGTCTCACCAAGATTTTGTCAAAGATAGTTCCGTTTACACAGGATTTACAGAATGCCACTAGAAGAAGGAAATCATTCATTCATTTTACCTTTAACCACCTACAGGCTAAAAAACAGGAGGAAAATAGTGCTGTTGACCTGAAGTTGCCCTCCACTGTAGAGGCTGTTAGCATCCAAGTGCTCTTTCCTAAGAATATCTTGAACTGTGCTTTTTTTCCTCAAACAGATGATTCCTCATTGTTGTGATAGATGAAAGAAAGCCTGAGCATCAAAGAGAAGCACATACTTAAAGAAGAATAAGGAAACACAGGATACTAAGGAAGCATGTGTGTATAAGCAGCAGGAAGCATAGGTGTTTGGCTAAGAGGTAGTGGGGTTTTGGTTTTGAGGGAGTGAAAGGACTGTTTCAGCTGATGCTCCTGTGCAGAGCATCGTTGCCATTCAGGTGTTAAGTGGAGATCACGGCAGCAGGATATGCTACAAAGCAAGTCTACGACCGAGGTTGTGCAGTTTTGTTGAACATCTGTGTATGAGCACACATGTGTATGCACTCAGCCCGTAGGAGCGTTTGAAACCAGATGGAAGGTCTGGTTACTGTTCCCATCACCTCATAGCATTTCACATGCGGCTTCTTCAAAGCAGGCAATAGTAGCAGTGCAGTGTAAGCAAAGATCTTAACTCAGTCACAGCTTTGATTATTACCTGAACTGTATGGTGCAGACACACCTTCTGACAGTAAATCACAGAATCACAGAATATGCTGAGTTGGAAGGGACCCTCAAGGATCATGGAGTCCAACTCCTGGCCCTGCATAGGACTATCCCCAAGAGTCACACCATGTGCCTGAGAGTATCATCCAAATACTTCTTGAACTCTATCAGGCTTGGTGCTATGACCACTGCCCTGGGGAGCCTGTTCCAGTGCCCAACCACCTTCTGGGTGAAGAACCTTGTTCTAATACCCAATCTAAACCTGCCCTGACACCCCTTTAGGCTATTCCCTTGGGCTCTGCCAATGGTCACCACAGAGAAGAGGTCAACCCTCTTCTTCTCATGAGGAACTTGCAGACCGCAATAAGGTCTCATCTCAGTTTCCTCTTCTCCAGCTGAACAGACCAAGTGAAATACATGGCAGTGATACGTTAAGCAGGATTTGCTGTATTTGCCACAGCAGTGCCACACACTTGCATCCAAAAAGTTAAAAAGACAAAGCAATGCGATGTCTATTTCTGTATGTACAAATAGGAATAATTTTACATACCACTTGAAGTAAGACTTAATTAAGAAGATTTTGGGGACAAAGGGCAGGGAATAGGGAGAAACTATCTTAAGTACCCCTCAGAATACCTTGATAAAGAGCCTTGTAAGCCTACATCATCAGTTTAAAGGGAATGTAGCTTAGCCACTTGACATACATAGCTATACATAAATCTGAATGAACCTCCTTACTTCCCTGCCAGCCACTGAACCCTGAGGAACCCAGAAGTAACTGTTCCATGCCCACAATCTGGTTTGGTTGCTGTGAGAAAATTCCTAGTGTGAACTTGGCATCAGCTGCAAGAGCCTCGCGCAGAGTGAGCTGTCTTAAAGTTGATTTGTCCTGCCCCATAAGATATACATTTAATGGTGTCGAGGAATTTGTTCAAAAATGGAGATTCTAGAAATCCCACCTGCTTTGAACCCACTGACTTCACGTACGTGGGCACAGACACACATGTAACTGAAAATGCACGACATCTGGAAGATGACTGTAAATGCCATTGGCTTTTGTGAATGGTAAAAAGACTGGATAATGTTTTATGTGAGCTTCTGATAATATCACTTCTAAGGAATATTATTCACGTCTGAATCATCCATTTGTTTTCATGCTGTTCTCTCTCACTACAGCTACTTCAGGACTTTCTCACATGATCTGCCAAAGATTAGTCACTGTCCCTGTGACGTTGTGTACAACCTCCTCTTCTCCCAAGGGCCAAGAGTTTTATTCCAGTTGTATTGTGGTGGTAGTTTGGGTCAGTGCTTTTGTTGTGGCTCTTTGGAGATGGGTCTCTGATTTTGGCTGCTGTTTGCTTTAGGAATTGAGAGGGTATAAAAAGATCCTGTTGTGGTAAAACAGCAGAAACATCTGCTGAAGAGTGGGAGGAGGAGGAGGCCACTAACCAAATGCAGCAGCAGGGAGCTTGCAGTTCCTCCTCCTCCGCTCTCACCGCTAGATGTGAACCTGCTGTAATAAAAGGGCTGGCACCACAACACAGGCTCCAGAGGGAAACAGGTCTCAGGTCAGCCAGCTAGAGAAACCTCAAAAGAAAACATTAAAACTGAATAAACATTGGAAATAGTTTTGGTAGATTAATTCACTCCATTCCATCCCTAATGCAGTTCGGAAGTTGTGCATAAACTCCAGGGAAAGAGAAAGCAGGCAAACTTGTACAGTCTGCTGCTTCTGAAAATAATGTCAGCCCTTGCACGTCAAACTTTAATTCCTTTATCAAAAAATGAGAGAAACAGGTGGAGATGAAAAAATCACTTAACTACATCATACTCTGCAGTAACTACCTGAAACATATGCACTTCTTGTTTGCTGCAACTGAGTGCTTGCAGCCAGACTTCCCCTTGGCTGGCTTGAGGGGTGAGAACACCTTGCAGTTCTTTTATGTGCAGCATGCAGAATGTTTCACTGTCCCCTCTAAAGCTAGCTGCTGATTAAATTACTGATGATGTATTACCTTTATAAGGATCAAGAGGCAGAAAATTCTGGGAAGTGGAAAAGAATATAGGGAGGTAGGTTTCTTATGAAAAGAGAGAGAATCATAATCTCAGAAGTGGTGGTTGTGAGCTTCCTATGGGAACAAAACAAATACACACTAGAAACTTTGTAAGTAACTATTAGATTATCTTACTTGAGGAGATGTAAAAAATTAGGTGAAAGCTTTAAGGTACTGCTGTTTAACTCAGAGGTCAAATTGTTTGCTTTCATAGCTTTACCACATTCTTTCAACTTACTGATTCACACTGTCAGGACAAGGTGCAGAGAGCCAGCACAGAAATCTAGTATCAGTCTGTGTGTTTGATCTCTGCTCTGCAAACCACATTTGCCTTTAGATCTGGAGACCTCTCTGCTTCAAATTCCTTCCAATGGGATCGAAACATGATGAGAGGAGTGGAATTGAAACAGAGCAGTTGTTCTACCCATCTCACCTGGTACTGCTCTATGTTGGGTGCAGGAGAGTTGGGAGGAGTGGAGCAGTGTCAGGGCAGTGAGTGTCATGTGCTCTGGCTGGCAGTAGCCCAGGTCCTATGGGATGTCTGGCTTAGAGGTGGCAGGAGCTGCCCTTGTCCCATGGTTCCTGGGAGGAAAGGATAGGACTCTCAAATGGGTTTTGAAGCGATTTCTTATCTCTGTTTCCTTTCTGACTGCTGCTGCTGTCTAGGGGGTCGAGGATGATGGTGTTTTGACTCACCTGTGCTGCTAAGCTGTGACATATTCAAGGGAGACTGCCTGCAGCATCTGTATACCAGCAGTTACAGTGAAGCATCTACCAAAGACACATTTGTATTCTAAATACATGTAGTTGAAGCTCAAGGTTGCAAATAGTGGCTTTCTGTAGAGGGCTCCACAGGATAAACCTTAAAGTGGCTGCTTTTTGCCTTTCTTCAGAAAGCGCAGTCCTTGCATTGTTGTCTTATGTAGATGGTGTCAAGCCAAGTTGGGATTGTGTCTTATTGCAAAAGTTTTTGTGAGGATCAGTGTCTTGAATCTATGACTTGTAATATCATAAACATTTGCCATAGTGGGTAGGTACACTTCATTAGTTCTGGGCTTACAAGTTTCTACATAGTTATGGTACATTTTGGATCAAAAATGGCTTACAGTCTTCTATGTTACCTTGTCAAAATAGCATGCTGGATTGCTGCCAGATATGGATTTGATGACTTTTACCTTTGAGTGGTGCAGGCCAGATACAGAGCTTATAATTGAGTGATACCATGTTCTTGGTAGCACCTCAGTAATGGGACCTACGTTAGCAGTAAAGCAGAAGGCGATATGGGCTAAACAGCATCAGTAACATGTTGTGCCTGGAGTTTTGGTGAATGATGCTGTGTCTCAGCTTTGAAGGACAGGAAGGAGAAGGGTCATTCTTTGTCTCTGGTGATTCATTTGTGTGCCAGAGCACGAGGAGACACTGTATTGGAAATATTGGCATTGCAGCCTTTTTTGATTTTTTTTTTTGCTTATTTGTTTGTTTTTGTTTTGTTTTGTTTTGGGTTTTTTTTTTTTTTAATATATCAAAGGTAATGGGAAGAGGTTTTGTGTGTGGAACTCTCTTACGGTCGCTGTGTATTTTTCTTTTTAAAAAGTCCTTGCTTTTTGCAGAAGAAATGAATCCAGTGAATCCGTGGCAGAGGAGCTCAGAAGTCATATATTTCATCCTTTTATATCTGTTTGCTTTAAAAAAACCCCACAAAACATGTGGTTTAACTTCTCTTTTAAACCAGTTTAAATTACAGGTCATCTTTTGCTTGTGAAGGCATTGTTTAGTTTGAAGAGGAAAGAATAGGGACAGTAATTTGCAACCCAGGTCAATCAAGCGCTCTTGCATTTTGAAAGTTTAGTTCCTCTAATTTCCTGACAAGTTTGGTTGCAATTTTCCTTCACCCTTTTTTAGTTTGCTTTTATTTATTTTTTTTTTTTTAACTTTAAAAACTTCCCTCCTCCTTTTTCTTGTCATTCAGTCAGAAATGTTGAGGAACTGCAGTTTCTAAATTCACAGCTCATGGAATTGCGGGTTCCTACCGGAGATCTCAGCTTTGGGTGGGAGTGTAAGTTCATATGTTGCTTTTTTTTTACTTTTTAAAGTGAGCAATTCTGACTTTTGATCTGCCTAAGCTGAGCAAGAACCTCAAAAAGGAACTGAAATAATCCACAGTGTACTGCTTACATAGCATGAAAATTGTAATTTTTAATCATCTGTGAACATTTCAGTTTTAATGCAACTTTTTTTTTAAACATGTAACTTTCCTGATTTTTTAATTTAATTTTGGTTTTTAGTCTTTGTATGCAGACATAGGTGCTGACTTATAATTTTTTCCCCCTATACTTATGAAATAGTTTAACACTTTTCTGGAGTGTCAGTCATTCCTTTCTCATCTCATGTCATGAGGTAAAAGACCTTTTCCTCTTGCAGACTTCTGTCTTCAGCTTGTGCCCAAACCATCAGTGATGAATGTTCATCAGTAATAAATAGTCTCCTCAAAGATTTTTTGTGATAGAAAATAAACTTCTTTAGATGAATGACTAAAAAGTCCATGTAAGTCCAACTGGCTCAGAAAATGTTGTACTTGTGAATTTATGTTAGGGGGATGTTTTTACTTGGATTGACTCCATTTTTGGTGATGTTTTATACTGTGTTGGCAGTGCAGCACGAGACCACTGTGTGCGCACTGGTGTGACGTGGATAACTTTTGATGGTGGCCCAAAAGGGCAGTTCAGCCTGTAACTGGTTCCTGGTCACTAAACCAAGAGATAATATAAGGAATGGGAGAGCACGTTGGTAAAGCACTGAGCTTTTTAGTTTCTTATTTTCATAGTTAGTCATTTGTAGTGGCATATGAAATAAAGGAAAAATAATTCTCTGGAGCTGAGCAACATTGGGTAAACTGGTTGTATTTAATAATTTTAAACGTACCTGATGTTAAACAGTCTTTTATTTTGGTGGCTGGTGGTCTTCTGTGAACACACAGTGCTTTCAAAATCCTGTCACCCAGCACTCGCCACCAGGCCTGTCAGCACTTCCATCTGAGCTGTCCTTACTCTTTCCTGCTGTGAGAAAGGATGACAGCTCATTTTATCTGCCTTGCAAGCAAACACAAAGGCTGGATTTCCTGCATTTTTTTTCCTTCTCCTCCATGGGATGAAGGCTTGTGTATGAAGAGATGCTGATTAATGCCAGCTGTTTGATTTGCAGCTGAGAGTGGGTCCCAGCTGAAAGGCTGGAGACATTTGCCACCATGAGAACCAGTGCCCAGTTCTGAGACCTGAAACTGTTTCCCTTCCATAGCTTTTCCAAACCCAGAGTTTGAGCACCTCAGATGTAGAGATGGTAAATCTAGATCTTAATCTTGAGAGCCTTTTGCATCTGTGTTATCTAATCTGTGTTCTGTACCTAATCTTCATAAGGGTGATTAAGCCTTTATAACACTCAATAGTAAACTTTTGAAAAAAGGAAGTGCTGTGCTACTGGAAGTCTAAGAATGGAGATGGTTGCAGAACAAGTGACTGATATCAGACTTTTGATGCAAGAGTGGAATGGAAGATTTGATTGGGGAATTTTATGCCAGGGCCATTCTTCCCTTCTACTCCCTTTTATTTCTTCCTCTTTTAGTTTTACACCATCTCATCCCATTCCTCCCTGGAAGAAGCCGAAAGCAGTTTGTAGAGAAGGAATAAGATCTGGAAAGTAGAACTGATTTTTAAAAGCAATGGATCTTTCTAGGTAAACCTACCATATTTTAAATATCCTTTCCCAAAAGGATAATAGACTCTGAAGAGTGCACTGTAGTTGGTTTGTAAACTTGTTACTATGGAAAGGTCAAGGCAGAGGAGACGGATTAGGGGCAGGAGAAAGAAGAATAAATGTCCAACAAATATTTATATAGTAATAAGGCATATCAAATCTAACTTGAAATAATACTGAATGTATTTATGTGGGTTTTTTTTTCATAATTTGTATTCTACAAAACTGTGTGGCAGATGTATTTTGCTTAGAGCATGAAATTCTTTCTCTGGCTTTGCTGACAGGTGGTTGTTGATATCTGCATGGGTTACTGCCATGTGCTGTAGGCCAGGAACAGAGAACCAGCTTCTTTGCTAAGGGCCAGTGAAGCCTTTGGGACACCCTTCTACAGGCCATGTATTAACACATACCTTTGTGATATTTGATGATAGCATACAGCAAATCAGCCATTGGTTGAATGAAATTAAACTGTAGACTGTGTAAATCCCAAGATGTAACTTAGGATGCCGGAATGAAACTAGCAAGAGAGGGAACTGTAGAGTTATTTGGTACTGTATGGATTCGGTTCTCCACCCCCAAGTGACTGCATGTGGGGCTTTCTGAAGACCTGTCCATGCTAAAAGCAAATGGAGCATGTTTAGGTTTGAATATTGTCACTGAATATTGTCATTGTTTTTGACGTAAGTTGAAATTTGACTTTAGACATTTTTACATGTTCTCAGCATTGAAAGAAATAGTACAGTCCTCTTTCATATTTTTGCTCTAACATTTAACATTCATGTGGTATATATTTTGAATTCCACAAGATAATACTTCTTTTTGCAATGATACTTCTAACTTATTTTCTTGAGAATCCTATGCTGTTCTTTCTGCTTTCCAATAGTTACTTGGCAAAATTCACAGAGAAGTTGAATATTGTTAAGAGAAATGTCTTTTGCAATGTGGCAATTACAGCTGGCATGAAAGTGGCTTAGAATTATTGGTTGTATGGATAGCTTGTTTGCTCTGACTTTTTCCTTTCTAGAGAGGCTCTGATTACTCTTTATTTTTACCCGTGATGTTTACTGTGATCTATAATTTTCTTTCAATCAGATGCTAAGCCAGCTGGATTCATGTTTCAAAACAATTTGCCGCCTTTTCTTATTTTAAAACCTTTTTTTTTTTTTTTTAAATTCTACTTTTTTTGGAAATCTTACAGCTTTTCAGACACTTCTGATTTAATAAAACTCTTTGTTCTTTTGGAGGTGTTGTGCCCAAAATAATTATTTTTTTTTCCTCCATGGGAATAAAACCCCTTTTGTTAATTTTATTTTTCACTGTATACCTCATTAAAAGGCAGGTGAGTTCTGCAGAGTTTGTTTCCTGAAGAAATTTCTCAAAAATTATCCTATTTTGCGTGCAGCTCCATACTCTGTCCAGTTACCTGTTCTTGTGTTTCTCTTGTGCATTGTTTGACTTTCTCTTCCATCTTCCTCTGCAAATCTGCTCTTATTTTCCCCTTTCTGTATGACTCTCTGCAGCTGGTTCCATGGCAGATGAAGATTTTTTGCAGACATTACGTACGGAGCTTTTTCATTCCAGCCTCTGCAGAATGAGGATAGAGGCTGGGCCAGAGAAATGTAGATTCAGTTTTAAAGAGCTGTGAAAGGTACAATGGAAATGAGTACACAGTGCTTTTAGAGTAATTTATAAAACTTGCAAATATATTCCACTTTGGAAGAATAGATGAGCCTCTAAATCACTGATATCAGTGGGTGGTGGTTTTAGGGACTCAAGGAACTTTTAAATCACAAGGATGGTGGGAGGGTGCTGAAGACACTGAGGTGATATGGAAGAGAATGAGGTGAAATAAGAAACAATTCAACAGCTGTGAGAGGGGCTACCCATGGTGGGAAGCCAGGGCTCTGTTTTCACTTGCCTGCACACCTTGTTGTGACCCAACCACCAGCCTGTCTCTCAGGCACTTCCTTCACTGTCCTGGGAATTCAAGAGGCAGAAAATAGCACAGACAGGAGAGGATCGGAAGAGAGATGGCCAGGGAGAGGAAATACAGAATAGGAAAAGGAAAAGTGTTGGTAAATCCTAAAGCAATGCATTGTGTTGATGTTGCTGAGCTGTCCTGCATTTACATATGTTGATGTTGGCTTTTCTTGTTTGTTAGAAGGATCTTACACTGTTTGTAAAGGCATTTGAAGATGAAAAATGAATTTTCTGAGATGTATTTATGTGATCATTCCAGGCAAAGCTCAAGGCAGGAGCAACTAAACGGACTGCAATCAAATTGCTGCTTTTGTTTGTATAAAATAGCATCTCTGACCTCTTTTTAGCTAAGAGGTCTTAAAATCATTTCATCAAAGACCATTTTACCTGATTTTTTTTCATTCAGTCATACTCCATTGAAATAATATGTTTGTGTAAATAATCTTCCCTAATAAGAGGCCAAAAAGAAATATGTGATGAGTTCAAGTTCTGTATAACCCATGGCAAAATGTAAGGTTAATGCTGAAAATGAAAAGTATTAATGGTGAGTGGATCCAAAACAGCACACAATGGCAGACTTTGTGATTTGCTTATAAAATTGTAACAATAAATAACTTTTAAGGTGCTGTAGCATCCAGAAATACTTTTTACTTAGTGTGGGAGGAGTCGTAAGTTCCTTTGAGACAAGAAACCACCATTTGGGATGTGGTGCCAACCTACAAAGTACAGGTAGTTCAGGATTCCCTAAAGAAAACAAGGTATCCAGTGAAATTTCTATAAAAGAAAATAGCTAGATATTTGGACTAAGCTATCACAATGAATACTATGTATTATTGATAATTGTTTTGTTCCATGGAGCGGAAATAAGTATTAATGTGTTTGCAAGGTGAGACCCAGAAAGAAGCTTGATGCTCACTCCCCATCTGCAAGATTTCAGTTTGAGGGAAAGTTTTGTAAAATAACTCTTTCAAGGATTTTTTTGGTTTACTGATGACTAAGCTCTTGAAAAAATATGTTTTATGGCATAGCTGTTGCTTTGAGTCCCAGTCTCTGCTCTGATCTTTGGTATCATCTTTGGCAGTCCCTTGTGGATGGTAGCACAGCCAGCTCCCTGGGACCCTTCCAGTTGCCTTATAGCAGATTTCTTTTGGAGAACGTATTTTTGGGTAACTGCCTCCAAAAGAAAAGAATAGTCTTTGGTCTTCTCTGGTAAGCGGAAATGTTGACCTGACTTAGGATCTTTGCGGAAGAAAAAACCTGAGTTCTGATTGGCATTGTAAAGTAACGTCTTTTGTGTGAGAGGCCCTTGGCGCCTTACAAGCATCTCGTCTTTGGAGAAGCTCTGCCCAGTCAGTCAGACTTCGCTGCCAGCCCAAATAGCTCTGGCGAGGAGTCAATGAGGGCTCTGTTGCATTCCCTTTGTCTGGCCATGTTTATAACAAAGCGCCTGTGTTAGTGGGATGCTGGAAATGTCACGACTTGCCACAATAACCTGAGTGGGGGCTACATAAAAAGTTTCCATTTTTAGCTTTTCTTAAAATAATGAAAGGGATTGTCTGTGGCAATGTTGATATGAAATGAAACTTTGAACTGTTGAGTAAATAAAACCACTGAATGTATGTGCTTTGAAGTTTTGAAGAAGCCACTGTGAAATGGTTGAGTTGTTCTCACATCTACCTGCAGCTAGAGGTAAAGTTAGCTAAAACCTAAAAATAATTTTTTAAAAAAGCAGAATCTTATTTATTTTTGTGTTTAAGATAATCAAAGTAACATTGCGTCTGACATTTAAGAATCGCAGCTTATGTACGGGCAGATGAAAAGCTGCAGAGAAAGTACTTGGGAAACTGTGACCTTCCAGGGGAGCAACACACTCCAGGCTTCTGAGGCTCCCAAGCTCCCGGCCTTCAGCCCTGCCTGGCTGGAGGCTACAGCTGCCTACCAGGCTGTAGACACCCACCTGTGTCCCAACCTGCAGGTGCGACCTGTACCACCTTCTCGCAGCTCTCCTGGCGTGACAGGCCGGAGGAGGTGAGCCCTGTGCACCCCCTGGCTCTACTTGTGTTAAGGCAGCACCCATGGTCAGTCTGTCCTCGTGCCAGGAACCTCCCAAGGGATGGGAAATAAGGGAGGAAAAACATTTAGTTGGCCCCAGTTACGTTTGTTTTTTGGCAGATTAGGCTGTTTATAATAGCAATTTCCTGACATTACAAAAAAGGGAACTTGGGAAATTTGTGAATTGGAGAAGGCTAGTAAGTGATTACTGGATATTTCCTTGCAAAAGCCTTTTCTCTGCCTGGAATGACTGAAGTAGGTGTGTCAGAATGGCATTTAATGAAAATTCTTTGGGTTTAGTGGTTGTTTTGTGATTTTTTTTGTGCTTTGGTTTGGGGTCATAGGTTTGTTTGCTTGTTTGTTTTAATATATATATATATATAAAGATACTATAGTGCATGTGAAGTTGTTTCCCTAGAGACTTTACTTTTCATTTAAATATTATAAAGAAGACCTTTGACCTTTTTTAGTTGTCTTTTTGGTAGACTATGGATCAAATTAGTATAGATTATAAAGTAGTATAGATTATAGACAAATAAGTGTGTCAGGTTGAGTTTGAGTGGAAGACATTCACATCTTAGTCAAAGTGGATAGATCAGGGCTCACCATTGGCCTTAGCTGCTCAATATGGCATGGAGGTTCATAAGAAAGTATGGGAACAAAAAAAGCAAAGACAATGCAGTATATTTAAACCTGGAGAAAAGTGCTTTTTCACTAAAGGCACATAAATTAGGAATTCATTTTTCTTAAAGACAAAACTGGTGGCATTCATAGTGCATTGTTTTATTTTTGCACTTTTTGATAGAGCTTATTTCTTTATGCTTTACTGAATAGTTACTTCCAAACAGGTTACATGTTATTTATGGGCTTATTATTTCGTGGTATTTATGAGCTCCATGTCATGCAGTTCAGTGCTAGCTTCCATATTCTTCCCCCTTTAGTTGTAAATATCATTCTGTGCAACTTCCATGGCTGCTGTCTGAAAGCCTTCATGCCATACTCTTGTTTCATTGGAGCATATATGTTGTATTCTTGTTGTATGAAATGATGTTTGAAGGAGAGCTAAACTTCCACTTCTGAACAGTGGCTGGTAGAACCAGAAGCCCCTTGGCAGCTGTCAATCAGGCTGTTAATCCACTTGGGAAGATTTTCCTTACATACAGTAATTTTGCGGCTACTGTGCATCAATACATTGTGGTTTCAGTTTTGGGTTTGCAGCTTCATTTTCTTCGTGTTATGCTCATATATTCTTCACATATTACCCTGTTATGTTTTGTAATATGTTAAGCTTAGTTTTGGCTGGGTGGTACCTGGTTTTCACTTCCGTTGTTCAGTGTAGTGGGTGGCCTCTGCCTCTTGACGAGCTACTGAATGTGGATATTTTTGTGCTGTTGTTTAAGACTGAGTTTTGCATTCAGAAGTCTCTTGTATCATTGGCTAAGTAGTCAAGACACATAGAGCAAGATTTGCCTCCCTTTCTACTGGAGCAATTAACCAGAATTCACAATTATTTTAATCAGACTTTAAGGGAGTGAGTGAAATCTTAATATATCTCATCTTTTTCAGCTTTGTGACTCTTCTGGAAATCGTAGTAACCAGAATGAGTAACTTCATAGAGTTTATTGATTTATATTTTTCAAACTTACATCATGATTATCTGATTCACTTTTAGGAACTGTTCCTGGATTGCAGTATTGTTGATGGGAACCAAATCAGGCTAGAGTCCTTGCCCTTGGCCCAGGGCCTTTAGTTTGTAGCTGGGATTGCCCCCATTCAGCTGCAATGCTCTGGGAACAGGAATTAGAAGTATTCTGGTCTGGGGAAGACGGGGAACTGTGGTTGTATGCATTGCACCACCATGCTCAGGAGGTATTGCAGTTCATTCCTTTGAATACAAGTAGCTTTATGTACACTATGTAGCACAGAAAGCACTTTCTGCTACAGACAATTCCTGTATCTCAGCAACTTGGAAATGTGCTGAATAATACCTAGCATAATACATGGAAAATAATACATTTTTCAGAAGCAATATGCTTCTGGCACTTTTTGCTCTTCTTCTCTTTTTCATTCTTTTTGTTTTACTGTTTTCTCCCCTCAGGCTGTGCTCTGTGGGGGAAGCTTGTTCCTAACAAACAATGATGCTGCAATAATAAAGAGCAGTGCAAAACTCAGTACTAAAGCTACTCTACTACTTGTGAAGTCCCAGGAATGTTCAGTACTTCCAGTTAAATACGTTCTTTCACAATATGGTGCAATTTCCTAAAGACTTGTTGCCCTTTCCCTAGGGGAGGTATTTTTAATTATTAATGAAGTTAATAAACTCCATACTTGAGACCCTAAATCAAATGGCTCGTCATTCAAACTGAGAGGAGAATGTTGTGGGTAGAACCCCAGCAGTGCCACAGACCTTGCACCATTGCCTTCCAGAAGCTGCTGTGGCTCCCATCCTGAGGGAGGGTGTGTGAGACTAGGCATGCCCAGGGTCTGGCTGGCATCTGAATTCTTTCCTTCTTGGAAGATCCAAGAACAGTTGATTGATATTTGTTGGTAATATTAACACTTTTAATAAAAACAGTCTCATGGGCAAGGTGATGGGGTGAAAATTTGCGATAAATTTTTGTTAGAAGAAAATTTTTGACTGTCAGAGTCTTCGAAGGTCATGTGAAAATATTTGTGCATGTCTTTTAATACTTGAAATTAAATGGGAAGTAAAATAATCTCTAATAATTTTAAGATTATTTGATTTTTTTTTAAATCTTAATATTTCTGAGCAGCAGGGTTTGACACCAATGGACACTGGCAAGATTTGAAGATGTCAAATACCTTCACTGTCATGTATTTGTAGCCAAAACAAGGCAGCTAACGGCTGGCCTCAGAGCCCACATTTAGTGAGAAAGCAGTGTCTGTATGTGTGGGAATGTTCTTCTGACATCTTTGTGTAGCGTGGTTGAGCCACAGCAGTGCTAGATTTAGCAACAGCCTTATTAATCTATGATAAATCTTATAGTCACTTGAATCTAGACAAGCAGAAAGTTCTAAACTGTACAGTGTAGGGTTGGGGCGCATTAATCTTTTGCTGAAGTTAATCGCTCACTGCTCCAGCTGTTGGTGTTGCTCTGCATTTACTGCTTGTGAAGGCAAAGATGGAAAAGGAAAGAGAGGAGTGTTCTTTGTCAAACTCAGATTTATGTTACAATTTTGTCAGAAGCTTTTGGACAAGCATAATTTTCTTCATTTGCTGCAATCTTGGACCAACTTAAAGTGAATCTGTTCTTCCTCGTATTTCAAAGCAGAACAAGAAAATTGGATTCAACTTCCAGGGGTCGAACCAATCCCTACTGTTTCTTTCTAACTACATTTCAGAGTTGTCTTTTTTTTTGTTCCCCCACGACTGATGCAGACAAGACAATCCATTTTTCATTCCTGCCATTCAACATCTCATTGAAGTTTGACTGCAATGAAACTAAAATTTATCTCTGAGTTTGCCTTCAAGCCTGTTTGTTAGTTCAGTTTCATTTGTGTCCAGATATAGTCTTCTGAAACTAATATACTTGAACTGCTTAAGTGGCAGAAATACTGTTCAGTGATGCATATTTTCTCTTGGACTTGCTATCTATCAGGATTTAATGTCATCTTACAAAACAAGGAAGGCAACCATATCAAAGGCTGGAGTAGATGCCAGAAAGTATCAAAAATCCCATATCTATTTAGTATTGAAAATGTATCCACATACTGGGAGCATTTTATGTTTATTCATGTGGGATGCTTAACATTTCCAACCCAGTCTCCTGGGGCAGGAGCAAGTGAAGTGCTGGGACTGATGTAGCCACTTGGCTTCCAAAAGCCAACTGGTTTTGCAATTCAACTACATATAAAGGAAAATGCCGTTAAGAAATCAAAAGAAATCAAAAAAAAAAAAAAAAAGCTGTGTAAAATCAGTGAATTATAAGGGTTTGATGAAGGTATAAGTAAGTGCCAGTTTCCCTTAGAAATTTCATTTAACTCCACTTCTGAGTCAGAGGGATTAAAAAAAAAAAATCTAGTTCCTTTTAGGCATGGAGGGAGAAGTAGCTGGTTGGCATAGAAAATGGAAGGAAAAAGAGATTTTAAATTAAGGTTCAGTCTTTGTGAAGTGCACAGGAAGAGCAGGTGAGCAGTCCAGGAGGCCTGCAGCGTCTGAGGTTGTTGACCATGTGCCAGAAGACTGACGGGCATTTTGGAAAGGGCCAGGAGAGTGAGAAGAGACCAAAGGAAATGCTGGAGGTCTGTGAGTCTGGGGAAACCTTAGAGAGGTCTCAGATTATTTTTCTTTCTTTTTTTTTTTTTTAATCAGCCCAGGAATGAATCCAAGTTTCTAGTTGAGTGTCAAACCTGCAGATGAAGACCTCTACAGAAACCTGGCTCGCAATTGGTCTTTCCATTTGTGCATGTATAGGGGACATGTTTCAGCCGTTTCCTTAACCTTTTCTGGTCTAGACCTGAAAAACTAACACTGGAAATCTCCTGAATGTTGCTGAGTACCTTAAACGAGCAAAAGTAAAGCCAAATACAGGTGTTGGACTTGGTGGAAAGCCCTAGACCTCCCAACTTCCCATCTGCAGCCATAGGCATTTCATCCCAACCATCGCCAGTTAAAGTTACTGTAAATGAAAAGCAATTTAGGTTGTCATATCATCACCAAGTGTCAGTCTAGACTAAATTTTTGTTACTGGTATTCCAGCAGCCAAAAATATAATAATTCCTCATGCCCGTTGGGTTTTCAGGGTAGGAGAACATTGTGGGGCTAACCAGAGTTGCCCAAGAATCACTGAAAGCACAAGAAGATCAATCATTAATTTTTCTTAGACCAAGGGTCCTTTACAGCTGTAGAGTCGAACAGAAGCTGGAGGAATTTCTTTTTCTTCACCATATGGGGGGGGGAGTGGGGAGTGACTGAGATATTTGTCCAGAAGCGTTAACAAAAGTTTACTTAATGCAAAGTGGAATTCTGATCTGCAACTGCCTTAATCCACATTCCTCAGTTTTCACCTGACCACAACCAGCCACATACCAGTGCCACAATAACACACTCTGATTATGGCAGCGCACCTGTGCTGGGTAGGTTTTCTGGCCAACTTTTTGTTATGACTTTCCACTGATTTTATCTTTAACGTAACAATTTTATTCCTTGCAATGATTCTCAATCAACTTAATGAATTGCTTTTGGAAAATTACTTTATTTAGATATATTCAAAACTAATCCCTTTTAAAAATAACTTCCTGTTAGTCTCTTTAAGCCCCTCCTAAGGAGTTTAGTTAGGTAGCGAAAAATGTTTGAAAATGACAATACTTCAAATTTTCATGGTTGCTGTAGTATTATATCATTAAGAAATAACTGAGGAGACAAAATTACCGAAAGAACAAACCAGTTATCAAAATGTGCACTGGTGTTCTGACCACAAACCACCAGTTCTGCTGCTTGAATGCATTTTATATTATGAGGACTCTGAAATACGAGTAGCAAAAGAAAGCAATTTTTATTGAAGAACATACATAAGGCCTGCTAGAAATAAAGCCAAATCCTTACTGCTAGAATTCCAGTGGAGTTGGATGTAATATCTTGTGTCTTAATAAAGGAATAATATCTGTGTTGCCAGATTATGAATGTGAAATAAACTCTTTTTGTTCACCCTTTTTTTCATGCTTTATATCATCAGTGTGTGTGTTTTAAATCACAAGTATGCTTACAGAAACTGGTGTAGGTTTCATTCATTTTGTTAATCATTACAACTTTCCACTTCAGCTCCTTCTGAGTGAACTCAGCTGCCGTCCCACTCAGTTCTTGAGTGTAACCAAACTATTCTTACTTGTCATTGATTTTTAATGTATGGTGACATAAGTGTCCAGTAGCAGATGAAAAAGCTTTTCAGGAGTAGTGGGAGTAAATGATCTAACACTATAGAAGAGCTTTTACTATTTTATTTGATTTTCATTTGGTAAACAGATGTATTTAATTTTGCTCTATTCTGTAAATAATTATATTACAATGCAAAGCCAAATTTAGGAATTGTTCAGCAACAACAACAACAAAAAAATTAATTCCCATGTCCATTTGAGTCTTTCGAAAGTGGAGCACACAACTTACTTTAGGCTACAGTAGACACCATTTGCACAGGTCTTTCTGCAGTACACATACCTGCAACGTTTGCCATAGGAAGATTACTTTCTGACTTGTAATATTACATGCCTTGCAGAAGGTCAGGCAAACACCATCCTTTTCCATACACGATATGATATACGACAGAAAATTCAAAAATTTGTTACATTTGTCAGTTATGGGCAGCCTGGTGGTGTTGTTTCACTTGATTTTGCTCAAGTTTTCTGTTTTAAATTTTGTGAGAGGAATTCTAGACTTACAGTCTATGGATTCATGTTGTTTAATTTTTGTTGTTCTAGAGTCTTCCCATGTTTGAGCTTTCTTCATGTTTTCCCTACACACTTAAAAATCATGGATATAAAATTTTGTATGTAATGAATTTCATTGTATAGTT
This sequence comes from Empidonax traillii, assembly GCF_003031625.1. Lineage (NCBI taxonomy): Eukaryota > Metazoa > Chordata > Aves > Passeriformes > Tyrannidae > Empidonax > Empidonax traillii. The sequence goes on along the minus strand of NW_020955291.1, from coordinate 1,921,334 downwards.
TACCACACAAATTGGAAAATCAGGTGAAAAAATGTGAGTCCTGCCAACCAGCAGAACCCGCCCATGGAGCTGAGGCTGATGATCAAGGAGTTAGGAAATGTGTTTAATGTTTTGATCTGACTTCTTAGTTATAAAATCAATTGCAGAAGCAGCTGTCAGGATCATTTATTTGGGATCTGCCATTTATGGTACCTTGAGTTGTCGGTGCAGTGAATTCCGCTTCTGCCCTGAAGGGTGGAGATGCTAAGACCAAGAGCTGTGGCAGTGAAATCAGAAAGGAGGCTTAGGAGGGTCCTCTTCTTCCAGTTCATGCCATGGGATATAGCCAGTGTAAAGAGAATCAAATAGATCAAGTATAGTGGCAGGGAAACAAAGGGAAGCATTGAGAGGAACCATAGAAAGAAGCAATAGTCGAGGAGATTTCACAGAGAAATGGGAGTAACAGGTACAAATTACATACTACAAAGCAAATGCCTGTATTTTACTATATTTCCGTATGTTGTTTTATCATCAGTAATAGTCATACTGCTTCTTAGCAGTGGCTAACACTGAAAGAACTGGCCTATGTTGGGCCGCCACCACCCCCAAAAAGCATCCCCACATTGAACGAGAGACATTGAATTTTAATGCCTGTGGAAATTTTAATGCTTGTGGAAATCCCCCGAAGGACAAAAAAAAAGTAATTATTTGCAGCCTTGATAATTATCTACGTATTGATATTTAAGTGTTGTAAACAAGTGTAGTCACATGCTCAATCGTTATCAAAATCTGAATCATGCTTACTATCCTAAGCATAAAAAAATCAAAATCTGATGCATTAGCTCCAGTATATGGAAAAAAAGATTTTGTGAATTAAGGGCTAGAGAATAAGATTCAATTTAAACAGTGAGTACCCAACATAAATACATGTGTAGAACACACCCTACATAATTGCATATACATATGCGCAGAAGCACGTACATTCATGGATCATGAAGCAATTGCACTCAGATAAATCCTGGATGTAAATTATGTTTCAGTAGCAGCCATTCTGTTTTTTTCTGATTTCTGAAACTGCTGGTTAGGTACCACCGAAGAACATATCACTTGGTAAGTGATACCATCATTATTTATAATATAAACATACATCCCTGCCTTTGTGGTCTTTTCCATATGTTACTTAAAAGATTGAGCTTGTGGATAAGAGATTCCTCAGTAAAAGTGTTTCCTTAATGCCCTGTAATCTTAACCCTATAGCGTTCTCAGAGCTTGGTATAATGTTTAATTTATCATCTTTTACTAATAGCTAGGAACCTAAAAATTAGAATTTGTGTATTTTAGAGCACCATTGTATATTTTGCAATGTAAAAATCTAATACCCCTCTGGAAAGCTGGTATTAATAAAACTTTCCAGAATAATGGACCATTTTGCACAAAGTAAATGTAAGTGTAAATCATATAGGATATAATCTATACTTCATTCTTTTGTCTTTTCCCAGCCAACCTTTCTCTTTTGAGACACCCTATTCCTGTGTCACTAAGACTTTCAATTTTTTGGATGCAGTGAGGATTCAGTGGAAGTAACTAATGAAACTTGCCTGTCAAATATTTATTTAAACCGTACTTATGTGCAGTGCATGAGTTCATAAAGGGAGCTATATTTGAGCATCTGACTTTTCTGGGATCTGAAATAAGATTTCTAGTGGTGTAAATGCTCGAGCTGAAACATCGACGTGTAGCACTGCAGAATATAGATGCAGAACTGGGACACTGGCTTTGGTGGTGCTATGGAGAAGACCTTCATAGGAATGGAGCTCATAACCAGTAATTCAAGGAACCATTAAGTACTTTCACTGTTGTTTTGTAATCTAAATGGTGAGGAGGGGATTGATAATGATTAAGATACAATGCATAGTCTCCAGAACCTGATGTCTTTTCTAAATATACGATGATATCTAGGATGATAATCATTACATGCTTAGGAAAGGGATTTATTTTAGTCTCTTTGGATCGCTATATGTAACTCATAGATAGCATTTCAGACTTAGAGAATGAATTACGTGGTGCTTGTCTCCTAGAGGACCAAATACATAAAAGACAAGTAGCTCTTGAGACTTGCATTTTATCTGTCGACTTGACTACCTTCCTGAAGTCTGGTAGTGAGGCCAGCACTGGGATGTTTCACTTTTTTTTTTTGTATTCAAGATGGCTGAAGATATCCTGCAAATCCTCTCAAGGAGAGAAAAAGAAGCTTCATTTTGCATTAGGCTTAGTTTCGATGGCTTGAGCATGAGAATTGACTTGTTTTCCTCCATTTGTTTACTAGCCTGAATAAAATATCTCTGCATGTGAGAATTAATTTTCTCTCTGGTACTTGATTGCAGACTGGAGGAACCAGGGGACAGGGTTTGGCTCGTCCCTATCCAAAGACTCTGCAAAATAAATTTGACTAAAATGTTAAAATTCAGACCAGAAACAAGCTGAGTCACTGGAGATAAAGCTTTTCCTCAGATGCATCATAAACCTACCTTATTCGGATTTCTTTGTCCAACAATGATCCTGTTCCCTTAGGTAACCTGAACAAGGCCTTACAATTATCTTTATTTTGGAGGAGAGGGTTGGTAGCAAAATATTTATGTGCAAAACCCGCAAACCAACAACCAACAAAAAAACCCAACCAACCAAAACAACTTGTGTGATTTAGTCCCATTCAGTGAATTTCTTGTTATTTTTTAAAGCAGAGTTATAATTGTCAAATTTGATTTTATTAAACCAAACTTGGTTTATATGAATAAATATAAATACGACTTTTTTCCCCTTGGATCTCATCAAGAAAATGATAGTGACAGTGAATTTGCAGGAAAACAGCTCTAAATAGCTCTGATTTAGGAATTTCAGAAGGTTAAGCTAATTAAGTAGATGAATTTAGACCCATTCCAGTTTGCATCTCATATAAGAAATTCCTATTTATTTTATAGTATTATTGTTACCTGTCATAGTATATTTGTTAAATTTGGATACTAGAAAAGACTTATGCACTCCACTGTTTCGAAATGGATCACTATACATTTTGTTTACTAAGATCAGGAATTATTATATACCTAGCTGAAAAGGGAAACCTCAGCTTTCTTCAGGAACACATAAATGTTGGAAAGACTTTTTTTTCCCTCTCTGTATTTTCTAAAGTATCTTTTGCTAAAAGTTCTAAAGAAAAGCCACAGAACTCTTAGAGATTTACTGGTAGTTATCACAAGAATGGTAAAGATCTGCTTGTGTCATGACTGCCCTTTTATTTGATGTTGAGTGCTTATTGGCATAGACCCCAGATACTGACTGAAACTCTGCGTGTGAAATCAAATAATTACTCCTGATAGGGATAATATATCAGCGTTAGGACACTGATAGTGGTAATTCTCCATGTCATTTAGATAGTAGATAACAGCACTACAGGAACTGATAAATGATTAGCTCAAGTTGTGAAATGAGGCACATGTGTGTTTTCCTAGTTGGGTATGTGAGAATTGCAGTTAAGTTTTATTTGTGCAGGCGCATAAAGCAGATATTGATTTTGGATGATAGGTCTAGCGAGACAGGAAGACAAGGATGTCTTTTTTCAGCTCCCTACTAAGATACTCTTCATTTTCCTTCAGTATTTCAGAGCACGTGGAGAGAAGAAAAAAGCTCTTCAGGTCTTACAGATATGTCCCTGAGTAAGATAGTAGTACACACTCCCTCCTTAGTCTGTAATGACTTTTCAGACATCCTTATTCATAGGATGCTGTCTCTTCTTATGCTCCTTCTAAATCTGAATTGGAGGGGAGGGGGAAAGGAAATGGCTGTCTTTCCTTCTTGCTTTTGCTAAGATTTTGGACATAGGAAAATATCCAAGGAACGGAATTAGAGCTCTCCCCTCTCCATGAATCCTCCTCATTCGCCTGTAAATCTATGTCTGGTTACTGGTCATGGAGAAATAGTAAACCATTATCTGTCATAATCCAATTTCTTATCTGTTAGAGATCAAGATGCGCCTCAGGATGCTGGCTGACTATCCCACATCTGTCTGTGATGGAGGTCTTGCAGCTGTCTCTTGAGCAGCTGGGCTGTGCAGCTGTCAAGCCATAGTGCCTTCACTCTGATTTAATATGGCAATTCCTGTCTTCCTCAGTTTCAGTTTTGCCTTCCACTGTGAATTGATTTTCACTTAATTCTGAAATGATGAACAAAATCATGTTTAAAATATTCATTGTAATTTCCTTAATGCAGCCAGATGCAGTTCCTTAATGAAAGCTATGAGCTAGAAATAATGAATTTATTAACAAAATAGAGAAGAGATCTTTTGGCAGACTAACTGCCTACTTGCCATACACTTTGAGCACAGAAACTGAGTATTTTGTACACCTTTTGCTCCCTGTTAAATGATTTGTTTTGCTCATAGTCGCTGATTTTTGCTATGAATTTGAATGAGAGTAGTAAAAGGCACATGATAAAACTCGGAATTGAGCCAGGAATGGATGTTGTTAACAGAGGTTTTACCTTCATACCATTTTTTAATATATATTTTCTAAAAAAGTTTGGCTGGTCAGGCTTTAGCAACCCAGTTTGAAAGTCTGTCTGTGTTTGATGAAAAACAGAATATCCTGTAAGAGACGTAGAAAAATTGCAATGAAAGAAGCAATGTGGAAGAAAAAGCAGATTCAAACAATTGTTTCAACCACCCACACCGTCCCAGCAAAGCTTCAGGATGGGAAAGAGATGTTTTGGAATTAATGCAGTTTTGCTCAGACCTTGAAAAAAACCATATAGGTCATATTGTAAGGGCTGTGTAGATGTTTGTGGGCCCAACAATGATGTGCTTACCTGCACCTAGTAGCTTTCTCCTCCCTTATTTTACTGGTACTGCCTCAAGAGTGCAGCACTCTTGAATGAATTTATGAGTATGAAAGTTGTAATTCTGGCTGCAGAGTTAGATTTTGGCAGAAGTGCTGCCTTTTGAACAGTTAGGTGAGACATGTGTAAAAATGGTGTTCTTAGTCCAAGCCACCCAAAAGTGTAATTACAGCTGAAACAGAGACATGCAGTCAGAATAGACTGTATAATCACTTCTTATGCATCTTTTGGCTGCTGGAAATGTGATCAGTCACCATAAATCCTGTTTTTTATAAAGATAGTAAGTAGAACTCATTACAGCTTTTGGGCTGTTTATGTTTCACTGCTGGCTATCGATACGTGACAAGGCAACGTTAATCTTGTCTCTGTGGGAGCCAGAAGAAGCAGACTGCACATGGGCATCCAGAGGCTGCAGAGGAAGCACAGAAATACACACACTGGAAAAGGTGGAGAGGTCAAGTTTAGCATTCAAACCCTGCTCATGACTTAAAATATTACCCTTCAGCTGCAAAAGACTGGATTTCAGCAACAAATTTGACCAGACGGACCACACAATGAAGTCATCAGTGCTGAGACCCACCAGCTTGAAAAAACAACAACCCCTGGTGTTAAGACAAATGCTTTGAAGAGTGGTTGATATTAATCAGGTGGTGCTACTGGTTTGGAGTTCGTTAGTCATTCTGTATGAATAAAAATGCTGATAAAGGACACAATAACATTACAGAGCTAAGGCAGTTTTGTAACACAAGAAGCCACAGATCTGAAACCTACTTAGGGAGAATTGGTCAGGGTCCATTTCAAAATTCCTTAAGCCAAATTCATCTCTGGACGAACTCCTTTGAAGTCACTGGGGTTACACAAGGAATTAATTTGGCCCTTCAGCTCTGTACATTAGCCGCGATCCTGCTCGCCATGCTAGAGGTTTACTGTTTCAGTGTGGTTTCCTCAGAGGAACTTCCAAGACAATCCAATGCATTCCCAGTGTGGGCAGCCCTTGTCTTCCTTACCCTCTCTTCCCATCTGTTTCTTAACTGCTGTAACTATCACGTACTATGAAAATATCTCCTTTTGTGTATTGAATGTTTGTCAACAACTGCATTTGATAACCTGAATCAAATTTCTAACATGTCAATGCCGAACATGGCCTTGGTTCACTGAGAGAAGTAAAAATTCAGTGTGGCTGGCTACACTTGGACTGCAGGCACAGCTGAATCCTGGTAACATGGGGATGGATCCAGAATCATGTCAGTCTGATAGAACAGTCTGCAGTCTGTTTCTGTCCTCCTTCTCCAAGTGAACAGTATTTGTCCAGCCGTGTAGTAAGCTGGACCAGGGAACCAAACTGAAAATTAACCCAGGAAATCCATTTTCAGCTAAAATCATTACCTGCCTCTCAGCAGAAGAGGATGTGATAAAAATGGAAGGCTGAGAGTTGGCTGGAGGTGACTGTGCTGGGCTTTGCCTCTAGTGCCCTCAGAGTCTCTTCTGCTCATGGGAAAAGGGTGAGAAATCTCCAGTCACCTCCAGCTATCTGCCTTTTTTTTGCATTTGGGAAACTGCTGAGGTCTGTGTGTCCCTTGTTTCTGTCAGTGGCTGTTAGGAGGGGTGACAGGAGGAGGAGAAAGTCCTGAAGAGCTAACAGTGGGGCAGAGGAGCTGCTGGCAACTGATGGTGGTAGTCCTGGCAAAGCCAGAGGTGTTCAGGAGGCTTGTCTGGGAAAGCTGTGAAGTCCCAAGGGAGAGAGCTGTAGTGTCTCAATTGTCTGTTTTGCCTGTGGGTGATAACATCGAAGTCCCATCTGAGGGATCTGTATCCTTAAGCAGTACTCCAGTGACCTAATGGATGTGCAGAGTACACGTCTGTGCCCAGCACTGAACCCTGGCTAGGCTCACCAGCTGCACAAGAGCACCTGAGTGAATGTGCTCTCTGAAGTGAGCAAACTCATGTCTAGCACCCTTCTCTTGAGGAGATGGGTCAGATGTTTATGATGAGCAAGTGTCTTTGATCATCTAAGGGATTTTTCTGCATGTGAGGAAGAGAGATGTAAACTGGAAAGAGAACAGTACCAGTGTCTAGCATTTCTATTCAAATCCTCCTAGAGATTCAAAAAATGAAAAATATGTAAGAGCATAGTCTGTTTCTCCACTGAATGTTGCATATAACTGGGAGGGGAGGGGGAGTTTGTGTAGGTATATGTTATAAAAACGAGGACAAGCATTTTTGAATACTGGATTAAAAAAAAAATTCACCTTTTTCTCTCTAGCTCTTTCCCTTTTCCTCTTGTTTTGTGATGAAGGTTGTCACTCAGTGACGAAGTTATTGAGTCTGACATCCATCTGCTGAGGGACTGCTTTTGGAGAACCAGACCTAAAGTCTGACCTGTAAATTACTCCCATATTTAACATGACAGGCAGTTTAACATTAGGCGGTTTGGTTGTCTGAGAGTAAGATAATATGATACTTTGAGGAGCTGAAATACCCGCTGCATTGCAAGTTAAAAGTTGGAGCTTTGTTGTTTTGTTCTGTTTGTTCTGGGTTTTTCTTCCCATAGAGGAACAATCTAAAATATAACAGACTGCTACCTAAATATTATTTCTCAAAATACGTTTTGTTTTGTTACACTTGCTTCTGACAAAGGATACTTTGGATTACAGTCTTGCTGCTATGGTAGGCTGCTTTTGAGAAGTCCCTGTGTTTTACCTCAAGGAAATAAGCACTTGTTTCAGATAACAAGTGATGATGCCTGAAAATTTAACTTCTCCTCTTAACAAACAAGCAGACAATGGAGCACAGTGTCACAGGGAGTTATGAGATGAAAGTCCACTCTGTAATCAAAAATTCATAGTAAAAATCTTAACATATTATTTCAGTTATAAATTTGGTTTCAATCTGATTTTCACTGGACTATAGCAAGCAGATACCTGCTTTGAAATTATATTTTTTTAATGTGTTAATATGTATCATCCAAATAATATGGGTTAAAGGAAAACACAGCTGAAAAAGTGGTCCATCAGGCCTTTTTGGAACAGATAACATTATCTGTTCCAAATTTTGAATCAACAGATCCCTTTTTAGCATATCTTTTTTTCCTCCAGATGAAATTAGTTGGGCTCAATCATTCACTGATATGGATATAATGATAGGAGTAAGGCATGCTTTCACTTACATACTGGAGCACCATGGAAGTAAAATAGGCAACTTGTTTTGTACATGTTGAAGGGACAAGGTGACATGGTTAGGAGATGATTAGTTATAGGTCACTCACTGGGTTAGTGGCTTTCACAGTTAAAGTCTGAATTTTCTCATGATGAAACTGCGAGGCCCCTGATGGAAGAAGCTTGCTGCTTGCTGCCCTTCATGACACCAGCTGGCACACTGCAGGCTGATTTCTCTACAGGAGAGCCCTGGTCCCATGCCTGGAAATGGCGACCTTCTGGCTTAGTATCCTAAAACTATGGTTTAATTCGTACATCTGCATCCTAAATTTTCATCTTTTGATCTCCAACTTCATAGCATATTCAGTATTCTTGACATAAAGCTGAAGAACATTTTCAATCACACTGCTGCCCAGTCTTTACTGCTCAGTCCTTTCTTTCAGCATTTCCACCCTATTGGGGAGGATAGTGAGTAGTTGACTCTTCCAAGTTTTAGAATTCAGATAATGTGGTTTTTTTTCAAGCAGAGCATGTTTCTAGGATGTCTAAATAGTACAGCAGATGTTACTGGAGTATTTTGAAAGTAAAGGACAACTACTAAAAGATGCGGTAAAATCCCTGCTGATCAGACTGTTTGAGGATGACAGTTCGGTTGTCATGCTTGACAAGCGGCTCTTCTCGGTGCTGACTTTAGAAGCTCATTCTTCCAGAACTGCTCAGATACTCGACTAAATGGATGCCTTCTCAAAGGAACCAATCTGGCTTTGGTTCAGTGACTGCTGACCACTGGATTTGGGGCCCTTGAAACCATGGTCAGTGTTGACCGCACAAGTACTTGCTGAGGTTTCAGTGTGTCTTGAGGTCAAACGTTTAGATACATGCCAAGGCATGGGCTCTGAAGTCTTTGCTTTCCAGGTAGGAGCTGCTGTCCCCCCATTCATACGTCAGCTATGCAGGCAGCAGCATTCCTTACATTGTATGAGGCATTAGTGCACTCTCCCTTACAGCTTCAGGATAAATACATACCCCAGATTCAAGTTACAGCAGGTATTAAAAGAATTAAATAAGGTCCCTGAAATCATATTTATTAAGCCCATTTGCACATGGTCTTTAGAAGAGTGAATGAAAGTTAAGTTAGAAGGCTCACATTCCCAGTTTTTTTCAGTAATAAATGACAAAAGGAAGTGAAAATTAAAGTCTCCCACTACCATCTCTGATTTTAGTGCTCCTGGCATGGTTTGTCAAGTTTTGTGGGGAAGTTACACTAAGTTGCTCTTATTTTATTTTCCATGCATGCCCTGCAGAATATTTTTGATTTGTATTTTTTTAGACAAATGATGGAACTTGAATAGAAAATAAATATGCATAAATTAATATAACTTTCACAAGAGCTACATAATGGTGAAGAGAAAATGATTGTTGTTACCTCAGATGACAGGCATGAAAGTGTAATTTAGTGGAACTGATGTATGCAAACCTGTGGGTATTGGATTGAGACTCAGTGGACCTGGATTAACATTCATGAAATACTTCCCTCACTGAATCTCATTTCAGACTGTACAGGGACAGTGTCTTTTCCTGAGAAGTGTTTTAATATATGCTGCTTTCCTTCCTGGGTAATAATTATTTTTATTTTTAGCAGATCAAAATCTATACATCTTTAGAAAACAAAAGCAATCAAGGCAATAACAGCTACATTAACAAATGAGTACTTACTTTTCCATAGAAGCCAAAATTGGAGAAGTCCAGGGGGATGCAACCTGTGCGCATTACCTGCCAACACACCATGTCAGTGTGTGAAACTCCGTTATCAGAACTGCAAGGTTAAATCCATCTTGATGCAAAAGCCTCTTGAAATGTGGAGTGTTCCATTTTCCTGAAATAACCCTTTGTTCATGAAACGTTTAGAAATGTATTTAATGAAACATTTTGCCTGTATCCTGCTCTCTTGCCTTATATGGTTTTTTTGCAGCTTTGTGCTAGACTGAAATCTTAGACCATGCTTTGGTTGTAACCAAAAAGGAATAGTTTCTTATCTTTTCTGGAACTGACATTCTGTTCTGTAGCTCACTATATAGTTTTTTGGAGAAGCTATTAATCTTCTTTCTGTAGTCCTTTCATTTTTCCTCCATACTTGCACGTTGGCTTTTCCTGGACCTAGTCTCATATTCAGCTGCTGACACACAATCCCTGCTTGTTCCAGTGAGAGTTGTGCAAGCCCAAACAGGGTGTTAAACCTTAAAAGCCCATTGCTTCTTTGTGGTTTTTTATAGGAATTTTACAGTCATTTTCTTATTGAAGAAAGGAGAAACCTTTTCTCATAATTTATTTTTGTTTTAATACAAATTTTGACTGTTCTGACTTAATGCAAAACTTGAAGGAGGATGGTAAGAGATGTCTTTTGAGAGGGTTGTAGTTTCAGAACTATACTATAGCATAGTATATAATATATTAATATATTATAGTACACTATAGCATAGTATCTTTCCTTTAGTTGCCAAAACCTAATGCTAATACAGACTCAATGGCATAGTAACCCTTGTAACAATTAAAACCAGGAGAAAACATGTTGAAGTAATCAGCTGATTTTGCAACATTATGTACTAGAATGACCAGTTTTTGTGTTCAGGTATGATAATTTGATTAAATTATCATTCCTAAATAATCCTAGCTTGGCTGTTCAGGTCTTATTTTGGTGATTTAGATATGTACTCTTAATGAGAATGACATTTAAGATGCAACTAAATCTTGTGACATGTTTTTATAATATTTTCAAGTTACTATTACCATTAGGTTTATATACTGAAAGGTAAAATCTCAGGAGATTTAATTTTCTGTCATTATGAGGTAAAATCTTGCGCAACTTTCTCTTATCTGAATGGGAAAGAAGGCTCTTCCACTGCATCTTGGGTCCATGTTAAAAAAAAAAAAAAAAGAAGTGTGTTTTTGCAAATTCCAAGAGCAACTTGTCCCTCCTAAATAAGATCCCCCCCCCACCACCACCTATGATATTGCTTTTTTCTCACTTTTGTTTTCCTCCCCTCTAGAAGTAATAGTTTCTCCTGAGGGTGATTGCACAGTAATTTTGAAGTCATCTCATTCAGGGTGGCTTCTGTCCCTACCAAAGCCTTCTGAAAAAAATCAGTGTCCTAATTTGTATGCCTTCTGAGGCCCTTTTGCCTATTGTCAGTATGTATCTGCCATCTTCCAAGGTAATTTTGTAGCATTTTCCAGAGCCTAGCCAAATTGGTCAAATCCGTCCTTGTTCCAGAAAAAAAAAAAAAAAAAAAAAAAAAGAGAATAACAACAAATCTAAAAACAAATGTTAGAAGGACAGAAATAATTCTGATATCCCTGAAGTGTTCCATTCTCAGTTGCCTTCAATCCTCCCCATGCAGTGAGCGTTCCATGGAATACTGCACGGGGGACACCACCATGCAAAGCACGAGGAGAATTGGCAGCCGAGCAGATCCTCCAGTGCTGCCAAATGCTCCTCAGTTTCTTTGTTGGTTTTAGAAATGGGCACTGGTGCTGTTGCTCTTTCTTCACCCTGTGTTAGTTACATGCATATTGTAAGCTGGTTGAGGACCCTGCTAGAATCTGTGTAGTGTCCATCACTAGGAGGGAACTAGGATAGGGGTGTGTAGGAAGCTAGGCTTGGTGGCTTGGGTTCATCCCCAGTCAGACCCATAGGGAGGGAATCCATCAAATGGCTGCTGGTGTGGGGTCAGAAAGTGAGGACACTCCGCTTCCCCTGGCCCTGCCTCCCTGGCACATGTCACTGCATCCACCTGCAGCTGTTTGGGTCTGGTGTTGGTTTAGTCTCAAGAAAAGTGATACTTGTTAGAAAGGCTCTTTACAACTGGGACTCAGTTCCCTTCACATCAGATTGAAAAAAGATTTTGGCCATAGCAGTTTGAAGTATCTCTGAGATTCCTGAAAATGAATGTGTTTTATAGGCATTACAGACCCCCTTCATCCAGCAGATACTCACACTGAAAGGCTGCAGAAGCCATCACCTTGACCCTAATTGACTGGATCCAGTCCATAGTCTTCACGTCACTTGGCCTTGTTAAATGTTTATATGCATCTGTGAAAACTCCCCATATTAATTCCTCGTTCTATGCAGTGCCTAAGTATTTCAGACAGAGCAAGTAATAAATGAGGCTGAGGAACCAATACCAACTAACGAGATAAGGATTAGATTGCCTGTGCTTGGTGATGAGTGAATTACAATTCACAGGGTGGTTTGGCTGGCTTGATGGTGAAAAATGAAATTGCTGCTAAGTGAAGAAAGAAGCTCTTTAAAAAAATCTTGTAATCAGTGGCCAAACAGCTTTCATATGTACAGGCTTTCTCTTATTATCACGCTGAAGAACAAGACCTATGTAAATACCTGTATTTGGCCAGAACTAGTTTAGAGAACAACTCACTCAGCAGAAAATAAGTTCAATGCATTTCCGGATGATAGTTTTTCTTTTCCATTACATTCCAGTGATAACAGTTGGTCCTCTCAAAACTGAATCTCACAGTTGCCTTGATGGGTCTCACACCCAAATGTGTGCAACCAAAGTTGGTTAATGAAGTATGTTGCTCTCTAGTCCTCTAAAATTTAAGTGCTAATCTGTTACATTTAAGACCTGTGAGTGTTATACAAGCTTTAGAGCTGTATGCATTTTCTTCACTTGACTGCATTCATACAAGGTTTTGTATTCTTTTGTTGACAAGGTTTGGAAGGTTTCTGAAGACTGAGATAAAGGCTGAAGTTGAATTTTTTCAGGTTCACAGAAGGTGGAGATTTCTCTTCATTTAAAAAAAAAAAAAAAGAAAAAGGTATTTTTAGTGGCCTCAAAGAGATAGTATTTTGGTTTTTCTACATTTTACTTGCAAGGCCACAGAAAGCCCTGGGTTGTGTGCCCATTCTTCTCAGAGGAAAGAGCAGTCTTTGTGCTTTTCTCCCTTAAGTAGCTAAGTGCCCTTTAGCTGGGTCTCAGCCATGATGACAGCAGACATCCCAATGCATCCTTTCTTTCTTTTTTTCTTTTCTTCTGTTTTTACTTTTTTTTTTTTTTTTCCCTGTGGGAGGAAAGGATTGGGAGGAAGTACTCAACACTAGGAATTCTGTTTTCAAAGATGTGAATATGAGAGGAAGTTATAAAAAATCATTCCTGAGGTCTATGTGTGCTCATTGCATTCTATATAACTTTAGCTTAGAGGGTCTTTTTTTGTCTAGATGCTTTCTTGAAAGTTCCTGTATGTTAGGATGGAGGTGAGGAAGAAGTAAAACCATTCTTTGGAGGAAGACTTGTTAAATCCTGAGCAAAATGGGTGTATAATTTTGTGGTGCCTCTGCTTACACTTGCATGACTCTGGGTGTGAGAGCAGTGGCCAAGGTGCTCTGCACTGAAATGACGGCTCCAGTACAGGTCGGAGTGCAAGCTTATCCATGGTGCAGTTTGTGTGCAGAGTTCAGGTCCAGAGGCCAGCATAGGGTACCATGACATTTTCTGTCTCTCTCTATGCCTTTTAAAAATTTATTCTCTGTAGCAAGCACTCGGAAACTTCCTGCGAGATAAATGAACTGTGATGGCAAAGGGAAGCTGAATGCTTTCCAGGATTTAAGAGTTGTAGGTATTTCAGATTTAAGCAGTGCTTTCCGAGAGAGAAAAAAGTGTGTGTTTTGAAAGGTTGTTGACTAAAAACTTCATGTGTGTTGATCCTAAAGTCCAATTAAAAGGTTTTTGTTTAATTTGCAGAAGATACCAGCAGTGTTGCAATGTAGAGCTCTGCAGAGGCACAAAGTTTGCAGTATACAGCCTAGAGCGATAGGTCAACAGAGGTTATTTGAAAGATGGGAACAACCAGATATATCAATTAAAAATGTTTGCTAACTCTATAATATTGAGTGACAGGATGGAAAAATCCCATTGGCTCTCATTTAGAAAGCAGCATTTAGAAAGTCTGCTCGCTGTCTGGTTGTGGTGGTAAAACCCGTGCCCTTGGCCATGCAGCCCTTGATGTCCCCAGAGTTTTCTGTGTGATTTGTAACTGCTGTGCTCCTGACTGTAGTTCATGTCCTTCTAATGCTTTGCCAACTTGCAGAATTCTTTGCTACCCGTGATTTGCAAAGGAACCTGAGTTCTGAAATTGTGCTGATGCAGTGGTTTTTCCTAAAATTTACTGCAAGAGCATAGCAGGCCAAGCAGGACAGCATCCAGGTTACCTTGTGCTGCTTCCAAAAGCAATGCTGTTAGAAAAGCTGAGGGAAGTAATCTCTGTGAACTGGAAAAGGGCAATGGGAATGTGTAAAATTTGATTAAACGCAAGCATAAGATTGTATCATGAAAAAATTGCTTGTTTTGCTTTTAGCCTGAACAGTGGTACAAGTTGTTTATGCTCAAAGCAGCAGCAGAAGACCATCACCACTAGGCTGGATGATTTCTTTCTGGTTTATTTGCTGCCCTCAAGGTCAAAGCATCTGGCAAGAATGGGGAACCAAAACTGAAGGTAGACGCCTGTTCTACCTACATCCTTATCTCCCTTTTTTCAAATCTGTTCCCTACCCCATCCCACCTACCTGACTGCTACTTGCTTGCACTTAAATAGATGATGATGATACATCTCATCTCTTGGGGTCAGCTGCTGATGGACTCTGTGGCTGGTACATGGGTGCTGATTTAGGGAAATGAAGTATTTCTTATTGTTTTAACAGAAGTGTCTTCAATCATCTGGCTAGATTTCTTTCAGAAATCCTTACTTCAGTCAACATGGATTTTACTGTCAGAAAAATCAAGTCTAGCTGATCACGGCAAAGCAGAAATCTGATTCTGCCAGACCTCATTGGGAGACCAGAAAAGAGGACAGCAAGCACTGTTTGTCCCAGTGAGTTGCTGGTTTGTTAAAAGTATGAAAAGAGGATGGGAGTGGATTCATTAAACTGACGCTGAATTAATTCTTACTCCCTTTCCTAATATTTAAAAAAATACTATTTAAAAAAATCATGTTCACTAAAGAAAGGTGGTAGTATTACCATGTGCAAATTAAAATATAAGGCCTGTAACTGGAATATCCAGGGGCCTGAGAGCATAAAAGTGAGAACAAGATTGTTATATGATGATTATTTGAAATTTCACAATAGCATAATTTTGTTTCTACATATTTATTTAACCATTTTATCTCTTTGAATGTTTGAGGTTATTTTTTTTTTACTGTAAACTTCAGAAAATTGGAAGAAATGAGCTAACAAAGAGAAGACTAAAAAATAAAAAATCCAAAACCACTGATGGTAATATGCATTGTGTGACAGAGGTTCACTGATAAACCAGAATAAGAGACTATGAATGCAAACAGATTGTTACCAAAAATAATAATATGCAACATATGTCTGTGGTTAACAGCATGGCTTAGATGCCATGGAAGCTTGTGGTACGTGTTTACTGTAAAGAAGGCAGTCTTTGCTAGTATGAACATGAAATTTCTGACCATATCAGAAACTTTCTCAATGCTGAACTTTGAAACCCAAGAATATTTAGGAGAATTTGCTTTTAAATCTGGTCTAAAACGGATGAGGATGATATTTCATTTTCCACATGACATCCTTATCTTCAAATTGGAGAGACATGGATTTGAAGGGTAGACTATTTGGTAGATAAGGAATTGGCTGCATGGACACAGCTGGAAAGTTGTGAAAAATGACTCCATGTCCAGGTTGAGGCCAGTGACGAATGTTGTCCCTCAGGGCTCTGTCTTGGAATGGGTGTTCTTCAATACCTTCACCAGTGACATAGACAGTGATATCAAGTGCAACCCGAACAAGTTTGCAGAGGATAGGAAGCTGAGCAGTGCAGATGACACAACAGAATGACACAACAGATGCCATCCAGAGGGACCTGGACAAACTTGAGAAGTGGGCCCACAAGAACTTCATGACATTCAAAAAGTCCAAGTGCAAGGTGCTGCACTTGGGTCGGAGCAATCCTAGCCATGAGCACAGCCTGAGAGAAGAACTCTCTGAGAGCAGCCCTGTAGAAAAGGACTTGGGGTTCTTGTGGATGGAGAGTGGGACATGACCTGGCAATGTGCATTCGCTTCCCAGAAGGCCAACTGTGTTCTGGGACGCATCGTAAGAAGTGTGAGCGGCAGGTCGAGGGAGATAATTCTGTCCCTCTTCTCTGCTCTCGTGTGACCCCACCTGGAGTACTGCATCAAACTCTGGGGTACTCAGCACACGAAAGACATGGACCTGTTGGAACGGGTGCAGAGGAGGGCCACAAAGAGGATCAAAGGGCTGGAGCACCTCTTCTATCAAGACAGGCTGAGAGGGCTGGGATTGTTCAACCTAGAGAAGAGGAGGCTCCACAGAGGCCTCATAGCGGCCTTTCAGTACATAAAGAGTGCTTATAAAAAAGAGAGAGAGAGGGAATTTTTGCACAAACAGATACTGATAGCACAGAAGGGAATGGTTTTAAACCAAAAGAGCAGAGATTTAGATTAGATGTTAGGAAGAAATTCTGTATTGTGAGGGTGGTGAAGCACCGGAACAGATTGACCAGGGAAGTTGTGGAAGTCTCATCTCTGGACATGTTGAAGGCCAGGTTAGATGGGGCTCTGAGCAACCTGGTCTAGGGGAAGGTGTCCCTGCCCAGGGCAGGGAGATGGAACTAGATGAATTTTAAGGCCCCTTAAGCTGTTGTATGATGCTATCATTCAATTTCTGATGTAGCTGGAAATCTTCTAACATGATGAGTCGTCTCGTGAAATTCTGTGATTGTTTCACGATTTGACCTCCAAAATGTGGCCATCCTTTGTTAGCTTTTACTCCATATTTTTCAGGAAAAAAGATGAAGGCACTTTCTAGAAATATGGAGAACCTTGTATGTGTGTTCATGGTCATGACAAACCACCTATAACTTCATTCTTGAGCCTTTCCTGCTCTTACTACAGAGATAATGGAAGCTGAATCTGTTTATTTTAAGATATATTCTCCAGTCATTCAGTGGAAATATGAAATTATTTTAGTTGTTAGAAGGTTTTGAAACTTACTTTTAAACAGCTGCTTGACAGATGGTAGAATATTGAACAAAATATTTCAGCGTACAGATATCTGGGTATTTTGTTGTTCAACACTTTTGAAGTATTTTTGCTTAAAGAATATTTATACTGACTTCCAGTTTGACAAATTTTTTCATGCTAGTGTTTGCTAAATGATACAGTATTTTTTTTTCTTGTAAGTCTTCCATTCATGTGACTTAGACCCTGTTTTTAAGAGAAAATATACTGGATTTAATGTTTTAGATGTAGTAAGCCTCAAAAACATAATACCAGATCAGGAGTTTGGATTGTAGTATCCTAGAAAAAAAATAAAAACCATTCTTATCATTCAACTTGTTGGAAGATACAGACCTACATTCAGAAAAATGAATGCCTCTCATTGTGTTCTGCTGACATAGAGCAGGCATACAAGCTTGAAGACGTGGTTTTAGATAATCTGTGAGCAGCTGTGTCACTGTTGCATATGACAGCATTCTTACTGTGAAGCAGTTTTCTTAAATGAGTTGGAAAACTTCAAAGCTATTGCATCTCCAGTAGAATAACATCTGCATTTAACCATGCCTCTCTGCGTAAGCCCAGTCTTGGATGATGATGTCTGTCCATGGCTCAAAAAAGCTGTGTTTTGGGATCTCCATTAGTGTCTGAACTGCATCTGGTTCCAAATAGTTTGATGTTTTTGCTGGAGAATGGAGAAATCGGGGTGGAAACCACAGAGCCGGTTGGGATACAAGAAGTAGGATGTGTCAAGTTTTGGAATTTAGTTTCCTCTGAGTCAGTCTTTTGAGGTTAATAAGCACACATGCTGCTTTCTGTGGGATAGCTTTCTAATCCTTCCTTCTGTACTCTTTGTTGACCACAGGAAAACATTGCCTGGAAATAAAAAGGAATTTTATTATTAGCTAATTGTAGAGTTAGGATACAGCTGAGGATGAAGTAAGTGGTCATGTTGATGCTGTTTCCATAATTGATAGGTTATTTTTTCATTATTATTTTATTGATCTAAGAAGATGCTAAGCAGTCTGGGTTTTTTATTGCTAGCTTGTGGTGTTTTTTTCACAAATGTTTCAAATTTAGAGGTTAAAGATGTTTAAATTCATAAAGATGAGTGCAGAACCTTGTCATACTAGATTGATAATTTAACCATTAAGAAAACCTCACATTATCTATGTTCCTCAGAGGGGACCGTTCAAACTGTTTTCTATGAGTCCTAGTCCATAAAATGGAGAGACCTAAAATGGCTAAAAAGAAAAAAAAAGGCTTAAAAAGCCTAAATTTCAGAAAACAAGTTAAAATCAAGGACAATTTTAACATCGAAACCAATTTTCATCTTCTGGTAATTTGACATTCATAGAATTGAACAGCTTTCTGAAGGGATGGCAGCCCTTTTTGCCTCTGAAATTGCTCTCACTGAATTTCTCTGGTTTTGGCTTTGTGATAAATTTGCTGATCATCAGAATCTGTCACAGGACAGCTGCCACACCGCCCCTGTTATCTAATGTATAATAATATATTATATTAGGAAAAGGAGAAAGTAAAAGTCATTGCAAAGTCTTTCAAAGACTTAATAGCAGGAAGGAAGGTGCAGTTTTGCACCTTAAATGCAATGAAGAAGAAAAATTAATACAGATTAAGACTTCCTAGAAGAGAGGACACTTGAAAAGTTACAGAAGGCATGGCTAAGTCTGATGTATGGGCAGCAAGATTAGATTTATAGACCGCAAGGAAATGGTAATAGATGTTCATGTTTAAGTTGCAACTTGAGATTTTTCTGCTTATTTTCTTTAGGGTGCTGGCAAAATAAGTATTTTACACAAATACTTGGCTCAAATTGTTTTACTTATTCTCCTGTGGGTCTCGGAGTAGATACTTGAATTGCGCAAGCTATTTGGCCCCTAAAGCTATTGTATGACAGACTGCTAACATATCTGCTAATCTGAAATACAGTAAGCGTAAAACTGAAGTGTTCATTGCCATTACAAATATGGTCTTGAATCTTTTTTTGTAAAGAATAACCTTTGAGTGATTGCTGTCTTTGTTTCTTTAAGGTTTTTGCTTTCCTTTTTCTTCCATTTCCCCACCCCTCAAGATGCCTAACAGTAAGGCTATACATGAATTCTTCCTTTGGTAGTGACTTGCCAGTGGTTCATCTTCACAGAATTGCATCAACAAAGTCATTCAATTCCTACTAAGAGGGTTTGTAAGAAAACTTTTTGGTCCTGGGTTGCTGTTGAGAGGGAAACATGTCCTGTGCAGGGCCAGGAATTGGACTCAATGATTCTGATGGGTCCCTTCCAACTCAGCTATGATTCTATGACCTTCTGTGTGATGTGTGTCCTGGGTGGGAGCTTCTCTGCTCTGAAGCCACGGTGCCCCATTGCTGGATACATCCTTTTGGGAATTTTCCAGATACAGCGTGGTTTACCCAGATACATAGGGCTGGTAACTGAAAGAGCATTATCCTTCAAGTTCCTAAGATAACTGTTTTCTTGGGTTGTTTTTATGTTGAGCTTTTAGTCAACACCTTAGGGGATGGATCCTTCGGCTTTTCATTATTGGACCGTGGCTGTTCAGCTGCAGAGCCCTGCAGGTCTGTGTAATTGCTTCAACAAGCTGGGCTTTGGCTCAATAATTCCTGTTCCGTATTTCTTGGTGGTTGAAATAGAATTGCACAACAAGCATCTTTTACAACATAAGAGGCTAGCTTATGCGCCAGGTTTTTGCAGTAAGTGTACATTTATACAAATTTGTGGTGTGCTTTTAGTAAGCCTTGTAAATTCAAACTTTCAGAATTTCTCATTACTCTGCTTGTGTCTCACCCTCCAATCACCACTTTGTCTGTCAGCCTCGCTTCAGCCAGTTCTTAGCTGGAGTTCCCTTAGTCTGAATCACAATATTAATTTTTATACATTTTAAGTCTACTTTTTTTCTCTGGTTCACAAAGTCTGCCTTATATCCTCTTTCACATGAGAACAACAGTGGTCTATTACATTAATTTTTACATTTTAAGGTAACTCTTGCACTTTGGCCTGGGCCCCAGTCCAAGCTTGAGAAATGAAGCCTGTACCCAAGTATCAGTGCTTGCTTCTGTTTTTATCCTTGTATTCACAGTCTAGGTCTAGAAGTATTCACAGTAACTGTGTTTCTGGTGCTTAGTCTTCATCTACCATTGTCTTAATTTTTGCAGAAACCCAGTCATCAGCGTGTCTGGAAGAATATATATATAGTATTTACACATGGAAATGCAAGTGATAATCACAAAATGGTTGAGGTTGGAAGGGACTAAATACAGATCACCTGGTCTCACTTCCTGCTTGAGCAGGAACACCTAGAGCTTGTTTTCCAGGACTATGTTTGAATAATGGCTTTTGAGCATCTCCAGGGATGGGGGTTCCACAACCTTGCTGGTCAATCTATACCAGTGCTCTGTCACCCTCAGAGGTTCCTGATGTTCAGACAGAGCCTCCTTTGTTTCCATTTGTGCCCATGGCCTCTTATTCTGCCACTGAAAATAGCCTGGCTAATGGAGACTAATTATTCTTCATGTAGCAAGTGTGGGTAGAGCCCTTCTCAAATCTTCATTCGTGAAGCCTAGCCATGATGATGATTCTTCATGTATTCCCTGATTCTCTTGAGTTGGTTTCCATCATTGCACCAAATGCTGTGTAGATTATTTACCTCTTCCTATTACAGCTCAAAATGCTGGTTCCTATCTTTACAGTCCTGGACCATGCAAGAGTTTTTTGTTTGTTTGTTTGTTTGTTTGTTTTTAATTATTATTATTTTCCTGTGTAGTATCAGTGCTGAAGCCACCCTTAAATATGACAAGCATTCAGAGGTGAATCTGGAAAATGCTAAATCAACACAGCTATTCTCCATAACCTGAGCCACCAAGCCATGGCTATGTAATACAAAGCATGGCATAGAAGGAGCTTCATGCCCTACGTCTCCTTTGGTGGCTGAAATGGATTCCAGAGGCTGCAATTGCCAAGCTTGGCCCAAACATTTCTCAAGAGATTGCCAAATTACCATCATGAGCTCTGCTGCTGTAAGTCAGCTTAGTCTTGATTAAAATTTCACATAACTTTCATCCTGGGCGTTTAATCAGCTGTTGAAATATAAAAGAAATGTTGTTATGTTTTTATTCCCCAGATAAGGGCTATGCATCTGTTATTTGTCTCAAAGCAAATATGACAACACTGTGCAAAAGGGAAAAGATATTTTTACCATATTTTGTCCATCACTAAAGAGAAGCTTTATTAAATGATAAAACTTCTGTTAACGTGAAGCAAGAGTGGAGAAAGGAGGTGAGGAATAAATTCCCTGTTCTTATTTAGTAGAAGATTGTAATGGTTACTGTGAAAAAAAAAAAAAACAAAGGTGGACAACATACCAAAATATGACTGTCCAACTAGACTTAATTTCCCAATCTGTAATGTAAAGACCTCAGCTGGAAACAAGAGGTGTCACCTTTTCTGTTCCTGTTTGCAAATCAGTGTGTCTTCCAGCAGTACAAAGGAAAATCGAATTTGTATACTGAGTAGCATTCTGTGAATAAGCTCAGTTCTTCATGCTTTTCTGTAAGTACTGTTTTTCCTCAAAGATTCAAGTGACAGCAAATTAGTTTAACAATAGCTGAAATGCAATTAGAAAATGCACAGACATGTTCTTCACCTCTTTTCTTCCTTTTATGGCCTTCTTACAGGATATCTGTGCTCATCTCACTTGACATGGAATAAAATGTTAATTTTTTTTTTTAATATTAGTTGTCAGTGGGCTGGATCTTTCTAAGTAGTACTGGAAACCAGTGTTTTGTGAAATCCAGAGGCAGAAAATACAGATATGTCCCCTACTTTCTGTTGTGTTCTTGTTGTTGTTTATTTGGCAAAATACTATTTTTCATGTAGCTTCTTTTCTTACTCTCAACCTCAAAAGTTCAGGTTCTTGTATTCACATGTACTGCAGTCCTGTCTGATTTCTTTACAGAGCAAGAGTTCTGTACAAGTCTTAGTGTTGTTAGAAAAGAACTTGCTAACTGGAATTAACTTCATGTGTAATCTACTGAAGTTGGCATTTCCTGTGGGACTGGAGCAGCCCAGTTCTCTACATCAAGCTAATGTCTGAGGAGTCCTGTCCCTTAGCTGAGAGGCTGCTCAGGCAACACAGTGCATGAGTGTGTGTGTGTGTGTGTGTCTGTGTGTAAAGTGAAAAACATGAGGTACAAAGCACTTTTAAGGATTGCTATTCATATGCTCATATTGAAGGGACATCTTTTCTTGAATTTTGAAGTGCAGGAATTTCAGGCACATTCCCTGTTTTCTTCAGTGTTTGTTTAAAAACTACTTTGACTTAATTCTCTAGAGACAAAAGAGAGAAAGAAAATAGCTATAAATCTTCTACTCAAGAATACTTGTATTATTACTCAGTAATCTGAGGCTATATGTTCACATTGTTTTAGTGAAACTGGATCATAAGTGGAAAGCATACCCTAAATTATGATTATTTTAATCAAAATTATTTACACCCACCTCAAATTAGAATGTTGTGTATTCTATTTTGAGAGGCTTTTTGTGTGTCATTTTTACTTTTCATGAAATGGTAACCTGTATTAACTGCATTTGTTTTCTGCGTGGTATTTTCTCCCGTGGTTCTTTCTCCCCTGATTGCAATGTGACTTTCTATCTCCACCCTGAGTCTCCTAAGCGGACCAGTATAGATTTTGGGCAGGGCTGTGGGTACCACGTCTCCTTTCTTACTGATCTGACATAAAGAACTTTGTTGGTTGTTTTATCTCCATCTGTGCTGCATAATCGTTTGTGGTATGTAATGCAAATGTGTTTCAGAAACTCCTTGAAAAACTTGTTGTTGTTTCAATTGTCTAGCGTCTAGTGCTGAAGAAGCACTTTCTAAACCAGGAATGCACAATAGCATGAGTCTGGAAAGTGTACACTCAAATCACAGGGCTTAATAGCATCCCTGGAGCACAGCATGATTGTACTGGAGGTCTCACGTCCAGCAGGAGAGAAGCTTATCGCAGGGGCGGGTCCAGATTCGGGAATGCCTACTTTGAGCAAAGGAGATGTTGAATGTACATGCCTTTCTCTTGCCTCCGACAGCTCAGGAAAAGCCTCAATGAATTTGTGATAGATTCCTGTCCGAAAGCAGTTAAGCTACATGAATGCAAGAGTCTCCGTTTCCCTTTGCAGACATACCCAAAGCTGGGATCCATCCACAAGCTGGGCATGGGCAGTGGTGCAAGGGTAGATGCTGCGTGGTTCAGCAGGTCCAGCACTGCCCCGGCGAGCTCCTGCAAAGAGGTGTCAGCTCCAGGAACTGACTCAGCTTCTGCTGAGTTGCTATCAGCATGCTCTGCCAGTAGCTTGGAAAAGAAAACTTTTGTGTTTCATACTGCCACTTAAGCATTTACGATCCGTATCTTAGATCGCTTCTTCAGGATTTGACCCTGGCTGTTAAGTCACTTCACTGCTTTAGAAAGTTGTCCTGAAGCCTACACAGAGTTTTTATTGTACCGTTGAGCTTTGGTAAATCCTGGAAATTGCAGGTCAACTGTCAGTTTTGCTTTTATTAGGTAAGAAAAACAAGAAGTAATTTGATAAGTATATGGTTAAGATGTTTATGTCTGTTTTAGCTTTTTTCTCATTTGTTGACAAAATCTGGTAAATGCATTTATAAATGAAGATCTGTTTGAAAATTGGAGTAGCTTGTAGTATTCCTGGTCTCATCGACTTGGGGAGTGAGAAGTTCTTGTCCCCAAAATACTGAATGCTGAGTGTCAGAAGGAACCAGGAATCCCCAGATCATCCTGGCAGCCAGATTCAGTGGCCAGCTTTCAGCTCAAGAGGTGACTACTGGCCCTTGGTGTAGGCAATTTTCTTGACCTGTATTCTGAGAGCACTAACCAAGTGGGTACTTCTCTTCAGTTGTGGTAGTTATTTACTTGGTAAGTGGTTGATCTGTAAAACAGCCTGTTCCTTCAGTCCCTTCTGGTCTGTGCTGGAGTTGGCACAGATAGTTTTTTACTCCATGGCCTTCTGGATAACACAATTCCTTGTTCTCTTTTATTAAGTTTAGCTCAATGTATTGTTAATCTCAAAGCTGAAAAAGACGTGGGAAAGTAGTGTTGAAAATACTTGTATTTTTCTAAATACCCCACCCTCAGACCTTGCTTTGGCTGTCTTGTTTCACATTTTCATAGCACTGGAGGAAGCACTGCCAGTTTGAAGTTTTTTCCCAGGCTTTTTTCATAAGTTACAGCCTTGAGATAAATTTTCTCAATGAATTCTCATATTTTACTAAATAAGACAGTCTCTTTTTTATTTCCGCACCTGGAGAACACAGGCATATGATCGATACGCGCATCTTGAGATACCTAGCCACTTTCCACAATTTTTTCAGGCTGATGCTTTTTGCTTTTTTTCAGATGTTACGTTTTAATGGTGGCTAGAAAACAGGTTTCTCTGAACAACGAGCCAATTGTAGGACCAACTTTCTCCAGGCCCTATTCTATGGAAGGCTGCTGGACTGTGCATAGCCTTTATTCTGCTGCGGGCAATGGAGAAGACAAAAGGTTGTGTGTAACTGAAGATTGAAAGGAACTGGTCAGGAATAAGGAAAAGATTGATTACTTTCTAGTTACATATTGTGCCTGGGTAGTTCCCAGTATTTTCCTGTCAGTCTCTTGCATCTGAGTGGGGTTTCAAACCATATTCCAAACCTAAGGCTGCTTACAGATACACAGTGATTTTAGAAAAGACTATAACTAAAAATTGGATCTGATGCTACAGATCACTCTTGGAGCTTAAAAGGTGATAAGAACAAATGTTATACTTAGTCCTGCTGTGGAATTTCTCTAAAGAATACAGAATAAGCCAAGATTAAAGAAGTAACACAAAAATATTTGATGCAATTCCATATTGAATCTTCAAGCTACAAGCCTAGATAAAATAAAATAAAATAAAATAAAAATTTAAAAAAAAAGTTAAATTACATCTAGGATATTTGCCCAGAAAGATAGCATTACACCCACAATATATTTTACCTGTTTGGACAGAATAGTACATGTAGAAAAGCCTATTCTGTGATCAGAAGTAACTTTTTATGAGACATAGAAAGGGCTGCCAACTGCTACACTATTTGTGGTACCATGTTATGGCTATAGCAGAGAAGAGCAGGGTTGTGGTAAGGCTCTCAACACTCCTAAAAATATGTCATTAAGTGTATGTGCTGAATGCTGATCAGCATGAGCAGAACTTCAGGCATGAAAATTGCACGCAAACTTGCTCACATACACACGCAGTCATCAGATATCAGCAGAAATGCAAGGGCAGATGTAATGTGTGTCTCAGCACTATTGACAATAGCTGAATCTCCTGAAATTTCTGTGTTACATTCCCAACTTGCTAAGGAGGTGCAGTTTAGTTCCTCAACTACAGGATGCCCAAGCTGCAGCAGGGCCTTTCTGGATTTTGAGGAAGGTATTGTGGCAGAGAGGAAGTTTAAACATTTGTGAAAACCCGGGTTTAGGGAGCTACACGTTTCAGTCTGAATTATTGCTCTAATTGCTGAGGTTTTTGAAAACATTTTTCAAAATAGCGTCTGAATTCTCTGGAGTAACTATGTATTTATGTGTCATTGCTGTAGAAACTGAAAGAACTCTGAGCAGGTTGGGAGCAGTTGAAATAATTAAAATGTTACTGGATAGAGCGTTCAACTACAGGAAAATCCATAGGCTTCTGTAGTCACATGATTTTATGCAGGATTAGAAAATGTATTAACAGCTTTAACTGTTGAGTGTACCCAAGCAATTTAAGAGTTGGGAAAGTTGTAATCTGAAATTGTGTTGCATTTATAGCAGTAATGTGGCAAAAATTACAACTTTAAGTGAAGAGCTGGAATCAAACTGTTGTCATGGCAAAAAAAAATGGCCTTTGAAGGATTCTAGACTCTTGGGAAACATGAGAATTTCATAGACAAATTTTTATCAGTGGAGTTTGAATAGTGACTTGACCTGAAATTGGTACATAAAAGGTATATATCAATTTGTCTTTGTAAGAGCTTGCTTATGGTTAAATTCTGATGTGAGATGTTTATTTTATGACATTAATCTTAACTGCTTAACTTGTAAAGATGTCATAAATGGAACAGGTCATGGTATTTACAAGGTTCTAAACTCACTTCATCATGACTTCTATTTTTTTTTGACTGTTATCATGGATCCAGACATGCTTGCCCAGATAGTTTCTTAGATGAACCAGAAATTCTCTTCGTAGGTTACTGTCAATTAGATTACATCCTTCTTTACTGAAAAGGGGAGGTATCGGCTGCACTGTGGGACTGCTGGTTATGTATAAAAATCCAACTGCAGATAGTCACGTGTTTCTTCTTTTGTCTGTCCAAACTGCAACCTCATTGTGAGACACTTGATCTCCTCTTATCATGCCCTGAGGAGACCTTTCAAAAGTGGGCGTTTTAAATGCATGACATTTTAAACAATACTTAAATAGCAGCATTCTGTTTCAGTGCTTAATTATGGCTGAATATACCCTTTCACCAAAGGTGTTGCTGAAGCATTTGTGATTTCTCTTCATCTGATAGTGGTCAGGTTCCAATGTGATGTGATAACATTCACTGTTTCATGCTCTACAGGAGCGTTGGGTTATTTTTGCTGCACTGGCAGCTGTTTGATGGAGCTAAATCTGAGTGACCAGAGGCTTATTTGCTCTAAGGAATTGCACAATTGGCATTTTGGTTTTATGTGTGAAATATCCTGTCCTGACGACTGGAGACCACAGGGTCCATAAGCAGAACAGGTGGACATGGGGTTTTTTGTTTTGGTTACAGCCCATGTCACCCTCAGCTTGGAGGTCACCCCCAGCCCTTCATGCCAGGATATATTCCCTGTGGCAAAGCAACCCTTGGCTGAAGGTCTGTTGCTCTAATTAGAGCAGACACTTGAATGGTGAGAGAGACATCAGGAAATAAGTCTGTGGTAGAGAGAACTGTAGAATTAGTGTAATTACACAGTTTATCTGAGGGATACCTTTGGAAAACATCTGTAGCGGGAAATCACAAAGACTGGTTTGTATAATAAGCAAGGAGTATAGATTACTTCATTCCTGTAAAGCTATTTTGAGATCCAAAAAGCTGCATGCTTATCAGAGTAATTGGCAACACAGTAATGAAATAACTACCAAAGTTTAGGCAGAACTCTTACAGGACACAGAGAGGAAAACTTTAAAGCAAAAAAAAGTGTTTTAAGCAATTCAGATAGGCAGACCAGTAAAGCAGCCGCGTATTCATGGCAATATACAACCTTTTGGAGCAAATAGGAATCTATCCATTGCTTTTTAGTGAACGTAGGATTACATCACTTGTTCTGTCATTTGCTCACATGCTTTCAGAAGCCTGCATGGAGCACTTCAAATGTGAATTGATTAAACTTTGCAAACTGTTGGAGCTACTTACTTGATATGGCCATGTGAGCAAGTCCCTGAAGTCCTTATCTTTTATATATAGCACTGAGAAGCACTGCCATTTTAAACTCATGCAGTGAGAAAGACGGGGAGATGAAATAGAAACCATTTATCTCTCAAGATAAATGCCTTTTAGTATTTATTCAAATGCTTCTAAAGTCTTGAAAAAAAGGAAAAGTTCAATCATTAATGATTTTTTGCTCTTTTTCTCCTTCTTTCCTCCTCTCCCACCCTCCCCCCCACCCCGTAATTTGATAATTTTCTGCTTGCTTTCTGATCAGCTCTCTTTTTCAGCTCAAATGTAGGTATTTTTTTATATCTCCTGTTTAAATTTGGGCTCCCTTTTAACCACTCTGTAGAGTCTTAACCTTTGCTTCTGAGTAGCAAGACAGAGCTATTTCAGTGTAGGAGTCCAAGCAGTTTTAACAGCTGCAGATTCTTGGGTGTAATGGATGTCTTTAGTTAGAAAAAACAGCCATTCAGTGATACCTCCCTTACATTTGAGAACCATTCAGTGAAAGAAAGAGGATCTGATAGTTTTCTTCAAGGCAATGGAGGCTTCACAACTAGATTTAGCCAACTGTGGTCCCACTAGAGAGAATGCTGAAACTGGGTGTCCTGACATTTTCTGGTTTCATTGCATGCAGTGCAGCAGCTAGCTCACATCCAGATTTTCAGAACCCTGCTTTGAGTGGAGGGTTAGAGTTAGGGTTCCTTGACTTCCCTTGCAGTCTAAATTATTTTTGATTCTGTAACTTTATACTTTTTTAGGGGAGTTAGGTGTAGAAGCATGTTTGTACTTTGGTTGCTCCTAGCAGGTATGGCAAACTGAAACCATGGCACTTTGTAATTAAGGTAATTCCAAACTTGTCCCAGGGATGGATGATGCAATGGTGATAAATAGAGGACTTCTTGGTTGACACAGTTGATCTGTTGTTGTGAGAGTCCACGTGTCGCTGCGTAGCATAAATGGAGATCTGCTGCTCCCTTGTCTTCCTTCATCCTTCATCAGGGCCTGCTGCTTTTGCAACTGCAGCAGTACAGGAATGAGTGCAAGAGAGAAAACCTCTGTGAAGGACTGAGCTCTGGTTTCTTGGTTCTCAGTGCAGTTAGCTGGTTTAAAGTTATCCCGTGACATATACAAACCCAGAGTTCCATCAGAGATGTTTTAATCCAATGTTTGTGTTGCGTATTCGTGGGCTAACATGAGAATAAGTTCTCCGAACTAATACCTGTGAGCATGCTGCACAGCAGTGTGGCCAGTGTTGCTCTTAATTTACTTTTACAACAGGGTTGGATCAGGGATCAGGAGTCTTCTTTTCATATACCAAGTATAGTGTTTTGCACATCTGAGTTCTGTATCCGTTCTGTAAATACTGTAAGTTTGTAAGAAGCTATTTGGGGGACGCACCTGTAGCAGTGAAGCCTGGGTATGAGGGGTGGAGGGCAGATATCTCAAATAATTTAGAAACCTGGGAAATCTGAATTGTTTTTATTAGTTGATGGAAAAAATAATTGCTTTACAATTTCTCCTTTCCAGGGACTACATCCTGTAAACACACCACAGTTGATTTGAAGACTTGCTTATTCTTTATCATGTTAGGCTTCGTGTATTTTTGTATGGCTATAGAACAGAACACTGGTTATCTGTAAATGTGTTTCACACAAACGTAAGTTTACTGCTTCAAGACTTGTAAGGTTAGTAATAAAGAAAAACTATCACTTTTGACGGAGAGGCACCAGACATACACGCAGATCTATAAGATCACAAATATGTCCGCTTTATTGCAATCGTCCAGGGTTTTTATAACATCTCTACTCAGGGTCCCGTGACAAGAAGCATACAATTGGACACTGGCTACCATCTAGTTGAAAACATTCATTACAAATTCCTTTATAATTGGACATT
>NW_020955291.1:1848168-1884650 GCF_003031625.1 Empidonax traillii | reverse complement strand
CATCTAGTTGAAAACATTCATTACAAATTCCTTTATAATTGGACATTAACAGATAACTAAGTAATAGTTTACTTTAACGGACTCCACCTTCTTCTTGGACCACGTTTTTCTTTGTTCCTGAGGAGACACCCGCAGCCATCTTGGGACTTATAACTTATAGTACTTATAAAAACATGCAAAGGTTTATAAAAGTCCATAAAAGCACTACACACAATATAAATTGCTCAGACATTCACTATTTTCTTCCCACATATCACTTCATAGGATTGACTCCCACCACTACCAAAACAAGAAAAAGAAGCTAGTAATGAATTCAAGTTAAAGAAAAAATAATAATCAGAGAACAAGTAAGTGAGTGGCATAGCAGATGCTCTCTAGAACTGGTCTAGAAAGCTGTTACTTCCTTTAAAAAGCAGTCTGCTTCAACCATCTGTTACGAGTCAAGATTGTTGTTTTTTTGTGAAACTTGGTCACAGAATCACAGAATTTGATGAGTTGAAAGGGATCCACAAGGATCATCGAGTCTAACCCTTAGCAGTGCACAGGACCAACCCCAAGGGTAACACCATGTGCCTGAGAGTATTGTCCACATGCTTCTTGAACTATGTCAGCCTTGGTGCTGTGACCACTTCCTTGGGGAGCCTGTTCCAGTGCCCAACCACCCTCTAGGTAAAGAATTATTGATTGTAATATCCAATCTAAACCACCTCTGAAACAACTTCAGGCCATTCCCTCTGGTCCTGTCACTGGTCACCATAAAGCAGATATCAGTGTCTGCCATGAGAGATCAGTGTCTTTCCACAAAATTAAACTGTGAAAATTAAGCCTTGAATTGGATGGATTTTCAAACAGACCTAGTGGGAAAAAACAGGTTGTGAATCCTGCCATCCACTTACAACTTCCACTAATATTAAAGAATATTGTCCCATCTAGAGTGGTTAAGCAGCACGGCCCATCCTCTGATTAAATACAGCAAACTAGCCTGTAGTGGCTCTAGCAACCTCTGGTGCTGCTTTTGTTTGCAGTACCTTTATATTGAGCTTCCTACCTCTTTCATTTGTCAAGGAGGAAGGGCCCTCAGTATTTGAAGTTGCCTGGAGATGCTTTGAACTTATTTAGGCATTTGAATAAGTCTGAAAAGCTGACGTCTGCCTATAAATATTTATTGAGAAAACCAGATAAAATCACCTTGGGTTTGTCATCATAAGGAAACTAATCAGATTGTGTTACCAGCTTGGAGATCCCTAGACTGTCTCCGTACAGGCTGGTTTCAGTCAAGTGGGGTGCAGTAGCTCAGGCATCAGACATCTCTGTCTTTTCTTGTTAACTTGACACTGAATGCAGTAGTGAGTGCAGCACAAAGTTGTCTGAGCTTGTTTGTCTGAGATAAAACTTGGAAAGCAGTAACACTATCCATACTTGTTCTTTAACAAGAAAATCAATGCCTCCCTCATTCCACAGTAGGACAACTAATTGAATAGTTGACTCCAGCAAAATATGTTAACTAAACCCCAAATCCCAACTTCTGAGGTCTAAAATCACCCCAAAACGTATATACTAATAATGTTTGTGTTTAGTGCATGCCATTTCCACGTTTCATACACATAAAAATTTATTTTTTTCTAATGAGGTCCAAAATTTTGCAATATATGGGTTTGAAAGGGAATTATGAAGGAGTTTAAATTTGGGGAAAGAATCACTGCAAGGCTGTGAAAATGTCAGGTTTTGATGAAAGACAGGGCTTGATAAAGCAGGGTAGTTGATCAGTTATCAGTAATTTTATTATGCGTTATGGGAGAAATTTATCCAAGAGTTAATGAGACATTCCAAGGTATATGATACACTGAAGACCAGACAAAAGACTTGTGATATCCTCCTGAACATCTCTTCCTCTCTTAATCATGTTCTGGTAGTGCCCACAGGAGAGCAGTGTTCTTTTCATTGTTATTTGTAACCAGTCCAGGCTCAGAGCAGCTTATGCTCCAAGAAGATGAATGATGGGAGAAAGCTGAAAAGATTATTAAAAAATCCTTACTCAGTCAAAACATATTGTTCAGAACGTAACCTCCAAACCTGGACAGTATTAGTGAGCTAACTATTTTAGGCACCATAGCACAGTAGGGTTTTGATGAGAGCGTCATTCCTTAGCTAGAAATATAATATAAGTCTTTTAAAGAATTTCTGGTCTGAGTAACAAAATGAGATACATTTTCGTCACAGAGGGACACAAGGTGAAAAGTTCAGGTCTGGATCCACTTTGGGCTTGGTCTATTTATATGGATAAATCTGATAAAATGCAGCTGCGAGCTTCAGATTCGTGTTTTTCTAATGTTTAGGAGAACTTGGAGTCAGTTGGGTTTTACACCTTCTGCCATTTCTAGGTGTCTGCTGCTGGGGAAGGAGCTGTGCCACTGAACAGCAGAACTCAGCTTCTCGTTCTGGACTTGTGTGGGTATCATGCTGTTTCAAAAGTAGATTGAAATCCTAGATCATAGCTATCAGAGCTAAAGCATCTTGACAACTCCCCCTGCACTACCCTTGCTACTCTAAAATTATTTTCAAGTCTAAAATCTGCTGAGTAATAAAGCGAGATGCCATTCAGGTCTCTGATTAATGTCTGTACAGCGAGCAAATTGCTGGCCGTGCAACTAAGTGAGGTTCCAAGTACAACAAAATTTGTGAAGTCATTTGGCTCCACTAAGCAGTTGTTTTAAAATCTAGGTGTAAGTGGTTTAAGTGGCGAATCACATGCTTCTCAGGCTGGAGATTGACACTTTACATAATTGTGTATGATGTGTCAACCTTACCTCTGCTCCCTTTAAATTAAAACTAATGTGTTCTGAATGTAACAAATGTTTAGTGCTGTCGTGCATCCATTAAGAAATCTATTTATGTTTGGCTTGTGCTTGTAAATCTATCATGGAACAACTTAAAGTAGCCTGCTCTAAAGGCAAATCTGAATTTCTATCAAGTATGACAATACTATTCTGCCCATTTCAAATAAGAGAAAACAAGCAAAAACTAACCAAGCAAAGACTCTGCTGGACTAATGCTGATTCTTTGCACACAAATGGTACTTTTGACTTTGGGGCTTCATTCACAATTACTAGTGCTAAGGAATTTATTGGTCCAGGCCTAGCCTGCTTGCAGGAGTAGGACTGTGTTGGGGTTAGTGCATACCAGTTCTTCACCTCTGAGATTGCTTTCTTTGTTATTAATTCTGGTCTGGGAGAAAGGACTGTGAAGATACTTATGGTATAAATGTAAGACCAGTGAGGCAGTAGTTGATATGTAAGGCAAAATGTGTGCATGCAACCAAAGGCATCTCCTTCTTTCACTTGAAAGCTGCAGCAAGGGTTTACCTCAGTGTGATTAGCTTGCAGCTGGCAGGAGCCATCAGTTGGTATACTGAATAATAAAGTTCCAATGAGACTTAACAAGCACTTTTAGTGTGAAAATAAAACTTATCCAGAGTGCATTGACATGCTTGAGAGTTGGCAAAGCCGCAGTTGCACTCTCTCATGGAGTACTGTTTTGTAATGCGAAGCACAAATTGCGCCAGAATGGAGAAAATGTTCCTGACTGTAAATGCTCTATTCTTCCATCTTTCCTGCGTAAAGAGTGCTGTCTAGGGAATTGTGATTAAATTTACTACCAGTACAATGATACAACATTGAGTCTGTAGCCCCAACAGTTGCTTTGCTTGACATTAAGAGAAGAGGGTACTGGAGGAGATAAAACTTTGATGCTGCTCATCAGTTTAAGCCAGTGAATTCAGCCTACCAAAAACCTTGAGTTGCCCCTAAGATTGTTCACCACTATCCTTAAGAAAAGCTCACATCTTCTGGGGAAATCTGGTAAGGAAAACTTATCCCTATGCTATGTATTTAAATAAATATATTTATTTATTTATTTGCAAAGCTGGCCTTTTTTTTTTTTTTTTTCATTTGAGCTAGGGAGGGCAGGAAGAAGATGGAGAGACTCTCCTGTTAAGAGGCATTTTACCTGTTACCCTATGAAGAAATGGCATAGCAGCTACCTTTGCCAGGACGATTTCGAGGCTAAACACGGGCATTTGCTCTCACCAGATCCCTACTGTGCTGCAGATCCTCCTGGAGCCCTGCCAACATGCAGGTCCCAAACAGCCTAAGCTATGGGGGTGGCTGAGCAGGAACTGTTCTGTTTGTCTCCCATGTTAAACCTTGGATTCAGAGTCAGATGGGCAGGAGACCCAGTACAGCAAAAGTGGACCAGGCTGTCCAGTTGGTTGTCTGTTGTTTGATCCAAAAAATATGCTTTTTTTAATCTGATTTTGCAACACCTTAGTTATTTGTAGGAAAGATCAGGGATTTTATCTAATAATTTTACCTACTTTTATCATTCCTCATAAATGTACTGCAGTAGTCCCTGCTGAGCATGAAATCAGCCTTTTAAAGAAAACAGCTGAATCTCAGCATCTCCCAAACTTATATTCAGATATTAATACAGAATTTTACATTTCTGCTTGGCATAGGAAATGGGCGCATGATTGGAAGTCAGTACCACAGAACTTGTTTGATCCCTCTTATACCTTCCTCTGCACTTGAGTTGCTGGCATCTGCATTGCAGTAATGGGTGATGTTTATAAAATATATTTTCTTGGAAGCCATCTCCTTAAGATTTTATTGTACCAATGCCAGATCCCAGACAGCATCACATACCAAGTCTTCTTTGCAAATTACATCCCCAGAAAAGTCTTGCGTGTTATATGCGTCCTCATCTGATACTTGAAATCTGTGCCTCCATCAGCATAGGGTAATCAGATTCTGCTTTGTATGAATGCCTAATACAAGTTTATTGTGGATATCTTGGTCTTGGCTGATGAGTAATTCCCTTCCGTTTAATGCACTGATGTTTAAGTGAGTTACTGATTTAAAGCCGTACTTTTGCGATTTCAGAGCAACGCTTAGTCTGTAAATTGTACCCATAATTTTCCAAGTGGCCTAACAATTATACTGGCACTAACAGGCCTGAGCTGTAATAATGATTATTGGAGCTGACAGAACATCAGTGCCCCAGCACTGGGTTTAGTATAGATGAAAGCAAAATTGATGGTCAGAATGGAGAGGGTTGGTGTCAGATGGAAATCAGTCAGTGAATCAGACCAATAATCCATACTGAACCAGAGGAAAACATACAAAATTAAGTAGATGGCAGGAAGTAATTCACAGATTGAGTTTCCCCAGCCAGGGCCAGATAGCAATGATCTGAATATATCAGTGAGTCATTTCAAAGACGTTTGTTTCTTCTTCCAGGTGCATTTTTTATGTTGCATAAAATAGAGCGAATTACTTAGGATGTCAGTTGTGCTCAGTGACAGAGATGTTTGCACTGTTTCCAGGAATCTGCAAAATAGAAAAAAATTCTGCTTTTTAAAATATTTCACAGAGAGTGGGAAGGTTTCATCATAGATCTTGCAATCATATTAAGTATTAGGAACTCCTCATTTTGTCTCTCAGCAAGACACACAACCATCCACAAACTTTTCAGTTGGGGAAACGAGGATCGTGAAAGAAAGCAATGTTTTAGAGAACCAATTTTACAATCACCAGGTAGGGAAGGAGTCTGCATTTTAATATTTGTGCACACCTAATCCCACCACTGTCAATGGGATTTAAAATGTCAACTAATCAATGTGATACATATGGTTGATGTCACAGAGTAACTAATGCCATGTAATGCAGTAGCTACGGTATACAGGGAAGCCTCCCATGTGGCTGTAAACATCTGCTTTTATTATCAGTGACTCTAGAACCATCATAATTGACAAAGGGGAAAAACAAATGTTTGCAAAAGAGACTTCGAGCTTTCATCTGTGTGGAGGCTCCTCAAGTGAAATTCCTGGAGCTATGGATGTCCTTTCTCTCTAGATACAAATTAGATCCCTCTGCCCCCACCAAATGGTTGTTCTTAGTCAAAGGGTCCCAGCTTCTACACACAAATCACTTTGTTGAAGAGCTGATGAACAGCAAGTTTTTGTACAGCCTGAGAGAGAGGAGAGATTTACAATGCAAACACATCCTGAGTTGCTTTAAATTAATGCTTTTGTCCCTGCTAATGATATTACTTGTTACTGGCTGCCTGGATCCTCTGACTCATAAAACCACAGTTCTGCTGTCGAGAGTGGTGGGTACCTGTGGTGTGGGTCATCACGATTCCAACTCCATGGGAGAGGCTCCTAGTGTTGTCTGACACGTTGCAGCACGACCCAGAGCACCATCTTTTCCAAGGGGGGGGTGTCAGGGTATTGACCCCAGCGCCATGTAGGTGTATGCCTTTACAGTCCTCAGTTCTCACCTCAAATCTGCAATGCCTGTGTCCCAAAGGTGAACCAGTTTACCTCTGAGACTGAATTGATGAAACGCTATTTTCAAGCTCAGTATTGGCACCATGGTGGCCTTTCCAAAACAGCAAGTGACATTTTCATAAACTTTGGTATGCAAAGTGGGTCTTTCAGTGGTGAAGTGGCTCCATCCAGCTGTGTTGTGTTGTCCTGTGCAGTCTCAGGAGGGAGAGACAAAAATGAGCCCACACTGATTTACTTCCTGATAGCTTTTTCACTAGGCAGGCATGGGAAGATGCTGCTGCTGTGTGTGAACACACTTGCTGGCTTTACCAATTAGAACAGTAAGAGGAGAGAAGCTAGGCTTGGGAAGTTACACTCCTGGTACCTGAAAACCTGTTCATTGTTTTAAACTGATGCTGCAATCAAAATACTCACCATGAATTCCATTTGCAAACTTAGGCACAGGCATACTTGTGGAAATGATTTGCCCCTGTTTCACTTCTGTTTAAAATTGGGCTTTCTGTTATTTTGATAGTATGTGCTGACAAGAATTGTGTCGGTGTGGTATTTTAATGTTTGCTACTTCTCATTGCTTAAACAATAAAATCACCCTGAATCCATTGCAGTGGAGCAGACAGATGGAAAGAATGATCTAAACTTTAGCCACCTCAATGACATTTTGATTCACTAATGCTATGGTCCTTGTTATTCCGAGTTAGTTTATAGATGCATAGGATGTTTCATTTGAATACAGACATGTAATTACAGTGACTCCTCTTTTGAGTGTTTTGCCCCATTACTAACTGAAGTACCTATTCTCATTTTTATAATATTGCACTCATACTGTAATACAGTCAGAAAGCTCTTTCAAAAATACTTCCCGTGTCAGTGGTAGCAATTGGATAGAACATTCTTCAGAATTTTTTTTGTTTGGTTTTTAACTGCACCATTACCCTTTTCCCCCTGCTTTCCCTGAACATATGTGCATGCTTGTCTTCTTCCTCATCTTCATTTCTGTTGGATGTAATCCTTTCCGGGTAAATCCTGTCTCTTGTGAGCTTTTTTGATATATAGGCTCTTTGTTTTAAGACAGCTGTAATGTCAGGCCCACCCACACTGTGCTGTCCCTAATGCTTTGAAGCCAATATTTCAAACATAAAATAGCCGTCAAGTCTTTGCTTTGGTTCTGCTTGCTGGGGATGGCATGAAAACAAAAGTTTTGTGTTTTGGGCTTTCATCTAAGTGAGCCAAATCAGTGAAAGTTTCAAGGATTTCAACCAAGGACTTGTCATGAAAGCTACTTTTGACAAAAAGGTTTATCAAAAGAGAGGAAAGCTCAAAGAGTGTGTGTGTGCATACTGTATATCTGTAGCTTTTTGGTGATTTTTTTTTTTTGGTGTGTGCTTCTTTTTGAAGGTGAAAAAAAAAATTAATCTTTTTTTCACTTAATCTCTTCAGATTTAGGCAGGATTGTGCCTCTGGATTCTGCCGGCTTGGTCTGTAGTGGGAGGGAGAGCAGTTTGACTCCAGACAGAACAAACTGGCATGACATGGGTTTGTGCTGCTGGACCAGTGCTGCTCTACCCCATCGAGAGGGTATGGAAATGCTGCTGTGTGAAGTCATTCCCTTGCCAAAGCACTTACACAAATCTGTTCACAATCTTTTGCTTCCAAAAAGAAAACTGAGGGAAAATAAAAACATGACCAAGGGACACACAAACATTTTCATCTAGTGACAGAAGTTTTTGGTGAGTAGGTAGTACAGTGATGTTTTGAAGGCTGTAGCTGGGAAGTGATTTCCATCTACCTGCGAAAGATTTCTTTTACTTAAGATTTTCATAGGACAACATCTCAAAAAGAAAAGGAAATACACCTGGCGGTATACTGTAGTTTAGTGCTAAGGGAGTAACTGCCAGGGAAAATTGAAGCCAGATACTAGGCATATAGGATTCCCAACTGATTTAACCTACCTCTGACAGCACATGTAGGATGGCTAGAGTGCTCCAGCTTCAGGAATGTTGATTTCTTTAGGCAAATACTGATGTAATGACAGAAAAATGATGCTTGATTTTAATTGCATAATAAAGTCTCATTTGTTCTGATAGTCTGTAGAAAAAAAGCACGTTTGCCACGTTCAGGCACATCTATGAATCCAGGGTTTAGGGAGTGATTGAGTCCGAAGTTCAGGTCCCGGGTCACTTCTAGCCAACTTGTTTACCCAGGGTATTTTACGTACAATCTGTCTGTTGTCACATCCATTCATGATGGGAAGAAGGCCATCACGCCTAAGGAAAAGCAGTTGCAGTGGGTATTGCTTTATATCTTTGTGGGCATGTAATTTTTCAGTGAAAAATTTTTCAGTGTCTCTTTTGGTATTCAATTTTTGATAAATTATCAGTCATATTATTGATAAAGGAAAACAACAGTATCTTTTGATCAGAAATGTGACTAAATTCAAGGTACCAAAAAGATGCAATTGCACAATGTACTTTGATTATATGCCTGTGTTTTTACATGTGCATATGTTTCTTGTAAATTCATATTGTATGACTGCTTAGTATGACAATGGATGCAATAGAACACAGAGGACAAATCTAGGTAGTTTCTGACTATCCATAGCACGTGATGTCTTGAGGACTTCTGGGAGATGTGTCAATGCTCTTGAAAGAAACAGGATGTATGGAAGTATTTAAAAATCTATTTTGGCAGTGTAAGCACTGTAACTAATCCAGTCCTACAGAAGCTAAAAGATCTGTATAAAAACATAGTGCTGGGCAATGGAAGTGACCTCGTACAGATGTCATCTGTAATTACTCTTCTTGTCCTTCATTAATTTCTAGGTTCAATCTGCTCTGCTCTCATTGAAGCAGAGTTTAGTACTGGTTTTGCTTTGTTGCATGTCTTCTCATGAGCAAGCTTTGCTAAGGGTTGGTGAAGCATCCCAGAAATCCCAGAATGATTAGTAGCTACCAAAGTGAGTAGTAAATATTTTTATGGGTGGCACCTCAGAAGCTAGTCCCTTTCCCACTGATTTTCTGTCTGGGTCGGTAGCAAGTGAAATGTGATTCTCATTGGAAGAAATGTGTGTTTTGTAAATAAGATAATACAGATGAAATTCAGTGTTTCCATAGTATTCTGCTTTTTTACTTGTTTTTAATGTGGTTATTTCTGCAAGCCATATGAGCAGAAAGGACAAAGGAAGGCTCAAGTGTTCACTTCTGGGCTCCTCTACTTCCTGTGCTCCATTGGCATGGGTTGTCATGCTGTGTCTGCAGGACAAAATGGGGATCACAGGAGCCAGCAATGGGTTTTTGCAGCAAGCCCCGTGTTAGGTCTCCACTCCATCAGCGCGCGGTGTTGGCACCTCAAGGCAATGCTTGTGGAGCTGAATTCACAGTGCCCACATGCGAGAGCACACTCCTGGAGCCACCCATCCCGGCAGCCAGGCTGTTTGCTCTGATTATTCCCAGTTGAATGTTTTAGGGGTACCTGGGCTTTCGGCTGCTGGGCGGCTTGAAAAGCGCTGCCACTGTCGGAAAACGAGTTAGTCTGGAAAATGCAGGTGTCATGGCCTCACAGCAAGGACAGTGCTGAGGAAAGGCTCTTGTCAGATGAGAGTAGATGTGCCAATTGCTAGTGAGGGCACTGTGTGGAAAACCTAGTGGGGAGCAGCAGCCCAAACAACATGGGAATGATTATCCAGTAGGTCTGCCCCTGGTGAGGACTGAGTTCTTGCACAGGAGTGCTGATACTTTGTGGTGCTGAGAGCGGTGGGGAGGCTGGGGGAATACTGCTGCTTCCTCTGCCACCAGCTGCTTGCCGGAGACACTGAGTGGCGAGGGTTGCTCAGGGCAGACATGGAACGCAGCTTGCTGGGAAGGGGCAGAGTTGCCTGCATGTAAGCTCCTCTTTGACTCGTGCAACCCTAGTGGACACTTGGTGCTCCCTCCTGCCTTGGGAGGGCAAGGTGAGCAGGTCCCTGCAGCCCCCCGAGGGCAGCAGAGCACATGAGGGGCAAAGGCAGGCAGAGGGGGAAAGGTGGAGAACGGGCAAGCACCTCACACCAGATTGCATCCTCTCTGAAATGTCTGCCTCTGTTTGGAGGGTGCTAAGGTGTCTGCCTGTAGCTAATGTCCATGCTTTGCAAATGGAACTGAAAAAACAAGTGACTTCTGTGAGCCCTCATCTATCTGAACTTTAGGGGGTTTGTTCTGACCAAAGTTAAAGCTGCTTTATCCTTGCTTGAAAGATGGAGAGAGACCTTCTAACTCCCCTCTCGGTTACTTCTCCTGGAAAAAATTCTTGGACGTTGTTATGTCATAGGAAAAGGACAGTTTTGTCTGTATGACTTATTTAATTTGATTAGCTGTTGTCTCTGTTAATTAGCTATGAAATAGTCCAAGAGCGATGCTATCTGACTCTCCAAGGCATGTATGAGGAAGTGAAAGGAAAATAAGCTGTCCTCTACTGACTCATGGTCTCTGAAAGAATAGAGAAGACGTAAATAACACAGATAAGCTTTATAAAGACAGCAGTCAGAGTAAGCCAAGTTGCCTCCCATATTTTTCTTAAACTGTGTTATAGGAAATGATTTTGAATTGTTTTATTTCCTAATAGTCATGTCCTTATTAGCCTTGGGTTTTTCCTTCCCATACCTCTCCTGTGGGGTGTGTTGTACGTGGGAATTTCTAGCCTGTAAAACCTAAAAACTTGTGATAGAAAAACAGTTTATGATTTACAGAATCATTAGTTTGTGTTCTTGCCCACTCATCTATGTGCATATGCTGAAGTATCCCATGTTTTATTGTTGATGTGGACATTGTTAGGATTATGCAGACTTTATAACTGGCTATTTATGATTTTATTAGTCTTCGTAAATTAAACGTCATCTTTATTTTAGGAAGGACATGTCAAAATGCCAGAATGAAGGGATTGAGGGAGAAACTCTATTGTTCCCTTCAAATGCAAATTCTTTTCTCCCTCTTTCTCCTCCGCACTTTGTAGGGTTAGTGGAATACCACAGCTTGCCTGAAGTTTGAGCTCCCTGTTGCAGGGAACCCTATGACATTACCTTTGTAGTTAAATGTGCAAATTCCTTTTTTTTTCTTTTTGTTGTTTTCAGAAACTCATGAAATCATAGCAAATTTTTCCCATTTGAACCAGAAAAGACCACTACTGCTTCTTATTTTTCTTTCTCCATAACTATATACATTTTCAGTAAAAGCTGTGTGCATTCAGAGGGTATTTGTATTCAGGTTTTTTCCCCATTTTATTGGTTTGATTCCTAAATGTTATCAGTGAGTTAGAGCTGAGCTCTTTTAATTCAAATGGCATTATGCCCAATCCTCTGAGATTAGCTGGCAAGCGATTCTGGGCACGGTGCCACCTGGCATTTCTCAGAAGGGGGCTGCTAATGAAACACCGGAAAAAAATAAGATTGTTCCAGACATGCAAAACTCTGAAGTTGCAAGGAGTGAGGAGTGACAGAGCTTTCACAAACACACCCAA
Organism: Empidonax traillii; assembly: GCF_003031625.1. Classification (NCBI taxonomy): domain Eukaryota; kingdom Metazoa; phylum Chordata; class Aves; order Passeriformes; family Tyrannidae; genus Empidonax; species Empidonax traillii. The sequence continues at coordinate 1,872,817 of NW_020955291.1, read as the reverse complement.
TATTCTGTGGCACGACTCGGAAACTGCTCAGGAAATACCATCCTAATACCTCTGCAGAAAATTGATATTGAAAGGTACTCTTAGTACAAATAAATTTTCCTTTTTTGAAATTTGTGACTGAAGTGTTCATTTCTCTTTTTTTTTTTTTTTTTTTGGCACTTAGGCTCATGATTAGGCTCTCTGGGTTATGTGCAGCACAGCTTGGGCTCCGAGAGCTCTCAGTCTTTTAGGACCTGCAGTTCTCTTCTGATTTGTCTCACCATGGTGCAGACTCACAGCTTCCCACAGCACCAGTCTTAGGGTGGACAGCCCTGTCCTTCCAGGGTCCTCAGTCATAAGGAATCTGCACAAACGTCCTTGGGATCCTGTCTTGGATCGAAAGAAAATTTGCTTGCTGCAAGTGACTTTCAATGCAGTGTTTCCAATTTAGTGACTGACATTTTCTGATTATAACTTTTATTTCATCAGAAAACCTCCAAAAAAGCTCAATGCCTGGATAAATAGGTCCCAAGACATTTAGGGCTTTATAGGTCTAGACTAACATCTAAAAACTAGCAGGCTGCCCAAGTAGATTATGCATCACATATTTAATATGCTCATGAATTAAAATGCCACTTACCAAACAAGTTGCAAAATCCTGCATCAGCTGAAGTTTGCTGTACACACTTAAGAGGTTGTCTCATATGTAGCATGTGACAGTAGTCTGTAGGGCACTTATTTACATAAAAAGCCTAAGAGAGACTCATAAAAAGAGCAATAAAAAAGAAGCATACAGTAAGAAATCGTTCTTCAGTTAAAAGAATAAGCTTATTGTTTAGTTTTTTTCTTAAGGTCTTTTGTCCCTTCAGCTTTATTGTCTGCTTTCTGTATGGAAGATTAGTAGTGGTTGCAGACCAGGAGTGCCACTGAGGCAACCTTGAGCAACTGGTAGTTTCTTCATAGTTTTCTTTCTGTAGATGGTAATCCTGCATTTCTTCCAAGAAGTCATATTTTCTTGTTTTCTGAATGTAATATAATAGAATCAGATGTTCAAACCCTATTGTTTTCTCGCTGGAGCTGTCTTCTGTATTCATCCTCCATAATCATTTTTCTTTTCCAGTGTCTGTTTATAGGCTTTAGAAATAATGACAGGGTGGGAGGTGAGGGAGACAAAGGGATAGACCCATATTAGCTCTCAGAACATAGAGATTCTCGAGGTGCTGTTGATCTAAGAGAGGCAGAATTTATCATTCTCTGTTTACTGCCCTGACTTCTACCTGGGACTCACTCTCCCAGGACACTTCTGTTTCCTGACGTGAGAAAGGGTAGGGACTTAATTACTCTGAAGCCTGCACTAACCAACCTGTGCTGTCAAGTGAAAGTGTGATGATGTTGTTCATCATGGTTTTTTATATAGTTCTTCAAGGGAGAAAAAGCTAACATATGTGACAGCCAAACCATGCAGCAAACAGTTGTGGGTTTGTCAGGAACAGTGAATGGGTCTTCAATTCCTGCCGCACATATGGAACTTTTTGAACTACATTGATTTTGAATCTAGAAAGCCTAGGTAGAAGGTAGGATCTGCTCCTTTTAATGTTCTTGCAAGTCTTAGCTGTTAGCTTGCTTCTAGTTTTGTGGTTACAGATTTGTGTCAGTGTGATTAATGGGCAATGCAAAGTATGCAAAAAAAAAAAAAAAAAAAGAACAATGAAAGATTTTCCTTCTGCAAGAGACAAGAAGTAAAAAGGCAATACAGTGCTTGTGCTCAGTAATCACAGAAAGCAGAGCAGCTTTTATTTTCCAGTTGCAGCATCTGATTCCAAACTAGATTGATTAGTGCGCATGATGCTGATACTTAAATGAACTTGTGAATTCGTGGATTTTATGTTACTATGTTTTCCTATGGCTGGGAATTTAAAAATGTCACATTAAGTAGCTGAATGTGTGTAGCATATGTGCTGTAGTACATTTTGCACACAGAAACACTTTGCATAGTAGTTTGCAGTATTTATATTACAAATGGCAATTTAATCAATGTACCCGTTAAGCTTTTCTTATCACATGGATCTTCCTAAAGAGAAACTATTGCATTTAAATGTGTAGAATATATATATCATATATATATCTATAAACATATGTAATATATATAAATAATGTGTGTATATATTATGTGTATTAATCTTTATAGTATATGTGTGTATATAGTTGATATTCTGCTGATCAATTAGGTAAGTACAGAGAGAGAGCTTTTTACAACCAGTGACTGAGTTAATAACAAACAGGGAAAGATTTAGTATAGCTAAATGCTTTCGTATGGCTTTGGTCAAATTACTTAGAGGTGGAAATAATCAGTGGTTGAATTAAGTGAGAGGCCTGATATATACTGGAAAACCTCCATCCTCTGTCAGATGTTTTACAACTGTGATGAATGAGTTTGGATAAATAACGCAAACATGTGTTAAACAAGTTCAGGCCAAGTGCCCCGTGGTATGGTAAACAGAAATTGTGCTTGAGGAATGTTTGAAAATATAAATGTGTGGTAGGGTGGTATGGTTAGAGCACTGTGAGGATAGCCTTTCCTTTTACCCTGGAAACTTGCAAACTTGTCTGGAAGCTGCCCTGACCAAGGACAGAGTGGAAACATATGGAAAGGAGCCCAATTGAGTGACTTTTCATTTAAATTAAACAGTTATAAAAACTGTTGAGCTGTGTAGAGGTTGAGGGGGAATTTAAGCAGGAAGTCATTCTAAGTGAGGCTAGGCTTGCTCGAGGGTCTGTCCCGCCTCTGTCTCTGTAGACAGCAAGAGAGGTGAAGAGCTGGTGCCCCAGTGGGTAGTGCACCATTGCTTGGAGAGACATCGGCCAGCTTTTGTTTCAAAAAGGAAAATGTGTTGCCAGAGCAGTGGGTGGATTTATGTACAAGCTTCTCTCTGGCTGCTAATGCATTTAAGTGAATTCACTGATTCCCAAATGCAACTCACAGAAGCATCTAGCACAGAGGTTTTTAGTTGGTGTGTTAGTTGATGGAGTGAAAGGATTGTTCCGATATTTGCTTTGTATTTTCTCTCTGAGATCCAACCATGCTGTTGTGGAGCCTACCAGTATCACACGTCTTGTTGCTGGATATTTTTCACCTGGGGATAGAATTTCCAAAAGTGAAGTTTCCACACGGTCTTCCATCAGTAATTTCCTGATTTTAATACATGTAGCTTTGGATACCTCTCTTTATCCTAATTGTGGTTCTTGGAAAGTGGAGAAGTACCCTACTTTTGCCTCATTTTTATATAGATGTGAAATACCCAAGTACTTTCACTGTTAAATCTTTGTAGCCAGGTACGTAGGCAGGTATGTACATCAGACTAAAGAGAGTATGAAAGTGTGTCTGTTCTACTGGAGGAGCCTTTATATTCCCAACAGTCTGAGTAGTCAAAAAAAATAGTAACTGAAGGGCAGAACTCTACTGGAGCACAGGACAGCAGCTGCAGTGCTCTCTTGCAGGGCTGTTGTGTGCAGTATGTGAAGCTTGGGGCTGTTGGCTACTCCGTGGTGTTACCTTCCCTCCTAGTGTGCTAAGCTTATCACAGTGCCTGTGCCACGTTCTTGGGATGCCTGTTCTTGTCCCTCTTGCTGCAAGACAAGGGACAGCAGATGGAGCAGCGATGTGCCAGCCACCTGCACCGCCTTGTGTGCCAGTGTGACCCCGGAGATGGCGAGGTGCGGGGTGCAGCCGTGGTAGAAATGCTGGGAGGTGAGTTGGCCAGCAGACAGCAGGGACCAACCTCCCAAGGCTACTGCAGGAGGACTGGCCATGTGCTTGATCTGGCATCTGCATCAACTGAGAGTCATGCACTGACATGAATTTAGCCTGAGATCTTAGTGGTTCTATTTCAACTTATTTGTGAGGTTTGCTTTTCTTTTCAGTTGCCAAAATGGTGTATATTTCATGTGTCCCAGCAATTTCAGAATGATGTGAAACTTGCTGACCCTGAATTACTTTGACATCTGCTAAAACTATTTGTGCTGCAGAGTTTCCTTCTGCACATCTAATGTTTCTTCATTACCCGTCTGTTGCAAATCCATCTCTCTTAACTTAATTTCTGTTAATTTAACTATTTCCTTCAAGCATCCTAAAGAAACATCCTTCCAAGAACACAAAAACACATCAAGACACATGGAAAAAGTCAATTACAGTTATTAGAACAAAGCTGGTTAACTAGCCTATTGTTTTTGACTGAGATCATGTCTGCTAGGAACTATGAGACTCTTACTTAAGGGATTGTTCTTTGTTGTGTGACTGTAATACTAAACCAAACCCAAGTCTTTGTCTATTGAAATGCTCTTTCTTCTTTACTCAAAATCAGTAAAGTCTTAGTTGAATTGCTGTGTCTGGGTTTGCAAATTTAAGGACGCAAAATGATTAGAAGATATATATGAAAACAAGAAGGTGTAGGAAAGATAAGGTATGAGTAAGGTTTATGACATAAGGAGGAGGCTATTACATCAAGACATTGCAAGAGTTTTCAGACTGGGGAGGTCTAAATATTGAATTTAAATTAAAAACAATTGTTTTAGAAATTAATATTATCATCAGTACATGTAATGAAAAATGGAAATGAATTTGCTGGTGATGCTGTGGCATTTTCGTTGGAATTCTTTATTATTATGTTTTTAATAAATTTTTGGGTAAAAAAATCATATAGATGAAGATCTGCTGGATTCAGGTACAGCATTTAGAAGCTTCCCAGAAGGGATCTTCATGATTGTGTGGCTGATGCTTCTGGGTGAAGTACTAGTAAATACTAATCCTTAATACTGACAGTGTGTCTCAGTCACTGGCACATCTATTGTATGTGAGGATTTTGTGGTGGATTCTTGGTCTTGACCACTTCAATTGGGCAAAAAGACCCCCAACACTGAATTGGAACCATTTGGGCCCAGCAGCATGGCTGAGAGATGGGAAGTCTCACATGCACGTTGGCAATGTAGGCTATTTATAGATGCACACACCGTTGCAAACACTGGTAGCAGTCTGAGGAGAAACAGCTTTATCTGGTTTTCACCATCAGTTGCTGCTGCTCGTTTGCCTGTTGCTTGCTATCTGATGAGTTGTTAATACTTGCTGTCCAAATTTTTGAACAAACTGATGTGCTTGAATGCGTGCAGTTAATTATGAGGCTGCTTCCTCTGAGGTCCAAGAGCTAGTTAAATCCTGATGCACTCATGAGACTGGACTTGGGATCACTGGAACAACCTAGTCTTAGAGATAGCAACTGATGCATTTTGGCATGTCTTAGGCAACAGTAAAACTTGGTATGAGCCTTAAGCTCAGGAGCTCGTTCCCTTCTTGGCATAAACCTGTGATGTCTTTGCACTCAGACATTTTGCCTTTTGCCAAGCTGTCAGCACAGGTAAGGCATCCATAATTCTAGAGATAGTGACTGTGTGCCTAATTTTTTTGTCTTTTTTGGTGATAGGTTGCTATAATTTGCTTATTGCTTTTTGTTTACTAATACTGATTGAAAATGCAGGGCATCATTTGACACCCTTTAAAATAGAATAAAACTAGAAAACACACATGGCTAGTGTGTTGTTATTAAGTATTTTTAACACAGGAGGCACTGATGCGCTTGTTCAAGCACGAGCACACAGGTCAGCAATTCAGAGACCTATTTGTAAACTGAAACAAACATTAAAGATTGACCTCTACATTCTTTTTAAAATTATACTTTAACCTCAGATTGGCTACAGTAATCTCTAAAGAAGTAGTAAGTTCTATATTATTTTCTTTTCTAGGAATTTTCTCCAGCCCCCCTCTCTTGCATTATGTAATTTATATTTTAGTGTAACAGCTATTTTCCTACTGTATTACTCTCTAGGGAACAATTTTGCATTAGTAAGGGGAAGAAAGACATGACTTCTCAAGTCTTTTCTATCACCAGTTGCTCTAATATGGTGATGTAACATTTGACCTTGTTACGCAGCCTTTTCCCTTCTGTAACCCTTTGACTTTTACAGAAGAGCACTCACAGCATTTTTTAGACATGCAGAAGTGCCCTCCTTTGAAGTTATCAACCCAAAGTACTGTTTCCTGCACTTCAGAACTGAAGAGCATATTAGTGCCTTTTGCATTCAAGTGGAGAGGACCTGTATAAATAAATCATTGAAGGGAAGTATGCTATGGTGCCTGTTCCATAGCTGGAATGAGTAGGATGAAGAGGCAGAGGCTCTTTATTTTGATAATACGTTGGAAAGGCTGTAACTTTCGAATATGTCTTTTTAGTGTTGCTTTTTATTTCAAGAAAGGAAGGAAGGCTCAGCTGATTGAGCAGTTTGTTCTTGATCTGTACTATGTGGACCTACACAGTGTACCTGCTTCACCTCTGTTGTTTCCAGCAGCAGCCTTTCCCCATGTGTTCAAAGTCATCAGTAGGCATCAGATTCAATGGGAAATGGTGAATTCTGTATTCTAGCTTGCAAAATTAGAAAGGATACATAAGAGAAGCAATTTGGAAATGGAAATAAAAGCTGTGGTGATAACCAAATGGGAAGTGGATTCAAAGATGCCTTGCTGTTCCAGTTTGTTCATAGTTTTCAGCTTATAGAGGGCAGGAAATGCTTTTTTTGGCATTGGCCTGGCAATACTCTCCCCAGCCTGACCATGAAAGCCAATTCTAAAGAAGATCTTTTTCCTCTGCATTTTCTTTCTCTCTCCAGATATTACTAATTTCAAAACCCTGGGGGTTTTAATCATTGAAATTCTTGAGCTATTCAGGTTTCTTGGGGTTGTTGCTGTTGTTTTCTGTACAGTTAAATGATTCCTTTTTGACTCTAAGTTTTAATGTACCAATCTGATTTTTACTTCATAATTTAGGTAAAATCTGCCGTTGTGCTCTCCTGCTGTTGGGCTTTTTTATTGCTTATGTCCTCTTTTCCACAGCAGCAGTAGAAGACAACTGACAAAGGTTTCTACAGTAGAGAACTGGGAAAATAGTGGTGAGCAGAGATATAAAACTAAGGGGAAAAGTACTAGCCCTTTTTTCACCCTGATCTCAGCCCACATTACCTTATATGTCCTTTTTTTTTTTTTTTTTCTTTTGCTTATGAGTAAGCAGGGCTTTAAGATGCTAAGTAATTTAGAAATAAAAACAGTGAAAGAAGCTTTGACACCATCAGTTTTTAAGATCTTAACATAATGCAAAGCAACATACAGAGAACATCATCTTCCATAGCTGTAAACCCCAAGATCCAGCAGATGAAGACTAAGGTTTCCTTTTGCACTTAACTAAATAAACACTTGCTTTAGCATAAATCATTGGCATTTGTTTGCCACAGTGTGTGCAGATAGTATGACAAATGTTCATACTAATTCCACATGCATGTGGATGGGCCTACAGGAGCAAAAGAATAGTAATTTAGAGCTTTGTGAAGGGGAAACTCTGGCTAATGGTTTATCCATGGCATGTGGTTTGCTTGAAGCCAAGCAGAATGAACAAAAGTTTGATAGAAATGGTTGAGAGAAGAGATCACTATAGTCCCATTGGGCTGCCAGAAGGGATGTGCTGATTTTGGCTGGAGCAGAGGTAATTTTCTCCATTGTAGCTAGTTTGGGACTGTATTTTGGATTTGTGCTGGAAACAGTGTTGATAATTCAGCAATGTTTGTTATTGCTGAGCAGCATTTGCACAGAGTCAAGGCCTTTTCTGCTTCTCCCGCCATCCCACCAGTGAGGAGTCTGGGAGTGCACAGGTGCACAAGATCTGACCCCAACTTATCAAAGGGACATTCCATATCATATGATGTTATGCTCAGCATATAAAGCTGGGGAAAGAAGGAGAAAGGGGGGAACACTAAGAATGATAGTATTTGTCTTCCCAAGTCACTGTTATGCATTATGGAGCCTTGCTTTCCTGGAAGGGGCTGAACACCTGCCTGCCCATGGGAAGTGGTGAATGAATTCCTTGTTTTGCTTTGCTTGTGTGGGCAGCTTTTGCTTTTACTATTAAACTGTCTTTATCTCAACCCATGAGTTTTCTCACTTTTACTTTTTCACATCTCTCCCTCATCCCGCTAGTGGGGGAGTGAGCAAGTGGCTGCAAGGGACTTGGTTGCTAGCTGGGGTGAGCCATGACAGTACTGGAAATTCCCTTCTACCAACTATCTGCATAGAAACCTTCTTCTTATAAATCTCACAGAATTTCTTACATGTTGCTGTAGTTGATATTGAACCTCCAGCATTGACTAAAACCTGGAATCAAGGGCAGGGGAGCGTCCAGGACATTCAGGAATGATGTGTTCAGAAAGGACTTACCCTGAAAGGATGATTTCCAAATTGCTTGGTTTCTCACTCTGTCTTTCCATGCTTCTGAAGAATTAAATTTAGTTATCCGGAGCTGATTGTTTAGGCATTACTGCTTTTTTAAGCACTATTGTTTTCATATTAATGGCACTCCAGACCTTCGTCTCTCCTGCTGTCTGTTCTCGCTCTTGCCTCCGCTCTTCTGTACTTATCTTTGAATTGTTTTTCTGTTGTTGCATGCCCCTGATTCCCCATCCTCAGGGTCATCACCTTTCTTTTTGGTCCTTTGGACTTTTCTTATATGCTACTCATTTTCCCACAGATGATTGAATCTCATTTCATATCTTTTGGAAACACAGGAGCAAGAATTAGGGAGGACACTTGCAGCTGGAGGAGGGGATACTTTTTTTCAGTGAACTTAAATGTATAATCATTCTTGTGCTGACAGTTTTATTTTAATTCCCTTGTGATAGAAGTTAAGATGTTTGACATTTAAAAAACCTTTAGCTTCAATATATCTTCCCAGAGCAGAGTTTCTGCCCTGTATACTCTCCCTGTGGAAAGCCAGGCACTGTTTCTGCTGGGTACATCTTGCAGCAGCAGGAATGCCGATTTCTGCCCTCAAAGAGGCAGGAAAATCTCTAAATGCCAGTGTACAGAATTGCTCTGAGGTGCTGGCTCTATAGGGTATTTTTCATTCCCAGGAGAGATCCTGCCCTCGAGTTCTCCCTGCTTGTCTGTCCAAACCCACGGGCTCCCTGGGGTTTGCAGGTGGCTCTTTGCACTCTGTGCTTTGAGCCTTTGCCAGCATGGCTTTAGGGGATGGGATAGGAAAGGGTGTCCAACGCTATTTTGTCTTTCCCTCCTCCCACTCCCCACCTGCGGGTCCTTTACAGAGAAAGGGAATAAGGATGCAGGCTTGAAGCTGAGCTCTTCTCATATGCGTGCGTAATAGGATCCTTTCCCAACAAAGGATTCCCCTCTCCCAATGGGGGCAAAGGACCCTGCTCGCTGAGGGGACCCACTGTCCCAGATAATTAGCTAAGCAGCTGCTGTGTGTCTGAATGAAAAGGAGGGGAGGGAGGTTTTATCTCTGACGGGGAGTCGGGGCGGCATTCCTTGGAGGCAGCCTGCACATTCCTCCAGAGCAGTCCGTGCTGACAGTGACGTGGACTCAGCTTCCCGAAATTTGTACGCAGCCACTTGCTTGGCCTAAGGTCCTTTACTGTGGGAAAACTCCTTTTCTGCACTAAGTGGTAATCATTTATCCTTGAATCGGTGGGAGAATATCTAGCTTGTGTTCATATGTGACATGTTCGCTAATTAATGCAAAACTATTTATACAGAGAAATAAGATCAGATTCTGACAAAAAAAGGGAAATTTGGAATAAGCAAAATGAAATAATCTCAGCAGAAGCAGCAACTGTGTTAATGCACTAGTGGGCAATGTGCCTGTGAATTAATTCCTTCTCCATGCGTTTTCTAGGGGTTCTAGGGAGAAAAGCAGAGTGCCTTGTCTGGCCAACACATTTATGACTAACTTTCATGGACAAAAGGAAAACTAAGAAAAGAGCCTGTTCTTGGCACAGGACCAGATCTTTCTTAGAGAACTGCTTTAATTTGTTTGACATACAGTGAAAGACTGGCACACTACACTAATTAGTGTTATATACAGTTTTTTTATAGTTCTAAAGCGCTATATGTACCTATGGGCCTACTCGAGTGAAGTCTACCAGGCTGCTTCCTGATGCCTGTTCACAGGATTGGACCCGTATGCCTGAATTCTTGCTGTGCTGCTCAGACTTTTCCCTAGTTTTATAGTTGTATACATTCATTCAGATAAAATAACACCCAATTAAAATTGGAATAGTGCAGTAATAAATTTAGAAGTGTGGCACTTGGCACTCACAAAAAGAGAGTTTTTATTGTTATAAACATTTTTCTTTATTCTTTTAAGTGTGTTTTTTTTTTCCCATCAGTGCTGCTGGAAGGTGGGCAGTTCATTTAAATTCTGACAGCCTATTACTTTTAGCACTAATGCTTCTTCCTAGTGAGCACTTAAAATAAGGTTTTATTCATTGTTGCAGGGACAGTAATTAAGTTTTTAGTTTCTAATTACTGAGTGGTTTGCTAGTGGCTATTGAAAGCCAGAGAATATTGCTACTTCTGTCCCATGCAAGGTAGAAATGAATGGCAGGAAATGTTTCAAATGTCGTTTAGGTAGATATGCACCAGGTACCCTGCTAATGTAATCAAATGTAGAGTTAATCTGCCTTTTATGTTTTTGTAAGGAAAGGAGCTTCATCTTGAAATTATAGTTTAAAGAAAAGAGGCATGGATGGGAGACATGGAGGTCATTCAGGCAGCAGCAAGTGAAGCAGAGCAACTCCCATTTGTGCTCAGCCAGATGTTCACGAGCCTTTGCCAACAGCTCAAAAGACTGATGCTATATAAATTACTATATCCCAGGGACTAATTCAATGGGTGTGATGGAAGAGGAAGGGAGGAGGATGGTACCCTGTCGGTCAGAGGTCAGGTGTAACATGTGAGACTGAACCAAGAAATATTCAGCCAGTTCTGCTTCTTCTTTTATTGTGGAATGAAAACATTCGTTTTTCCCAGAGAAGGCAGAAGAAAAGTTAGTACTATAATTAAGAATATAAGGACCAATTATTATTTTCTTTAAAAAGTCCCTTTTCTCATGTAGTCAAAAGAGTTGAATACACAGTGAAATTTGAGCCTCTGACAGTCATCTTTGAAAATATAGAATCCCTTTTGAAAGCTGCTAGTGGTCCAATAAAAGATCTTTAAAGACTTCCTTTCTGAAAAGATACTGATTTCAAACCAAACTGCCTTCCCTCCGTGGCTACCTTTGTACCAAATTCACCTACAGAAATCCATTTTCACTTAGCATAAGTTATTTTTCATGAAAGCAAAAGCAAATAAAAATATAGAGTAGTAAATAATATTTTTCTTTTAGAGCATGAAGCCTTCTCTCAACCAAAGTTCTGCCATTGCAAGAAAATAGGCACTTGTAGGTTGCTGCCTCTCTCATGTGTCTGTCTCTATCACAAGCCCAGTTATTTTGATGCCATGACTCTGGAAAGAAGTACTGAGCTAAGGAAATCTCTTTGTCTTTTAAGGATATATGCCTACCCACTATGATATGGATGATAATTTAACAAATATGACTTTTGTTTCTTGCAAAAAAAAGTAAATAAAACTCAGGCCCTGGTTTTCTATCCGTTTCAAAAGAGTTGACTCTGATTTTGAATGTTTGAGATTTGCAGTGCTGATGCTTTTTAATTTTCTAGGCTGTCCTCCAGTCCACGGGTTAAAAGCAGGGTTTCAGGGATAATAAAGTACCAACTCAGCATCCCAAGCAGTACTGCTTAATCAGTGGGAAGCCCGTGAAGAGTGCAGTTTGCTTTTGTAAAATAAAGAAATAAGCAGTGCCCTCTAGTGTTAGTTAACACAAGAGGGAACCACCAGGAGAATTTTCTGTCATTTTGGTAAATGCAATGAAACCTATTTCACGGCTCCAGATGCACTTCTTTATTTCTTTAAGAAAAGTGGTAGAAAATGACTGCAAATGTCCTACTTATTGGGACATAACTATCAGAAACACCATCATTAATAGGTAGATACAGTCAGATATCACCAACTCCCTGACCTACAAACTCCCTGACCTGTTTTATCTTCTCAAATCTTGAAGTATATGAATGTACTATGTCTCCAGTCTGTACCTAAGCTGGGGAAGGGCAGAAAAGGTGTTTTACCGAAAGGCCAGAGACTTGTGAAGTTTCGGGGAGAGGTGTAGCAGCTCCTGTTCCTGCTTGAAGTTCAGAGATTTGGTTTCTGGCATAAAGCAGTCCTGGTGTACATATTCAAGCTTATCTACACCTTATAACAAAGCAGTGAGCAGATGAGTCTTTTGGACTGTCCTTGGAGCACCTCGTGATAGTAGCAGGCTGGATTCCTGTTTCAAAGCTGTAGGCATCATTTCTTTCTGTTTAAGACAACTCTGCCAGGGATGTACCATGGGAATTAGTCACCTCTCTGCTTTAGCACAAAAGGTTATTTCTAGGTCTGTTTAATAGGGCAACACTTTAAACTGCTCATGTAAAACAACAAACATTGGAAAACATTTGCTATCTGGTGTCAGAATTGTCTACAGCGTAAAAACATAAGCAAATGTGCCTTTTCCTCTCTGTTTTTTCAGAATTTGATTTTCTACCGCAGAAGAGTGTAGAAGTGCTTTCTGCCTTTCAGTTTCTGCTAATGCGTTTTCATAGGCTCGGTTGCAGTCTGGTTCTTTTGGGATAAACCTGAAGATCTGTGGTATTAAAGTTGTTGTTGAAAAATGGGAATTCTGTAAGGCCTTGAGAGCACCTTAGGAAGTGTCCCTGAGCTGTAAATCTGTTGTATGCATTTACTGTTTCCTGAAAAACATCACACACAGTAAAAGTACAGGTTTTTATAAGGGGATCCATGCAGTACGTTGGCTTACAAAGGCTTTCCTGCCCTGGGAGAGGTTCGTCCTGGATTAATGTAGCACAATGTAAGCATGACTCCATCCCACTTTCCTCCTCGATTTATGCTCCATGCATGTTTCTGGTGGCTGCCCACACTGTAAGAAGTGCTAGACTTACGTAGACAGTATATTGCCCATGTGTAAGAATAAAAGGTGAAGAGGTGAGGAACTTGTATATCTGACTGATTCAACAGGATTAGCTCTGCATGAGGAGGGACCTGTGAATGTCTTTGGTAGTAGATGTCAGGTTTGAGATGACTTACCTGGACTGCCACTCCTCAGAAGGGTTTTCAACCCAGCTCAAGCATTTGCCATATGTGCTGCTTTTTGCCATGACTGGTGTCAAACTTGATACTTCCAGTAGTTATTGATTCTTAGCTCTAATGACAGACCCCTTTTTTAGCTGCAGTCAATAACTTTTCCTCTTTGCTACAGACAAGCAGAGCGAGCATTGTTTGTGCTGATTGCCAGGGATGATGTTATGCTCTGTGAAAAGACCAAGGAGAAAAACGTTCATCTTTGTTCCTCTGAGATGTACCAAAACTCTTCACGCACCAATGAAAACAACCAGTGTTATGGTATCATAACAATAGTTTGTTAGGACTTTACCCCAGACTGGGATGATGATTCCTGTTAAAGACCAAGACCAACAGATGGCATTTGTTAGGACATTGATATTTATGTACAAAGTTGCCAGCACTTTAAGAAATGGTGCCTCTCTTAATTAAGATGATAATGCACTGCCTTGTTTGGAGACATTCTGCTCATAATGATGATGGTGAATTATGAATAGAGGAAAATTAGTAATAACAAATGCCAGATGGAGGTATCTTTCAAAAAGGAATATTTTGTGTAATAATGACATGTAAAGTCGACAGGCTGGGTCTTAGAAGATCTTTATTATTCTTTAGGCTTTCCTGACAAAATTATTCTTTATCCTGCCAAGAAATGTAGTTTCACGTGCCAGTGTGTTTTTAAGTGAGAGTAATTAAAGCGTGCCTCTAAGTTTATGGCTTGAAGTGAAGTCTGTTCCTCCAGTGTTTTGTCAGGAATCTATAAAAAGTGCAAGAAAGGAGACGACTTACAACAACAATAGTTTTGCCAATTCTACACATTCTGCCTTTGAAATCAGAGACAATTAGGGATGAACAAAACTATTTTCAAAGTTAAAAAAAAAAAAAAAAGAAGTGTCAGTTTTCCTGAAATTTTACTTCTCATTTTTCCTTTGGTTGAAGATGACTGTTGGGAATAAGAAATGTTTCTCTAAAAATAAACCCCACCTTCTTTGATTGAAGTAAAAAATGATTACTGAGTTAGAAATGTATTGAATACTCAAATATTAGGCCTTTTTTGAAACTTCCTGAGAAAGAGAAATAAAATTTAATTTGGTTTGGTAGTGTAAAGTAGTAATTAAAACAGAAATAGACAGGGGAAAATAAGAGATAAAATGTTGGAGTTTAACAGTTAAATTTTCTTATAAGGATATTTTCACTTCATGGGCATTCCAGCTTTTACCTCAGGACCTGCTGGCCACTGTCCTTTCATGATGATCTGGAGATGAGGCAAAGTGTGTCATGTGAGATGACTGTGAAGATTTGATTTTCCTTTGTAATTGTCCTCAGATTGCATTAGAGTAATAAAATTCAATTTAGGGCTGTAGAAGTGTTGCATAAGGTCTCTTTCTATCAGATATGCTAAGCATAGTAGACTAGGAAGATTTGAAGAGCATACCTTCTACTACATCCCTGCATAGTCACAAATTGCTTCCAAATTTGCAAGGATAAACTTGAGATTCACAGTCCAAGATTTCTTCCAAAGGCACAAACATTGTATCAGAGTTCAGAAAGACAGCAGAGGAGTTGCTTTTGTCTTCTTTAAATTATTTATGTGAGTATGCATTAGTAGGGGAATATATGAAGTAATATATTTCAGTATTGGATGATGAAAAGAAGGCTTCTGCTTCATTTAGAAAAAGATCAAGATCAATTTTCATGAGAATAAAACACTGTTTTGAATTATACTTAGAACAGACTGTCCGACTATTTCTGGTATTAACATTCACTGCTATTGTAGAAAGGATTTAACAATAGAAAGATGAGAACATGAGAAAAGAATGTCTAGAGGGAAGGCAGTCAAGGATGGGATTCAGTGGCTCTAGCTTTGATAACAAAAGCAAGGAGTGCTCTCAGCTGATTTTTTTGAGATTAATTTGGTACTTTCAATAAGCCCTAAATTTTTCTTAATGTAGAAAGAGCAGTATTTCTAAGCGTTTTCAAAAACTCCTGAGAGAATTGTGAATTTACCTGGGAGATGCTATCTGAATTTGTGGACAACTAAACCATGGTTTACACACATATTTTTAACTAAGAAGTCCTGTATGTATATTTTTCAAAAAGCTGATTTCTTTAAGAGCAGTCTTCCTAATGGAAAATGGGTGCTATGACTCTTTTGAAAGCTGTACTACATTTTTGCCATATTGTCAGTTTCTTTTATGCTGAACTTCTTTCTGTTGTCTTTTTTTTTTTTTTTCCCAGAAAAACTTTACAATTCCAGTGGACGGGAACTGAGACGGGCACTTTTTTCCTTGAAACAAATATTTCAGGTGAGCAAATAATGGCTGACTATTCTGGGATTTGAACATGAATTTAATTTCTTTTTTTTTTTTTTTTTTAAATATTGGGAATAACATACTGGAAAAAGGGACTTTTAAGACTTCACTTGTAATGTGCACTTAACCAATTGCTTCTTAGGGCCCTGTTTTTTTATGGTCTACAAACCTTTCCCTGTTCCTTCAGTCTGTCAGAAGGCAGAACCAGGTGTGGCATAATGGCAGAGTGAGTAGCTGAAACCTGCCAGGAAAGGAGAAAAGAAAATTGAAACTCTTAGGTGGAAACTTAGACTGCTTATTAGACAGTGGCATAGTTCTGTATTGGGAAGACTGGAAAGGGAATGTTGGCCTTATAATGGACAAAGTTTAGGTTTAAGTCACATTTAAAAGGGATGTGGGAGACACGACAGATCTGATGAGGAATCAACATGTACTGGGACATCTCTGAAGGTGTTTGAATTTAGACTGAGTTTAGAGAAAAAGATTTATTGACTAGTGATAAGGATACTTCATAGAGCTGAGGAGGACTGATCATTTTCAGGAAAGGCATGGAGGAGATCTGAAATCAGGAGGATATTGGGTCCCATGGGGAAGTAGACAATGTGATAGACAAGCGGTGTGAATAATAAGAAATGTAATTGAAGTAAAAGCTTGGATTTCAGAGTGGTTTTACTGAATAGGAAGGACTTCAGAATGCTTCAGGACTGGAAGGAAACTTGTTGGAGAGAACAGGTCAGGAGAAGTGAAAAAAAAACCCATCTGTGAGAATTAGAGCATAGTACCAGTGTGATTCTAAAATGGAATTCAGTATGACACATTCCATTTCCATCAGTAAATATAAGTGAAATCAATAAGAAGAGCACTTTTTCCCCTTTACTAATGTATCCAAATGGAGGATGACAACCTATAATCCTTTTTTTAGCTACAGGAGGTAGGTGGAAGGATTTCAACCCCTTAGTTTATAATTTTTTGCTTTGTTTTACATAGACATTTATTCTAAGAATACATTTTAAAAGTCTACAAGATTGCAGAATTGCAAATTTTCTAAACACACAGTACTTTTTATAGGTTTCAAAGTTAGTAATTTAGAATTTAGTGAATGCCACAATTAAGATTTTCTGAAGAAAGGGAGTGAATGGTGAAGGGCGGACCATTTAATGCAAAATTTTGGTAGTTGTAGATGCCTTCTAGTTCAGAAAAATGTCCCTGAATTTTGAATTTTTTGGACAAAGAAGGAGTTCCAGTTCCAAAACAGTTTGGTCATCTCATTACCGCAGATTGAGAAAGCCATTGTCTCTTGAAGGCATTCCGAGGGAGAGACTATTTGAGAGTCACAAGAATGCAAGCTGGGTTTCCCTGTGAGCTTGCCAAGCAGGTGGACTGTGTGCTCAGAGGAAATCAGGCAGGTTTCCAAGAGTCTTCTATAGTTTCTTCTCTTTTTGTTCAGCTCAGCTGTTTCTGGGAAATATTTGTATTTCTCTGATTTTATGTATTCCACTGGTTAATCTGGGCACTCACACGTATTTAGAAATAAGTGCTAAGCCTCTCTTCCTACCCATCCTGTACCTCCCATTCCCTCCTATCCTAAGTTCCTCCAGTTTGAGTATTCATAAATGTTCTCTTCCATTTAGGTTATTCGAAGTCGAGTAGGTGTTTCTGAGCTTGTAGTGCTCAGTGCTTTCAGTGAACACACTAATAAAATTTCTCTCTTCCAGCTATCAGCTGGGTTGAAAAGTGGTGAGAGGGAAGGGAAAAGTGATACACACAACTCATATCTGTGTATGAATTTAGTTTTTAAGTGAAACTTGTGTTACAGTTTCAAAGCATGATTTTCCTTGAAGAATTCAACTTGCCTGCATTCTAATGTATGTGGTATGGAAAAGAATTTGGGAATTGTCAGTTACCATCTAAAGTAACTCTTTCTGGTAGAACTGTGGCCATTTGTTGAACAAAGATATTGTTAAAAAATCTTCATATACTCTTGAAGTACAGGTTCTCATTTGTGGCTAATTGAGAGGTCTTCCTCAGGCTGGAGAGCATTCATATAATATGCTCGAGTGTCTGAGGGAGTGAACTTCATTGAAAATGAGACCCTCTAAACCCCTGTTTACCTGCCAGCTACCAACAGTTACCAGCTTTGCTAAGGGCATCCTTTGCATACAATTTCAGTTTATCTCATAATTAACCCTGAGAGAAAGCATAAGATAGTTTTTGTATCTGTTTTAGAAAGAAAAGCTATTTCAATTTTTTAGTGAAGAAAAACACAAGTAAATTTAAGATTATATTATAAACAAAACACCATTGTCCAAAAGGTCATACCTAATTTTTTTTTTTTAAGTCTGTGACATGAATGTATGTCAGTATTGGAAATTTATCATTATGTTAAAAGTTTTTTAAAAATGTATTTTTCAACATAATTTTTTTTTAATTTTTATTTTGGAAGTCATTATGTACAATATTTTAAATTCCTTGAGAGTGTAATATTTTGGAAATAAAATGTTGCCTTAAAAACTGTCCTTATTTTCCTTTGAACAAATTTTCAGAGAGACTTGTATGGAGACTTCATCATGTTTTTAAATGCCAAGACAGTTCATATTTTTTTATAACCGTTTCATTATAGTTGAGTTAATTTGGCACAGTTCTGTGTCAGTATCATTTTTAATTTAAAGACCTTCAAGGTAATGTGCAGTGACTTATTCGCATTAAGTGGGAATAAGCCCAAGTTTTACATGGGCTATGATTTCCAAATAGTCGGAGCTCTTGATTTTTCACGCGAAGCCTCAGCAAAGCTCAGCAATGCTTGGCAAAAGCAATGCCTTTGTTTCAAAATTTAGATGAAAGATCCATTTGGCAAGTCCAAACTTGGAATTTCTCTTTGATTTCTTCTGGTGGGCTGGTTTTGGCAAAACGATAAAAGTTATGTGGAGCATTTTTCTTTGACAGTAATGCCATTCAACTCCTGTCATTCATTTTGAAGGGCTAAGAGATCCACAGTCATCATCTTTTTCTGGATTATACTACAGTGTTCTTCTTCTGGTTTAGTAGTATGCTTTTTGACAAACAAACTTACAAAGTAAGATATAATTGACTACTAGTACAGCTTATCTCCCTTTGAATGTATTATCTGCCAGAATTCTGAGTTGCCTGGTTCTTGTATTTATCAGGGATTCATGATTTTTGTGCGAAGTGCTGAAACTCCCAAAGGCATTGGGCAGAATCCAGCTGAACATGGCACTTACAGAATTAAATTAAATTAGAATTAAACAATGTACTTAATTTCCTGATTATGATATCGTAAGAGAGTTAAAAATGCAGGTGCTTAAAGCATTTATTTCAATATCAATCTTAAAAGCAAATTAATTGAGTACGAGCACAATAATAAATATACATTGGGCTATGTGATCTACGTGATATTAAAAAAGTTGATTTAACATGTCCTGTGACACAACTGGGTGAAATATAAAGCAGTCATATTTTAGAACATACAAACAAGTGCTCCTTGTAGTTACAAAGCATAGTTACAAATCATGTTGATTTCATCATCTCAAAACACGAAATAACTGGGTAAGAATATGGTATTGCAAGAAAAATAAGAAAGCTATAAAACATGTTTCAAGTCTGTTGAAATCTATGATCTTGTGTAAATCCGCTTCTTAAGAGTTCTGGAAAATATTTTTAATCTATCAATACATTAGGTTTTCTGGAAAGCATACCTAAAGTGTGTACTTTAAAGTCTTGAGGAAAAAAGTCAGTTTTCTTTTAGGAGTGTTTTCCCAATTAAATGTCATTTGACAAGTGCAGGAGATCTCCCATTAGTTTTCTCGAGGAGCCTAGATTCCTGTTTTGTGTTGTGATCAGAGTATCAAGGGACACAGTTACAAAATTCTCTTATGGAATTTTCTTCTATTGTTGAGAAATTCATTAATCATTGGACAATTGAGTTTTGTGTAAAATGTCACAAAGAACAGCTATGTAGGGGCCCTGGAGACATTATCTAGAAGGTGTTTGGTTAGACACAATCTTATCAGTGAATGAAATCAAATGTCACACACTTCAGCTGCTAAGGAGTCATCAATCATCCTTAGGAGTGCAGAAAGAGTATTCTGTGTTTGCCTCATTGATCTCAAGGAAGGAGGTTGCTCCTTCCCCTCCTGCAAGCATGACTGATGACTCCTTAGGGTTTGAAGCTGTGTGACACTTGATTTAGGGGCTGCTGTCATCACTTGTGAGGCAGGCTGTCTGCCACCTCTCCCCTTCAAGAGCCCTCTTGGAAGGGTTCTTGATTAAGTCATGAAAAAGAGAGAAACCTTCATTTCTTTCCCAAATCGAATTCACCAGAGTTCTGCCTGGCAGTTTACAGATCTGTCTAATCCTGATTTACAAAGAAGTTGTCTCATTACTGTTTAGAGATTATAAATAAAATAGATATGATACATTAAATGTCAAAATCAGTTTCTTAGTTTCATTGGCAAATAGAGTGCCGTCTAGACAATGTTACAGGCTGAGATCTAAACAGTTCTTAATGGGACTATAAAATGTGAACTACTTCTACCACAACTATAGCCTGAAAACTTGGGAAGCCAATACTCATTCATTATGAATCTTTGAGTTGAAATGGGTAACACTGTTTAGTACTGAGCCCCTATCTAATTGAGCTTCCTCAGGTATGCAATACAGTGCCTGACTGTTGTTTGATCTGTTGCTTATCTGCCATGACAAATATCCCTGGTAGTGTCTGCTCTAGTTGACTTTTCTCATAATTTTTAATTCTTCTATTAACTGGGAGGTAAAACCCACAGTGTGTTGATGCATCCAGTCTGCTAAAAGTGTAAAAGATGAAATTATCCCTATCAGCTCAGTGGCATAAAATGTCAAATAGAAAACAGCTATTATTGTAAGAAATTCCTTTAGTTTCATTAGACAAGCTTACTTCTTTTGTTTGTTTGTTTGTTTGTTTTGTTTTTGGTTTTTGTTTGGTTTTTGGTTTTTTGGGGGGGTTTGTTGGTTTGGTTTGGTTTTGGTTTTGTTTTTGCTTTAAAAAAAGGGAAAAAATATTGGTATCAAAGAATCATATAATGTTAAGGAGTTGGAAGGGACCTTAAAAATATCCAGCTCCCCTTGCCGTGTGAAGGGACATGTATTATTAGACCAGATCGCTCAAGGCTTTATCCAACCTGGCTGTGAATACTCAGTCTTGGGGCTTCCATAAGCTCCCTGGGCAACTTGTTCTAGTGTTTAACTGCCCTCACAGTAAAAAATTTCCTCCTAATATCTAATACAAATTTCCCCTCTTTCAATTTTTACCCATTCCTCCTTGTCCTGTCACTACAGTTTCTGAGTAGGAGTCCCTCTCTGACTTCCCTGTAGGCCCCCTTCAGATACTGGTCTCTCTGGAGCCTTCTCTTCTCCAGATTGACCAGCCCCCACTTTCTCAGCCTGACTTTGTAGGAGAAGTGCTCCAGTGCTCTGATCAACTTCATGGCCCTCCCTCTGGACTAGCTCCAACATTTCCATGTCCTTCTGATGTTGGGGGCACCAGAATTGTATGCAGTACTCCAAGTGGGGTCTCACAAGAACAGCATAGAGGGGGAGAATCACCTCCCTTGACTTGATGGCATTGTTGCTTTTGATGCAGCTCAGGATTTTGTTGGCTTTCTGAGCTGCCAATGCACACTGCTGGTTCCTATTGAGTTTTTCATCCACCATCACCCCAAAGTTCTTTTCCATAGGGCTGCTCTTAGTTACTTCTCTGCCCAACCTGTAGGGATTGCCACGACCTGTGTGTAGGACTTTGCACATCACTTCATAAGCTTTGCATGGGCCCACATCTCAAGGCTGCCAAGGTCCCTCTGGATGGCATCCCTTCCCTCGAGGAGTAGAATTGATTCTTGGTGAATTTTCATTGTTGTCATCACTAGAAGACAAACTTTTGCCTCACTGAAAGTAACGGGAGTTGGTAATCTCCGTGCATGCTGCTCCATGTAAATAGAGAAAAGAATAGGAAAAAAGGGAATAATGTAAAAATAATGATGTCTTTGTGTCATGTTATGGCCATGCTTCTACATAGATGTATATGCAATGAGTTGGAAAGGTTGTAAAGGCTGGTGGACAGAATAAAATAAATGGAGTCAGCAAGGAGGAGCACAGGGAAAATCTTGGAGGGAAGAGGAATGGGAGCTTGGCACAGCTGGTGAGGACAGTAAAGTGAAGTGCATTTGCAATCTACAGGTTTAGCAAGGGGAAGGAGATTTCACTGAGACACAAACTGACTGCTTGGTCCTTGCAAGCCCTTCAGCACTAAAATGCTTCTGCCTCAGTTATGTCTATCAGCTGACTGCAGTTTTGGGACATCCCAGTCCAGGGCAGCCTTGTTCTCAAGTTGTTCTTCTAGGTGTGCTGGTGGGAATGTGACAGAGGGAAGACAGCAACTGAACTTGCCTAGCACCTACCTTGGGGTAGATTCTGAGTTGCCAAGTTTCAGGGAGTGAAAATACTTTTATTAGAGAAATGGACTGCTTGTGACAGCAGAAGACTCTGAGATCTGTGTTTGTTTCATCTTCTAAAAGTAGTGTCCTGACACAAAGTAGAGCTGAGATTTCATGTTTAGTACAAGACTTGCTTGTTTAACCAATGGCTCATCTGGTCCATACATGGAATTGTTTTGTAGCTTTGTAAATGATTGAGATTGAAATGGCAGAACAGTCTTGAGGAACTCACAGGACTTCAGTTTATGTATGTATGTGTTTATATATGTGCGTGTGTGTATGTTTTTGGAATGATTTCTTTCCAGATTTGTTTGCAACAGATGACTTGGCTTTTGAAATGGACTGAAATAAACAGTGACAATTGAATTAGATAATATCAGTCACTTCTGGATTGACAATCTAATATTTTAATTGTATCAATAATTTTGGAGTCCAAAGAACAGAACTATAGTTTCAAGTGTGGGAAAGTAACTATAAATTATATCTTGGCAATCCATGCTCCTTCAATCACTTCCTGACTATGTTTACTCAGTTTTTAAGCCAGAATGAGCTTTTCTAACTGCAAACATTGCAAGCCAATCTTGATCTGTAAAATGCAACCTGTCACTTAGCCAGTAAAAAAGCTGGACTCCAGAAATGCTCTGGGATTTCTGTTTCTAATAGAGCACAGCATAACTCTTTTATTACTACATTATTGTTGTCTTGTCAATGGGAGTAATTATTTTGCTGGTAGCTTTAGCAGACGTGATGCATACTGAAGGCAGGTAGCTATAGTTAAAAATAATCTTATGGAGGCTTAATTGTGGTATATTTCTAATGTAGACTCTGGTGTTGCAGAGCTTGGTAGCCGAAAGGGCAGTTTAGAGGAATTGCCTGTTAATTTTCCATTGCTACTGGGATGGTGCATTGTATAAGCAATTGAAATTATATGGGGAAATTATGTGTGTTTGTGTGTGTGTATATATATTTGAAATTATATGGCTCTTGGGTAATGGAAGTGTGTTCTGGTCATAAGCCCTGTGCTACCACATTGCTACTGCTTCCCAGGGCAGTCAGATTAGGAGCAAAGTATGGTGTTGTTTTGGATTTTTTTTTTATATGTGAGGGCCTGCCAGAGTTGGAGAAATGCTTAAGAAAGAAGATCAGTAGATTTTTATTCTCCATGCACTATTAAGTATAGGAAGAGCAGAATAAGGACCTACTCATCATCGATGCTACTGCTAATAGAAACCCAGATGTTATCATCCTGTCTTTATTCACTTAGTAATAAAGAAAGATTTTCAAGTGTATTGGGCAGTAGTCCTTTATTTTACTTTCTTGTGGTGGAGTGCCAGAGGTATTGTCATTTGAGATTTATGCCAGCAAAAGCCTGCAGTTGTGCACAGTTTGCTCTTTGACCTGCTTCCTCCTTCCTCCCTTTCCTCACCAGTCAGCTGCTGTCCCTCTGCTGCTAATTTACATCCCTAAATGAATGAAGCTTAATCCCTAAACCTTAATCCTCCTAAAACCAGCTGAACTTCGTGATCCTATCTTGACTTTGCAGGAGATTAAAAAAAAAAAAGGGGGGGGTGGTGAAAAAAATGTGCTTTAACTTCTAAAGAGTGTAGCCATCATTTGTGTTTTGGGGAGGAATTTCTGCAAGTGCACTGGCATTTTATTAATCGTTGTATTTTTCCGAGTTACTTTATTTTTTCCACATTGAGCATAATCATCTGGCGTTTCTGTTTCAGTTCTGCTTCCTTACTGTGCAGTGTGTACTCCTGGCAGGGGAACCTTGGTGAGAGGGGTTTCCAAAGAGACCTTGCTCAGGCATTATAATGTGGAGAGGGGATGGTGCACTTTGCCAGCATACTATTTCATAGATGAACATAGGGGAGTGAAAATCTTGCTAGCTCTCCATCTTAACAAGTAAGGATGTTTACTTCAGGAGCCAGGCAATGTCTGAATGAGCTGTGCCCTTTCTGTTTGTAGGACTCTGTATTGGTATGCTGCCAGCATTTTGTCCTGGAAGATTTCAGGCAGCAGAGGAGGATGCTTCTCCACTTTAAGTCTTAGTAGGGTTTATATTTCTGGTCATATGCACCGTGCACAGAGAATTGGCAATATTTGTCTTCTCTTTTGCCGAGGTGAATGATCACAATGTTAAAATGTGAATGCAGTAATCTTTGTGAAGTTACCATTTCTGGTTTACAGGCAAAACCAAAGTCTGCCTAATAGTCAGAGTTTAAATCTCTCCTAATAGAAATGTTGTAGTGACAGAGCAGAGAGGCAAGCTTTTCCTCAAGCAGGGAGTGAAATGCATCAACTGACAGAGCTCAGTTTGAATGCAATCCCCTCCTATAAACCCACAGGCACAGCTTAGCAAGGAGATTCTCGTGGCTATGACTGGTATCCTGTGTGTCTGTGCTCCTCTTACTTCTAGACTGGATCATAGCAACTTTTGCATTTTGGAAGGTTTAGTTAGTACAGAATGTGATTGCTGGCACACTCAGTAACGTGTCATGTGGAGGGCACAGGCTGGGGAACCCCATGGTTTTTCTTATTTAAAGAAATGAACTTTATAAAATGTACAATGTTTCACTTTGTAACAGAAACAGAAGAGAATTATACAATATAGAATTAAACATGGGAATGCTCCAGCAATCTGAAACAATGGGATAGCTTATAAAAGGAAAGGGAAACAAAAAAAACCCACATACAAATGAGATTCTTCTTGGTGGAAATCTTATAGACATGCAACTTGTTAT
>NW_020955291.1:1814840-1847919 GCF_003031625.1 Empidonax traillii | reverse complement strand
TACAATGTTTCACTTTGTAACAGAAACAGAAGAGAATTATACAATATAGAATTAAACATGGGAATGCTCCAGCAATCTGAAACAATGGGATAGCTTATAAAAGGAAAGGGAAACAAAAAAAACCCACATACAAATGAGATTCTTCTTGGTGGAAATCTTATAGACATGCAACTTGTTATGTGCTGTGATTCCTTGGAAAGACAGTACTCTGCACAGCTGCTAGCCACGTAAGAGAGAAATATGTCTATGCATATCCAAGTGTGAATATTCAGTTACTAATCCAGTTTCCTCAAATACTTCGAATGGAGCTTTCAGCAGAACTTCTTAGGTTTAAAAAAAAAATAAAATTCCTCTTGAGAAACTCTGTTCCAAAACCTCGATTCTTATTAGGAAACAAAGCAACTTTCTTAAAATAATCATGCTTTGGGTAAAAGCTTTCAAACATATGGCCCACAGAAATAGCAGGCTTCAGAAAGATTTATCTTTAACAGTATATAAACAATTTATCCTTGCACGTGGAAGCTGCAGGTCAGATAAAATGCATTCTTGCAAAGTGCCATTCCTTGGAAAAAAGTCTTCAGTCTCCATCTTCAGGTAAGACCCTGTAAAACCACATTAGAGAATATATTGAATGGTACAAGATAAGAGAATGGGTAGGAAAGGAGACATTCCCCCCACACACTACTTCTGCTAGTGGCACATGAGCATAGTTTACAGACTGCTTGATCACAGAGTTTATGGGGTTCTTTTAGTAGGTAGGCTGAGTTATGGAGGTGAAATATGATTTGTGCATTTTGTCAACCACATAAGCAGGCTTTAAACTCACCAGAATGAGTATATTTGAGGTTTTCTTCATTACACGTTGCACAAAAATAGACATTTATTGCACAGACATATATTATTTTGTTTTTTCTTCCTCTGAGATGCGTAAAGAAAGATGTTCTATTTCAAGTCCATGAATAAATGAGTAAAATATGGTTTCTTATGGGGATGATGGTACGTTTTCATAAAGACTTTAAGTAGCCATCCTTTGTGTTCACTGCACAATCTTTATGGTTACAGGAGCTTAGCAGGAAGCTTAGAGAGCTTTGCCTGTGTTTTGCTGCTTTTCTCATCAATGCCTTAATGCCTGCTGATTAAGGGATCATAAATCTTTGCAATATTAGCAGAGGAGTCCATTTCCATAGCAAATGACAACATTTCTCTGCCTCCTTCTAGCTGTTATCACACACATGTGGCAGATACTTGTATGTACCATTGTCACACACTTGCCATATATTCTGTACAATGAATGTTCTCTTCCTGGAAACCTGAACCTCTTACCACTGCTAGAAAGTACCCTTTACTCTTGAGGTCACCTAACTTGGCAAGTCAGTGAGTTAATGGGTCTGAAAAGATTATCCTAGACCAAAATTGATGTAAACATTCTCCTTTCAGTGTAGAACGTATGGGCTTCAATGCCTTTCATCTTTCGCTGCGCATTCCAGATGTTTGCTTCTTTCCTCTCATCATATATACATGACTGTATAGATAATGTACTGAGTTCAGGTTTATGCCTAGAGCATGATGTGTTTGTACTCTGTTTCATTACACCTTCTTTTTCCCTTCTATTTGGGAAAAGAGAAGTACCTTAAAAGCCTTTTTTAATTCAGGTTTGATTTGTTTATTAAATGCTCTCCCAAAGCAGTCTGGTTAGAGTTCCTCATCCCCCTTCATTTCCTCTGCTGTTCATCTGCAGTATATCTCCTTTCAGTCAAGGGTGACTCTATGACTCAGTTGCATTGAAAAAGTTCAAGGTGGCAGATCTCAAAATTTGTTTTGGAAACATCCTTCTTTGAAAAAAAAAAAAATCATCAACATAAAACCAGATTTTTAGCTTGGTTATTTTGACAATCAAATGCTAATTTCTAATTTTTCCTCAGGTGATGCACTAATGTGCATTCACTATTTAAGATTATGGAGGACATCCTAAAGGTATAATAGGTGTTTCAGTTTTTATCATTTGCTGAATGTCAACAGCCTTTAATGGATAATGCAGTTAAAAATTTTGGTTTTGGGGTTTAATCTGAAGGACTCTGAAGCTTCACTACTGTTATCTTCTCTCATATATGGACAATTTTTTTTTTTTTTGATCATATGAATGCCATTTATTTTTCCCAAAGAGGTATGGTAGGTCTATTGATAAGTGTCAGAATCCAAAGACCACAATTA
Source organism: Empidonax traillii (assembly GCF_003031625.1). NCBI lineage: Eukaryota > Metazoa > Chordata > Aves > Passeriformes > Tyrannidae > Empidonax > Empidonax traillii. The sequence goes on along the minus strand of NW_020955291.1, from coordinate 1,845,708 downwards.
TTCTTCCTTTTCCTGTTTTTTCAGTCTTTTTTATTTCACTGTGGCAATCTAGAATAGATTATTTTTTTCCTTAACTCAAGGAGGATGCAAACGTACTTCAGTATCAACAAAAGGTATTTAAAGAACAAGGAAATGTTTTTGAGCTAGGATAATGCCATCTGGAAAAAATGGTTACTATTTCACTCATTAATTTGATTGTTATATATATTGTTTCTCTTTAATTAGACAACTGTGTTGTCTAAATATACACCTATTTGTCATCTGATTTTTAGAAAAACTATTTTGAAGGGTGTTTTCCCCACAGCTTTCTTGATTCTGCACAATTCTACCAGTTTCTGTTATTTTTCTAAATTCTGTGTAGTCCTGTCATTATTTGTCTCTTACCCTTGCTCCTGCTACTGCCCACTCTGCGTAGGGGAAATTTGCACCTTCTTTCTTTAGTAGCAGGGAATTTTTAATCATTGATCTTGACATATAGAACTTATCTTCTAGGCATGCAAAGTCTTTATGAATTACCATGATGCATAGCCTTAGTTTACCTGAACCTTTAAGACATTTTCCATTAAACTTAGCTGACAGATTCCATGGATTTGTTTCCTCTCTTGAGTTTTGGGAGAAACAAAATTCAAAATTCTTGAAGAACAAGAAATTGTTCAGGTATCTTTGAGTTAAAAGCACCATAACAAAGGGATGTATGGGAGGGAGCAGTTGCCTGGCAGCCATGGAGGAGAATCCTCTGGGTTCCCTGGGTATGGTTCTACATCCCTGCACTGCTGAAGGTTGCGCTCCATGTAAAGTGAGCCTGGAATGTTGCTTGCTATCCAGTGTGATTTAGATCTGTGTATTGCATGCATGCATATTTATTTTTGCATTTATTTACAGCTACTTGATATTAAATCAGAGAGCATTTTATCTTGGGTCCTTTCCTTATTTTTCCAAGACTTGTTGTAAGATGTTGTTCTGGAAGTTCACCATGTGAATTTTGTCATCACTTGCTACACTGATATAAATTGCATCAGAATTCAGAGTTCAGTCCTCTGACTGGTGGCATTTGGGAAGGGCCTTCCCACAGGTCATTGTGTGGGATGGGACAGTCAGAGGTCCATGTGCCTTGGCTGACCATGCCCTTTCCAGGCCCCATCCCATGCATGAGGACATGCTCTTTAGATTGGCTACTTGGCCAAACATACATCAGCCTCAGTGCCAGCCAACGATTCTCTTCTGTAAAGCTGTCCTGAGCTGCTCAATATAAACAGATATCTTAATTCTTCTGTTCTTGTCTAATATGTCAAAGGGAATTCCCTGGTGGGCTGCAGGGTGGGGGTTCTGCACCTAATGGTGCAGAAATCAGTGCGTAATTAGTTAATTTGTGCTGCCTGTTAGTACTGTCTAACAGGTAGATTGGCAATGTCCCCTTCTGCTACCCCTTTATTAATCTCACTGTCTTTTGAGTGTGGCAAATGAATAGAGGAAATTTGTTGTCTTCATGAAATTGTGTGCTTGTATCTGTAGCGCCCTGGTCTGACACAGGACTTTGTAAACTTCTTAACTCTTGTATCTACTAGAAAAAAAAACTCAAAAACTAGCACTCTCAAAATGCAAACCATTAAGACTAAGAAATAAATAAAAAGAAAATAGGTCAAGTGTGCACAGTGGTGAATTTTATCTTATATATTGTAGGCTTTTAAGATATACTTTTGCCAAGATGTGGAGGATGATTGTATGTTTCCTCTTTATATGCTTTTTAAAGGATAAATCACCTTCGTCATGTGATAAATTTGTGTGTCTATGGATGACTTTATAATATTTTTAATTTTTTTTTAACAAATTTGACCTGCTGAAACATTAAACGGATTTTTTTCTCATAATTTCTCAGAAATTGCTAGATCACCTTACAGTTTTAAATATCCCATTTGGTCAGTCTATAAAAATTATGTAAATTATCTCTGTTGAAAGAATGAAATTTGTAAGAAATAAACTGTCAGACTGAAATAAACTTGCAGTAAGTGAATTGTCACACCATAAAAGGGACTTGATTATTTTATTTCCCTTTGCAGTTTTCTAAGTGTGAAATTCTTTGCAGCGAATTCAGAAATCACTCTCATCAAATCTACTGTGTACATCTTGGCTTCTCAGGGCTGCATTACTAGAAAGCTGAAATTTATATCTGTTACACTGCTGTGTATGAAAACATAAATTAAGGATACTTAATGGACTCAGCAGCTGTGATGGTCTGCTGAGTAGTTCTCCATTAATATCGTAAGTTGTTTTTGTGTCTAGTTTGCATGACTAATTCATTAACTCCTGTTTAATCCAGTTTTTAGTAGCTTCTTGTTTGTCTATATGAGCCTTCTGTGAGAGGAGAAGGCAAGCTGTAGATACGATGCTCTGAAGTCCCTTGGCACAGCAGTTATGTATGTAGGGCCCAGGAAACCCCTCCTCTCCCTGATGTCACATACATCTGTGATATGGGTCATTCTGCTGCACTGAGTAAAGGACTGATGATGGTTACAAAACAGTGAGTTATGTCAGCAAGTTGAGTGAGTCATTTGAAGCAAGAGAAGTGAAGCAAGTCACTTCTCTTACATTTGCTGTGTCTTCCATCACAGTGTGGGAACATTATCTACTACTGTTCTTATCTTCAACGCTATACTTTCCCATTCTAAATATAATCAATTAATATAGTTAATTAATATTATGTTAATTGATATGATATTACATTGCCATAAAACCAGTTTCAAAGTTGTGCTGTATGCACTTAAAATACTGAAACTGGAATGATGCTAAGGCATTGAGGTGGTGTTCTCTTGTTAAGCCTGACCTTTTAGGGTTTTAAGGATGTTTTTTTATGTGATATGATGAGATTATAGTAGCTCAGAGAATGTTTTCAAGCTTTAAGGAAAATATCAAAATTCATATTTTACAGATTTTGATTTTCTGTGCTTGACCAAAAGGTAAAATCTTGGTTTTTTATGCTTTGTGCTGATGTATTTCATTCTGATTTTAAAACAGAAGTCTTCTGTATAACAACTTTCATGCTTGCATCGTGGGAAACATAAAGTCAATGTTGCAAGCATGAGTTTGGTTTTATACTATGATATATCCTGTTTGTTTGTTTTTCAAAATTCTAATCCAGCTTTTTCTTTCTCCTGTGACAGGATGACAAGGACTTGGTTCATGAGTTTGTTGTCGCTGAAGGTCTGACTTGCTTAATCAAAGTGGGAGCAGAGGCTGACCAGAATTATCAGAACTACATCCTTAGAGGTAAGGGAAATGTATCAAAAACTTGTTTTTATTGCTTGGAAGGTCTCACAGGTCTGTGGCAACTTGAGGTGTTGAGTGTCTTTGAATGTGCTTCTCAGTCTGGTCCTGATTCCTGCAGGTTATGCAAGAATATTAAGGGAAGCTTAACACTGACTGCTGAGCAGAATGAATTGGAATATTTGGAATACTGATAGTCTCCCCATTGCCCACCTTTTCTTGGAGATTATACTGCAGACCTGTAATTCTAAGAAAGGAAAGGCACTCTAAAACCTTTACAAAGGAGCTGCTGTGAGCAGGTTTTACTCAGCAACGGAGCCACTTCGTGACGAGTGTTTCTCTCCTGTTCTTGCAGTGATGGGTGGCTGTTGCCCTCCCAAGGGCAAGGGTTTTCTCTGTGCTGCTTAGATTGTTCAAAAGTGCCTTGGAAATACAGAGGGGCAGCCCCCAGCCTGCACCATCACCCTGTTGGGAGATGTATTTTTGTATCTTGACTGTCTGTTATGCTGCAGCAGAATGCAGCATCCTCAGTACCTATGGATATCATGCAGTGTCTATGGAATTAACAGTGAGAAAGTCATACTTATTAGGGCAGCTGGCTGGAAACAATTTTTAAGTATCTGGTATTTTGGAGTTAAACAGGTAATAAGAGGTTTATGTTCTGATCTTTGCACTTAAAAGATAACTGGCAAAGGCAAGGTTTGGAGAGGGATGTGGAAAAGGATTAGAAAGCTCATTTACTCTATTGTGGCCCAAATGGATGTATGTGTTTTTCATCTAACCAGGAAATTCAGGCTGTAAATTTGGACTGTTTCTTCAGTATCTGGAGGGGAGAACGGTCACACCAAAGGATCTTTGCTGCTGCGTGATCTCAGAGTAAATAATGAGTGCTAATGAATACATAATTGTGGTGGATTGCTTGTTTGAATTTTCTTGGACTGACATATATAGCTGTATTTAAAAATGTCACTTAACTGTTAAAGCTCAAACTGCAAATTGAGGAGGGGAAAAAAAAAAAAAGAAAACAAACCAAAAATAAGTAGAAGGGTTTTGTAAGAATCAGAAATGCATGCTAAGTTGTAGAAAACAAGGATTCAAGCAGTAAATAGGGCTTCATGAGAATAAGAGCGTGCAAATACCTGCTTTTGGAGGTGTAAAAGAAAGAAACCACAGAAGTTATATTCTTTGTCAGTAGTTCTGCAGTCATATAACTGTACTTGAATAGTAGACAAGAACACAGCAACATATGGAATAAAATGTTTCTGGGAGAAAACTGGCCATTCATGCTTTCAGAAAATTCAGACTAGAAGTGAATTAAAAGTCTGTATTGGACAGTCTGGCCTTCAGACCAGGGACCTTTCCCTTCCCTTTCCCCTGCCCTCCCCTGCTCCCTCTTCCCTCCCCTACACATATCCTAATGCATTCACAATTCAGGGAGACAGAATGATCTCTTTCTTGTTGTGGCTCTCAAGAGCTTGGTGTCCATGATCTAAACTTAGAAATTTTCCACTAAATTCAATGAATGATAAAGGAGAGCCTTAATGCCAGTGTCCACGGCATCATATTAATGAAACTGCAAACTCATCTTGTTGCGTTGTTATTAACAAGTGATTACAGCTTGTTCAAAATAAATATAAAAACAAACAAACAAAACAACAACAAAAATTATGTAGAAGTATGCCATAAAGCTAAAAACATTATTTTAGGAAGATGCTTTCAGGGATTGGTACTTTCTCAAATCAGGTTTGTTTTTTCCCCTATTTTGCTGCTGTGGGAAGCTGACGTTTCTCTCTGCGTGGTGTATCCTGGCATCTTTTATAATAATATGATTTTTCTGTGTGATGCGGGTTTTATTTCAGAAACTAAATTGGTCTTGATTGTCTTTCAGGAAGTTCAATGGTTGTTACAACTCAAAGATTATGTCAGCTGGTTTGCAGTTCCAGGAGCCAGCATGTACTTTCTGAATAGGTCTGCATGTGCAATGAGATAAAGAAAGGTTTGGAAGTACAGTATAGCCAGACAATCTTATCCATATGCAATGAGGAGGGTGCTGAAAAGTCATATTAAATATGTCATCGAAGAGGGTTTCTGATATATTGGTTTTGGAAGATCATAGTGATTGTTTAGGGTTTTTTTAATGACTGTTGGGTGTATTTATTGCAGGGCTGCATTTTACTAAAACTGAAGTGCTGGTGAATAGGTGAATAAATTTTACTGAAGGTACATCACAGCTGGCAGTGAGGTGGTCCCATAAGCTTTAAACTCAGTGTTAAGCAGTGAAGATCTGAGAAGTCAAAAGTAATTGTTGTCTAGATTTTTTTGTACCTTGCTGCTGTGGTATTCTTGTTCTGCAGATCCTTTCAGAGTGGAATATATTCTCCTTATTCTCACCGCATTTAACCTAAATCATAATGGATCAGATGTCTCCTTAGTTCCATATTTCTCCAGCATCTTTGGTGTAATTCAGTGTTTTCCTCTTGCAGTCCTAACACAGCTTGCAGGGCTTGTGACCATAAGTGGCAGCCTTAGGCATGGCATTGCCTCCTCTGCTTCCAGGGCTCACCCACATGTGACTGCCTGTCATCTTGACTGAGCAGTTTCCGAGTGCTTCACATGAACTTGTTTGCCTGTACTCATCAAGAAATAGCTTTGTACCTAGGAGAGAAAATAAGGTGGAAACATATGTTTACTTAAGGGCTGTAGGTGGTTCAGTGCGTTCAAGGTACAAGTTATTTCTTGAGGACATTACTTTCCTTTTTCCAAAAGTCTGCATTGTCTCACTCTAATGTTTCCTAGTTGTGAATTTCTGCTTAGGAGGTTTGACTTGGTTCAAACCAGACTGAGCTACCAGAAAAATGCCTAAATATGAGTCACGAAAATTTTAGTTACTTTAATGAGTACTGAAGAGAAGGGAAATGTGACTTCTACATATAAAGCTGAGAAATCCAGAAAGTTTATTGTTGAGTGCTAAGGAATGACTGTTTGTTTCTGCTCAGGTCCCTTCTTCTAGGGCTATTTCCCAGAGTGTTACCATTTGTCTGGAAATCAACAGTAGCCAGGAATTCTCTCTCGACTTACTCTTTTGGAAGGGTAGTTTAGAAAACAGCTTTTGTTCTTTCCTACTTATCAGTTCTTCCTCCTAAATTTATTCTTAAATATTCCTTCTAATTATTATGGACATCTACAGAAACTGTGTTTTGCGGGATTTTTATTCCCCATGAAAACAGACTTGTTTTCCTCTTGTTATTTCCCCTTCTTTTTTTTTTTTTTTTTTTTTTCCCTTTGGTGACAAGAATCTGTAAGGAAAAGGAACTTCACTGATACCACTGAACTTAAAATTTCTGTCCCAGATTATGGTATGGTGGATGTTACCTAAATATTCAAAAATAAATGGGAATGGGTTAAAGATAGATGGAAACGTCTGCAACTGATCAGGATTAATTTAAATCTTATTGAAATTTTGAAGATTGTTTTGGATATAATTTTGAGATCACCTGTTCCTTGCACAGACTGAGAAAGCAACACATGAAATGCCATGACTGAGCACATACTAATTAAATAATTACTAGAAACATGGTAGTCTTCATGTTTTCTGATAATTTAGCCGCTGCTGTTGGGAAGGTGGGAAAGAAAAGCAGCTTGTGTAGACCAAGGCTTAACTGTTTTAAAAATATACTGAATAAGTAAGGTATGAGGGTTCAGGGATGACTTTGACAATGGGATGTGAGAAGTTCTGCCTGGTAGGATCCTGTGCTGCCTGTTCCTCAGATCCAATGAGGAGGCTGTCAAAAGGTCATCCAGCCTCTTTTGTAGAGTGTAATTGTGTACTTAGATCCCTATTTACCTCCTTATGAATTCAGATCAGTATTTAGAGGTGTCCATAATTAGATTAAAGCTGGAGATTGTTCTTGTAGTCGAAAAGCACAAGCCATGTGTCCATTCTGAGCAGGCAAAGGCCTTGACCTTGCTACAGCACAAAATTTCAAGGAACTAAGGCTGAGGAAACAATGGGGCAGCAATCTGTGCTTGTACTAGACCATATTTGAATCAAATTCAGCTTTTGGATGCAGCTCTCTGAGTTACTGAGAGTTATGTGCTTATATGGGGAATCAGAATTTGAGTTTCAGCTCTGGATGAGAGATGGTTTCAATTTTGTTTGGTGGTTTTGAGTTTTTAGAGTTGGGATTTTTTTAAAGAATAAATAAAAAAAAGCAAATGCTTGGAGAAGCCTAAGACTTGTGATTTGAAGTAATATTTGGGCTTTAAATTAACCCCTCTCACGTAAAACCCCAAACCATTCTTATAATCTAAAATTAAACAGAAGTAGAATCACAGAACCATTTAGGTTGGAAAAGACCCTTAAGATTGAGTTCAACCAATTAACCTATCACTGCCAATTCCACCACTAAAACATGGCTCTAAGCACCATGTCTACATATCTTTTAAGTTCCTCCGGAGACAGTATAGACAAAATTTCAATAATTTATATTTAATTCAATAACTGGGCAGAAGACTAGGTTACAGTAGAACCAGTTGTGGGATTTCCTGTCACAGGCCCACTACACTTCTGATGAAGGGAGAGAGTCCTATGTGTTTCTACAGATATTAGTGCAAGCACAGAAGATTAAGGTAATGGTCCTTGGTAAGGGATCTGACACACTCTGAGGGGAAATGACATACCATTTAAGAGGATTAAAGGTTGATAGGTTCACACACAAAGTCAGCATCATTTTCAGCCTGATGGAACAGCAGCTTTATTATTGTGCCATACATTTTTTTCCTTATAAATAGTAAATGTAATTTGTTTCGGAATTGCATTTGTACAGGCATGCTTGTATCTTCATGCAGATAGAATGAGTGTATATACTAATGCTCTTATTTTATTTTTCCTCCTGGTTTTGCAAGACTTTTCAGGACTTTTAAGTAATTTCATGAGGGACTTCTACCAGGAAAGTCCTACATGAGTCCAAAAATGTAAATAAGAAAAAACTAAGTATCTTAAAACACTAAAATCACATGTGAAATGCAACTCCAAGACACATTCTGATCTTTGGTATGTGTTTAAATTATGAGGAATCCATTAAAACAATCCCCTTCAAGCCTGATAGCTGCAATTTGCACAGTTGTGAACTGCCAGTGATGGAGAAATTCCCAAGAGGAGCAGTGACTTCCCAAAGCCAAGCATTGAGAACTGAGGAGCCTGAAACTTTCCAATCCCCCACTCAGGCATGAGAATGGGGAAATCTTTTGATTTCTCACCTGTCTAGCTGCTAAATGGGAGCCAACCTTTGCTCAGGGATGGATGGATGGAGAGAAAGGATGTAGCTTTATCCAGATGGTTACCCTTTTAGTGACCTCAGCTTCCTACTGCAGCAAGTTAATTCTAAATCTGTATTTTGCATATGCTTTTAATTATACAGTCCAGCATAGCTGACAATAAAAAATGGGAAAAAATTGCTGTAAGAGCTACTAGTTGTGAAGCAGAAAGTGACTTTGCTGTTGAAATTAGGAGATGCTGAGCTGTTTGATGGGGTGGTTGAACATGCACAGGAGCCACTAGAGTCAGTCAGAATCACAGATGAATGCCCAGGCAGGGCGTCAGGTTTCTAAAGGAGCAGGCAAACAGCTCAATCACTGACATGTACCAAAGCCACCAACAGTTACGCCTATTTATAAAGCCAGAGGCACGCGATCCCACCTGCATGCCAAGTTTAGAGCTAAGGGCTGTGCTGCATATTCTGGGAAATCAGATTAAATTCCTGAAACTACTCAGTGCTGGATGGGAAAAGACCATCTGGTTTTTGTCTGTCACCAGGACCATGTGTGTGCCCCTAGATGTCAAGGAGTTAGAGGAAGTCGAAGGTGAGGGTGAGGCTTTGCAAGCAGGCAGTGGAAGCTGCTGCTGATAACCCTTTCATTCTGAAAGCCAGACATGAAGTTATCAGCGAGCTGGTGGCATTTCTGCATCAAACCAACTGCTACTAGGAATGATTGGGGTTTGTAAGTGTGTTCTCTGTAGTGGGGGGATGATCCATTTCCAGGAATTGGCTTGCTGCTTTTATCAAAAAGACCCCTCATTATTTACAAGGACATGAATATTTCCAGTGCTCTTGAACTTTCCTCCCTCAACCTGATAAATTATGTGGTTTTGGCTTTTTGCATTAAAGGTTAGGTATTACAAAGCATTTAGCATGGAGAAGCATGTTCTCTGCAGAAAATGTGTGTGAAGCATTTGCAGGAAGTGTATGTGTGTGAAACAGGGTTTGTGTAAATAACATAAGACTAGAAATAAAAGTTTGTGAGAGGCTATGTCTATCCTAAATAGACATGACTTGCTGTTTGGTACTACAGCAGTAAAACAGATGGTAGTCATGTAAATTTGGTAGTGAAAAAGGAACTAATACTGAATATCGTGCATACCTTTGCATTATTCCTATTTCAGTGTAAACTGGAGAACTGTTTGAAGTTTTCCAGCTGTAGAAAAGTATCCCAGCCCCAAGTAAATCGGAAGAGGCAGCACTCGATTAGGCTTACCTTTGTATTTCTTTCTTTTCTTGAAGCTGAGTATGAAAACTTCCCTGACTCTTAACCTTCAGTGTGCAGGTAACAACTGTGAAGTTCCTGTATATACCTCCACATTTTCCATTTGTCTTCTTAGGTCAAGTCCTTTAAAATTATGTAAACTTCCCAGTTGATCTTGAAGTAGCTATAGTAACAGCATGTGCTTTTAAAAGAAATGGGGTTCCTATAGCTTGATTACTTGGGAATGTTTCTTCTGGGAGTCTTGCTGGCACAGTCTCCCTGTAAATTTGGCTTGATCTTTCTTTTCAGTCTTCCAGAAAGCTTATCAGAGTTGGACACTTGTCCTGTGGGGATTTGAACATTCATATCCTTCATTTTTATGCTGGACATTAGACCACAGTTCCCATGAAACCATACCATAAGATGGCAACTCCACCTGGAAGCTGTTATGCCCTTATACTACAGGGCAACTCCACATGGAGATCCAACCTAGTTTCCCTACCACCACTACCAAAAAAACTTAAAACAAACCCCACCAAACCAGAACACAGTTGTGTTAGCAAATGGGTAGCAGATTAGTGTAGCAGTGTATTAAGACACATTAATGAGCAGCACTGCTGAGCTGAGTTACAGCGTGGCTGTGATGCAGCCATGACCTCTCTCCTTGTGAAATGGACTACTCTGCCAGCTTTCCATCAGTGAGCTTTGCTGGTATCATTTGTTGTAGTTTGTTTCAAAATTAACAGTCCCAGAAAAATCAGACCTATACTTGATGTTTCAGAATCTCTTCCTACTACATGTGCAGAAAACTTCAAGATGTGCCTCTTCTTGAAAAGGCGCGGAATGAAGAAATACAAATGGATTTGTCATACTGATTTATTAACCCTTTAGGAATAATGAGATTACAGTGCTCTTTGTTATATCAGAGAAAAAAAGGGCACATTATACTATCTCTAGGATTAATAATATAAACACTAAACATCCTGGTCTTGGTGGATAAATCCTCTTTCACTCCTGAAAATATCTCTTTAAGGCTAAGTGCATTCCTCTCTATTTCCTTTCTGCATTTCTCATCTGTATATTTTAAAATAATATTTATTAAACTCATTCTGCGCAAGCATTACACTGAGTTCCCCGCTGAACACAACCTCAGGCATTCCCTCAGTCGTTGGAGGAAGCACTGCCCTCTCCTTTGTCCTCCTCCTCCCTCCCTTCTCCCTGGATGTGATTCTGATCCATCTGGAAGCAGAGCCAGGTGGTCCTCACACACAGCGTACAGTACAAGTCCTCCCAGTTTGGGATGGGAATTGGCACTGAAGCAAATCTGAGTTCAAAAGTTTACCCACCCTATAGTAATTTACACATTTACAAATAAACTGAGCTGTTTCTTGCTCTCTGCAATATATGAAATGGCCTTTCATGTTGGGAGTGCTTGTGAGGATAATATAGGGTTCTCATGATCTACATGGAATTCATACACCATCATAAAATTATGGATTTCCCTTGTTTTTTAAGCTGACAGAGGCTGTTAGGCTTTGGGTGGCTCTCCGTCTCTATGAAAATGAATCTTCTAGTTCTGTGTAATTTTTTTTATGGTTTTTGAAATTCCCATGAAATGTGACACCTCAGGCTATGCAGACTCTGTGTAAAATGAGGAACTGAACATGAAAAATGCACATCCTTAACTAGTGAGCAAAGAGTAAGCACTTGGGAAGTAGCTCCAAGGGCCTTTAAAGCCATTGTGGTTGTTACATGATTTAACTACTCAAACTTCATGAACAAGCCTTGAAAACAATGTATCTATTCCAACTACTAGAAGCATATTATAGTGTGTTTCAGCCTTTTTGTAGTAATCTTGTAGCCTGAGAGTATCTCACTAAAGAAGGAGAAACTGTGTAGAAAATAACACATTCATAAGCCAGCACAGACATGAATACTTGCACAAAATATGCGGCTACTGGTAATTTCACTATGAATTAGTTGCATTGAATATATGCACATAAAACATGTTCAGATATGGTTGAGAAATAGTTTGGTTGTTCCTGTTTCAAGATTAGAGGCTTCCACAGCTATTTTTGATGGTAGTTCCTTGGGTGCCACACAGTGTGTTCTATCCTGATACAGAAGCAGAGAAAATTAAGGACTTTAAGGCAGAGTCAAATGTGTAGGGTAATTGTACTGGCTACTGTTCCATGAAGGTGATTATTGTGTGGTATAAGGATGTGACAAAAATGAGGTTCTTCAAATATCTTCAGATAAAGTCCATATCCAGTTATGTTAGAATTATTTTAAGTTACATATTAGCCCTACCTCTCTGGAATTTTTGCAAATGTGCATGCATATGAGTTTCTGACGGTTATGTTCTCATAGCCGCAATCAGAAAACTGGACCATAAACTCTTAAAATACTTATTTCAGTACTGTAAGGCAGTGACCTGCCTTTAAGCCTCTGATCACTACTGCATCAAATATTAAAAAATTCTGGATGATTGAAGAACTTAAATGCTAAGCCATAGGACTTAACGTGTATTAATTATTAACTGATCATAAACACTGTGTTTGTACATATGTGTCTAGAAAAAACTGTAGGCTATTCATAGTCTGATGACAGTGAGGGATAATGTTAGTGAACATATGGGAATATGAATGTTTCTATTTCTGCTCTCTGGGGTTTCTCCTTGCCTGCTCTTCTGCACATCCCTAGGGAGCACAGACAGAGTAGCACATGCCCCTTGGGAAAGCAGAAGTAGCAAATAGCTGCCTATGTACGTGGAATGAATGAGAAAAGAGGGAAACGTTTTGCTGCTTTGTGATGAAGTATAAGGACCACCTTACGTGCAACCAGCCCTACCCTCCTCCTCTGCCCTCTCCACCACCTTCCATACACAGGGCTGGAGACACAAATGGTGGCATTGGAGTGACAAGAGGAGTATGTGGACTGGCATGCTCCCACTCTCCATGTGTATGTGAAGGTTGTCAGTGGAGCACAGGAGGTGGAGCTGAGCAGACTGGGTAAGGCAACAAATTCGAGGTGCCATGTAAAGGCAGACAGGATATTGTGTCTTCCCTTTGCAAAGCCAGAGGGACAAGAGTTGTGTTTGCGGCTCCCTGTCTGCTGGGGAGGAGGGAAGCAGAAGTTTATCCCATTCCTACAGTTTTACAAAAAGTGGGGATCGATAAACCACTAATTTATTAATTGTAACATGATTTCTTTCTCTCCATATTATCAAGCAGTAAGGAGTTTTTTCTCTGTTTCCAGTGTGTGAGGTGTTTCCAGCTTTCTCCATTTAAATTCCTGACACTGAAGCTTGGGGCTGTCAAGCCAGGAGAGGAGACTGTGCCTACCTCCTGCACCCAAGCAATACAGGAGCACTGGCTTGTGGTAGCTGCTAAAAATACAGTACCTCTGTCGTTTAGGATGTGCTTTTCAATAATTTAACCCTTCTTTATGTTTCTTCTGGGACACTTCAGTGAAGAGAATTTACTGATGTAGGTGCTATGCAAATAAGTAATTTTTTCCTTTACCTCTTTTTATTTGTTTACAGTAAGAAAACAAATATTCTTCCCTCCTACAACCTTATAAATGCTTTGATTTCCCAACACACACTCCTGGAGATGTTGAAAGGGATTAAAGAAAAAAGGGAGGCGTTATTCAGGGTATATGGGAATCAAGAGGACCACAGGGTGGTGGACCTTAAGACTAAGGCTGGAGTGTTTCAGTTCCACAAATTGGTGTTTCCTAAAAGCAGTAAGTTATATGATAGGAGTCATGTCTTGATGCTGAATTTGTGCACTAATCTAAAAATATCTGGATGAAAGAGAATATAGAGAAAAGGAGTTTAAAATTTGTGACTGAGGGGCTCCATGATACATCAGGCCTGAAAGGAAAATGGTATGTGAGCTACTGAGGGAGTCTCCTTAAAGAAAGGTCTCCCTTTCTTGACGGAGAAGGAAGCTAGGAAGCCAAGGAGTGTTGACATCCCACAGGAAAGATTACTGTTTAAAGGCAGATCCTAAGGATTGCTTTTAATGAAAGGATAGGATGGACAGACTTTCTTTTGGAGTTTACTATTTTTTTCTTCTGTCATTTAAGTTCCCTGAAATGGAGAAGAAACTCTAAAAGTACTAGTGTGTGCTGCAGGGACTGCCATTAAATGAATCTGCTGTTACAACACATTGACTTAAGTCACTGAAGTGCTACTCAGGATTTGCTATGTCTACTGCGTTTTTTTAAAACAGATTTATTTAAGTGACAGGTGGGGTCTTAAAGACTTCTGCCAATACTAGACAATATCCTATTTCCTCCTACTTAACCTTCCTGCTTCTATATGTTATCACCGGCTTAGATAAGGATCTCAGCTTCCTCTGTCTTGCCTGTTTCTGATCCTACCCACCCTCAGCTGCCCCCAGTTTCCTAATGTTGTGCTCCAAATCCCTTGTTCACAAACACCTCTGTGATTTTTAAAGTTATGCCTTAAATTGACTTTGGGTACAGCAGGGTTTCACAGCACTTACTCTTGATGAGCTTCAAGTATCTGTAGTAACAAGGGTCCCTATCTGCAGACTTTCACCTGGGTGTTCCCAATCTCAGTAGCCTGCCCTGGCATGCAGGTAGCAGTCTTGGAAGCTGACACTGTTTCTCACTCAGGCAAAACCCGGTCAGAGGGCAAAAATTTTGCTTTTAAAGCATCAGCTTTTAAACACAGTTTCCAAACTCCCAAAATTCAGTAAGCTTGTTTTAGTATTTAGGCTAATATCGGTGATGGAAACATTGACTGTAATATGTATTAACTAGGTTTATTGGTTGCTAAGAATATTCTTTTATATGTGCTTCTAATCAGTGTGGTTTTTTTGCTCTCTAAGATGGTTATGGACAAAAGCACAAAGGATACTGTTAAGGTTGATAAATAAAACGCTAGAAAATTAAAAAATACCTGTATGAGGTTACTTTGCAGGCATGCATGCCTCCTTTGTGTGGCAACAGATCCAGCCTTTGATCGCACAGTGCTTTGCTCTGCTTCAGATAATGAGCACCATCGCACCTGCCACTTATTGAACATCTTTTAAATAGCTTGTTTTGTCCCTCTCCAGGCTTTGGGATTTATTTCAAGCCAGGCAAACTTATTAAATGTTTGCTTTGCTCATAGATTTTTCTGTAGTTTGTCACTAAATGTTATCCAAGAGCTGAAAGGGCAGCATTATCTTCGTGTAGTAGATAAGAAAATGAGGCATTTGAAAAAGACATTCTGAATTCAGAAAGATTCAGTAATTCTAAGTGCTGGTTTGGGGCTTGTCCTTGGGCTGGCTTTTCAAACTTGATATGGTATATTTTGTTTATTTCTTTTTAATCTTTAATCTTAG
This sequence comes from Empidonax traillii, assembly GCF_003031625.1. Lineage (NCBI taxonomy): Eukaryota > Metazoa > Chordata > Aves > Passeriformes > Tyrannidae > Empidonax > Empidonax traillii. The sequence continues at coordinate 1,830,565 of NW_020955291.1, read as the reverse complement.
GGTTTCTTTTCCTATTCAGACTCTTGTCCAGTCTGTTCTAGTTTTCTTTCTTGGATCTGTCTTTTTCTTGCTTTCCGCATCCGTTTCCTTTAACCTGGATCAGTCTGTCAGTTTGTTTACATAATCAATCCATTCAGTAATATTCATAGGTTCATTTTCATTATTTTCTTCACCAGTTTAAGCTGGCTTAAATGCTTTTTCTTCCCATCACCTCTTCCCACCTCTGTGCTGTCTGTCCTGGGTTCTGTGTTTGTGTGATAGTGTAATGAACTTGGCACAGGAATGTGTTAATCTGAAAAATTGTCGTGAAAAGGTGGGTCTTTTGCTATTGTTTTGAATTAAACTGTTTTAGTACTGTTGGATTACTCCAGTTCTCAATAGTGGAACACAAACTCCTGAACCAGAAAAACCCTGATTTTGACCTGAGACAAACAAATAAGGGAGAGTGTTGCAGTGCCACTATCAAGTATGTAGTCTCAGCTTTGGTATCTTATCTCCTGTACATTTCTTTCCTCAACATCACTGACATCAACCCTAATCGGTATGTTCCCTCCAGACAAATAGCTGTTAGTCTTTCCCATTATTTCCTTCATTTATCCTAGTCACTTCATCTCTCTTCATAACTGTCAGACACTCATCAGGTTTTCTGTCAGAGTTCCTCCCTCTTTCATTTCCTTGAATGTCTCTAGGTTTAAATTTTGTTTCCTTTAGTGTTCAGATCAGAATTCTTCTCCTCATCATCTGAGTGATAGGTCCTTTAACACAGAATCCTTTAACAAGATAGGTCCTTTAATATAGAACCAAAAAACCCTCACAAGCTGCCTACTCTTACTTTAAGTGCCATGGCCTTCCTTGGTGGACAGCATCTGAGAACATTATGGAGATATTTTGAGCTCCAAGAATGGAGTATTCAGACATTTCAGCTGATTGCTTATGTTCAGTAAGGGCAATTGTAAGTGTCAAGCAATGATTATTTCAAAACCTTATAGTCACACAAATTTTGGACACATTTTAATGTTGTCTGTGTGAACTTTATCACTGACATGAGGTTATAATTTCCTGTGTTTTCCAAAGAGCTCAAAGTCAAGAAATACTCTAGTTTTCAGAAATATTCTCAACAATATTTTTAATTCCACTGAGAAGTTATCTTCCTTTTTTTCCCTCCTGCCTTGCAGAAACCTACCCCAAATATAATAAGTGTTGGAAATTTTTCATGAAAAAAAGAAAGTGGTGTTTAAAAATTTCAGTCCAAACTCAAAACTTTAAGAAACTATGGACAAGTAAACCCAGGAGTCTTTTGATGGGAACTGTTAGGCAATTTTAGTAATAAACAGCCTGACCTATATATAGTGAGCCTTCAGTTTTAGTGTCATGAGGCTGATGGCTCACTTTTAATGCTGAAAGTACATGGGAAACTAGTGCTTTATTGGCTAGAAGTAGAAAATTTCTTGTGTTGCTTTATTCTGGTCTTTTATTCTGGATTTGATGGGGTGACTACTCAGTTACACTGAGACTGAAATTGTTTGAGTTTTGCATACAAAGAACTGACCTAATTTTTTTTTTTTTAAATTTAGTGTTCAAATGTTGAGTTCTTGTGTAACATCTGCATCAGGAGTTCATAGAGCAAGACCTGATTGAGAAGTAAATGTTTATCAGAAATGTCTGGAATCCTGCCTTTATATCAGTCTTTTGGAATATAAAACAGTTTAAGATGTTGGAAGTATTATTTGAAATAATCCCTTTTAGCTACATTACAGTGCAGGATTTGTCTCACCTAATTCCAGTACCTTGTCTCAGGCAGTTAGCTAAACTCCCTGAGCAAGAGAGAACCCAAAACAGCCTTGTGATGGAACTGGATTTGCATTACATACAACTGTCCTGGCATACTTGGGACTACCAGACTCATCAGGATGGGGGTCTGCCTGCCCCACAGGACTCAGTCAGAAAAAGACCCATGTTCTGCACTTTGTTCCTCTACGACTCAATAATACCCAAGAGCCCTGCATTTTCAAAGGCTAGGCTTGGTTGCTTTCCATGACTGGCATTCATGGATAGCGGAATTTCAAGATGTCATTTCAAGGGGTTTTAGCCTTGGTAGAAGAAAGTCCTAGGTGTGTTTTTCAGGAAAGCAAGCCCAAATCCTATTCACTAGTCTACACTAGCAAACCCAACTTTTCACCAACAAAACCATAGTGCATGTCCTTCCAAATGTGACATAACCTCTGTGTGGTTGGATGTGCCTCCCAAAGGCAAAGTCATTGCACATCATTGACCCGTGTTGGCCCTGAGGTGGTTGGTCAAGTACCATGGACAGGGGCAGCTGCGACAGCCTCCTCAGGACTAGAGGCTTGACAACCTTGTTGGAAAACACATTATAAGCCTGCATATTTGGTGCCAAATCAGTTATTATTGATTGTATGTAAAATAGCCAAACCCTTTTGAGCTTTTTCTCACAGGCATTCCAGATTCAGTCCTCCTATGCAGTTATGTTTGGTCCAGAGCTTCAGACAATGCCAGGTACTATATATATATTTGATAGATTTGGCTCAGGAAAACAGTGTTAACTTGAGAGACTGAAGCTTCTTATTTCTAATAAACTAAATGTTCAGTGCTCAAGTACCCCATGGGTACTTGAAGAATAATTAATGGTTACCCTCAAGAATCTGAAATTTCTTGGTATCTGGTCAATATGAATAAAGCATTATGTGTTTTATCCGTGACTTATGGGTTCTTCCCCTATTCTGCACTTGTAATTGTCAGGGAATCAGAGGAGTGTTATGGCTGTTCTAGCCTTTGTGCATGGCATAGTGAAGAACCATGCACCGAGTCAGAGTGGATCCAGGGAGACTGATGTATAGTTGAGCACAGCTTCAGCACCGTAATCAATGCATGGGCTCTGACACAGTGCCTTATAATATTATTTCTTCCCAAGCCTATGGAGGAGCATTGCAGTGATGATGTTGGCCTTTGAATTAAACATATGTGTGAATTAGGGTGCAAAAAAAGAGAAAATTTCAATTTTTAATTTCCTGTCCTTGATGGTTCACATCTTCTTTACATCACCGTTACTTTCAGCAGATAAGATCCAGCAAATCAAAATTGTAGGCACTGTTTTGCTTTTACAAAGCAATATTCCCACTGTAACAGGAAGCACAGGGAAGCAACTTTGCCAGTCTGCTGCTTTAGAAAAGTTCTCATACTGTGGGTTTGTGTCCTATCACTGTGTTTCTGGAGTTTTTTCTCAGAAGATGCCACTAGTTTTATTAGAGACTGGGTAGAGAAAGGGAAGATAGGAACATTTCTTAGTTAATGTTTTTCTTCTCTTCTTTGGAAAAAAATGCAGAGCTGAAGTGTTTGTGCTATTCAACATTACACACCTAACTTAGCTAGATGAAGAAGGCCCACTGAGTGATTGATAGAGACTCAAGAAAACCCTGCAGAGCAAACCCCAGTTTTTATTCATATATTCTAGGAGTGTAGCCAGATAATAACTTAGATACCTAAAACCAGCTGATACTTAGGGAGATGAGTGCTGGGAAGAAAGTGTGAAATTCCTCTAAAGCAAGCCAATGAACTTGTAAATGCTTTCAAAACCTTGGCACAATGCATAACAGGCATAATATTTGTGTAAGAGAGAGGGTGGGGTGGATATCCTCAAGAATTCGTATACCTTTTTCTAAGTACTCATAAATGAAGCTGGATTAAGGTTGTTACAGGATTCCTTTCCTTTGTCTTACTAAAATATAACAGTCCAAAAGTTATTAGTATTTGTTAGGAGACACAGATTACAGCTAGATTCCACTTTATTTGACATTTAACTCTTTTCTATTCAGGAGCAATGGTATTGGATGAATCTCATTGCTGAAGGTAAAGGAAAATGGAACCCTATTCTTTGAATCCAGTTTTACTCAGTTTTTAAGATGCAAAATATAAGGAGAGTGAAGCTCTCTAGTGCATTACAGATTTGGCTGGGAAAGAAGGCAAAATTCCTTTCCTGCCATCCTGATTACTGTGCCTAACCTGTTCTGTTGAACTGTGCCCAGTTTGTCTCCTAAGAAACAGAGATTCTGTTGACCCTTGTGAATTCCTAATACAGTGGAGGGTCCATTGGTTCCTGCCTTTCTTCAATGTGGTTTTTTTTTTCATAGCCTAGTGCAGCTTGCACTGTACTGGCTAGACAGTTGTAGATTACACTATCAAAATATAAAGCTCTTGTCTAGCAGTCTTGGTTCTGCTTAAGCAAAAAGTGACTTGTAAAAATGACAGTTAACTCTGTACCTCAGACTTTTCTATTGTTCTTTAGAAAAAGAAAAAAAAAAGACTAAATTACCTTGAAATTAAAATTGTGCTTATTAATGCTGTATTCACGTTGCCTTTTGTTCTGCCAGGCTTCTTGCTTCCAATGATAGTGTAGACTGCAACAAGCAACCATCACTTGATGTCTCATGTTGTGAGACTGAACAGCAGATTCAAGTGGTGTCTGGAATAGTTAAGTGAAAATCAGGCTAATTAACTAGGTTATCCCTTTCACTAGTAAAACCAACAAGTAGAAGAGGGATGGTCTTTGCAAATTTGTTTCCTGAAATTAATGTAGATGGTGATTTTTCATTATAGTTTTTACCTCAAAACACCAGGGGATCCTTACCTGCCCTATGAAGCTGTGACATTGCCTTTTTTTGTCAGTGCTGTCAGTGAAATTTAGTTCTGTGTACTAAAGATTTCTTATAATGACTGCCTCTTCTGGTGTTCTAGTTAATTTGTGTCATTAATCAAAGAAGCTTCTGTCTCGTGGAAGGGAAGAGATAATTTAAGATCCTGGCTTTAAGTTTCAGTGGAAGAATCACACTTTCTTTATACATGTGAAGGTTGGAGGGGAGAACAGACCATCAGCTCATAATTGCTGGAAATTGTCCAAAGGAAAGGCATGTCCCTTTTCAGCATCTGTTTTCTCCTATACTAACAGAGACTGCCATAATTTAAGTTAATTATGTTGTCTATATAGCTCTGCTACTATCATTCCCTCTCCTGAAAATAAAAATTAATGAGAAGGTAATTCAACTCATTAGGAAGGCTAGATTCATATTATTTACACTTTCTGACATTTCCTTTATGGCTTTTTTATAGCTAATGTGTAAATCATTCAGAAAAAGACAGGAACAGGGAGATCATGTGCATTACTTCAGTTTTCTGCTCACCGTTGTTTGCTTAATGGTTCATCAGTGATGAATGATTTACTTAATGGTGCATCAATCAGATGTTTGCTTTATCCAGTAAAAGCAAACATACTCCTAAATGGATATAGTCTTCTATATACCATGTATAGAATAATCTAAATATAGTGTCTGTATATATATATAAACCTCTCTCTGTGTGCATGTACCTGTTACCAGTGGAAATAGTCAGATTTTCATATCTCTTTTCTTCTTTGCTTTTCCTGATTTTCAGTTATGCATATCATACCTTCTACTTCTTATGAGATCATTGCAAACTCTGTTCTTCCTCCTTGCAGAGTTGTATGGTAAAAAGTATCATTTAGGCCTCTTTAAAGTGAGATAACCACCTGTTTTCATATGCCTTCATTTGGTTTTAGAAATTTCTTGTGGCAGTTCCTCTGTGATTTAATTTAGTCACAGTGTTAGCTATGGTCTTGATTGGGTTGACTTTTTACTGTTCAAAATTCAGGCTATACAGATGCCTTGCATTGGAACTCTGGAAAGGAAAGCAGCAGAACCACTGTTCTTTCACTAAATACTAAGAAATTGTTATAAGGAGTGATGTAAAATTTAACTTCAATAAACTTTGTTGAGGTGGGAAGTAAAAAGAGGAAAATATTTCTAGTTCGGTGAGGAAAGGCTAGATTTCGGAATCAAATTTTCTTGAGCTTTCTGGAATTTCCCTCTGCAGTCACTGAAATGGTGTTCTAGTAGGAACTGGTGATGAAAGCAGTGTGAAACATCAACTTTTCTTTCCACATATATCACTGTCTTGAACCTTAAAGTAGATGATGTTATCTGTTGTTTGAAGCATGCATTTTGTTGTAAAAATGGATTCAGAAACCACTGTGAAGGTCTGGACTTTGAAAATATTTGAAAAATCTTGTACAAATAAACAGCAATCCCTTTTTAAAGTTAATTATATACTCATGAAGGCATTTATCATGAAGTGGCCATGATACCTTTTATGATACTGTAAGAATTTTGAAAGAGGGATATGTAAATTCAGATACATACATTTACTTATATTTATTTGCAGATATGCATCTGTATACCTGTTTTATATTTATAAGCAAAAGTATGTGCACAAAAATACCTAAACGTGTTACTGAAAGATGCAGGGAGATTAAAAAAAAAAAAAAAAAAAAAAGCATTTTTGGACTGTGGAAGTGATCTGGAAGAAGTAATTTACACTTTATTAATGCATTTGAATATTTCCTAATCTTCTAGCTCTCTGAAATTTGTTTACTTTATCATAATTGTAGGTGTTAATGTAGATGGGCTTGGAAAACCAAAGGGAAAATACTAATTCTTCTTCAAAGAATTGGAAGGTACAATTCTTTGCATAGGTCATGACTGGCCTTGCTAAATCTGGGGTGTTTGTGACTGGTTGTGCAAGGAAACTTGCAGTGCAAGAGATGCAAGAGGAAAGCTCCATGGCAGCCCGACACACATACATAACTAGTCTTTGAGTTCTTAATTCTATAAACTTCATATTCATGTCAATTAGATGAGAAATGTGTGCAGTGTATGCTGCATACAGAAGCCTTGTTAAAGTTGGCAGTCTAGATTTAAGAAAAAAAGGTGGTGAAAGAAGACAGGAGGTAAAGGCAGCAATATCTGATTTCAGCTTTATAGCTCTTGAGGGCTCTGAGGGCAGGCAGGCTTGTTGTGACCTTGGAAAACCACCTGGGACTCCAGTGCCTCGCTGTGTCTCTGGTTTACATTTAACTCTCCAGCTTTATGAAATGTCATGTAATTAAACCCTCAAAAGAAATGAGACTTAAATCTCAAGAGTTTAAAGCGTATCATTATTTTTTCCTTTTCCTTGAATATCACTTCCTAGTGAAAAATAATAGGTACATAGAAAGATGTAGGGGATCTACAACTTTTTTACATTCATTTAAGAATAAGAACTTTTAAGGAAATGGTAAACACACCTCAGGTTAAACAGTTAGCTCTACAGGTGCTGCTTCCATGAAGTGGCCACTTTTCATGTAGCATGAAAAGTGCATGGAAAGGTTTTGTTTGTTTTGTTAGTTGGATCATTTCCTTCAATCAAGTTAGTAAAGCCCTTTGACTAATGAGAAAACTAAAACATGTTTCTTTTGGCAACATATAAATAAAATATCATATTGGAGATCATCCTAAAAAGAAAGAAGACATTCTCAATGTTCAAGAAAATCCCATCTCTCACCTTTTGAAAATTTCTGCTCAGAGAAGGAGTGAAAACTCCTCCTGGTGTTTCTTTCCAGAAGGTGAGGGAAGGACAGGAGGAAAGTAGAGTGAAAGGGCAGTATGTCTGTGGTCAACCAAAATTAATTGCTTTGCTAATGCTACCATTCCTCTGATTGACCTTCCCAAGGTGTTACCATGTTTACATTGTAAGCTGGACCAGCTGCCTGAAATAGGTTGCATGGTGGTAAATGGTGTTCCCTCCCTCTGACCCCGCTCAGGAATTCAGGAAAGGAATAGGGGAATTAATTGGGTCTTTCTCAAAGGCGGCCACAGCAGCGGTGTGGGGTACCCAGTTGCTGTAGGGTTTTGGGAGCTTGTTTCCATTTCCGTTTTATTTAATAAACACATTGCAAGGAAGGAGGTTCATTCTTCTAAGGAAAGATGTGGTAGGAAAAGACTGACTGAAAATTTGGTGCTTAAAGTTAGTTCTATACTAGCCTTTCCAGCTGAAAAGCTGCTTTAGGAAGAATTGCAAGGTTTTATGGGGACAGGGCCATATAGTCTTCACAGTTTGTCTAGAGATTTATGTAGTTTGGATAAGCATTCTGGCTCTGAGTCTTTCTGTATGTTAAACTTGAAATGAGATTAAGGAAGGCGGGAAAGAACAGACTTTATTTTTTTAGTACTTGTACCAGCAATGTTGATTCTTTCTCTCACCACTTCATATTTTCTTTCTTTTTGTAAGACCCCTTGGATTGGATCCATTATAGGCAACCTATTTATGTAACCAAGTTAGAAGCTCTTTCACAAGTTGATATGCAAAAGTGGAGCTCTTGGAGGTTCACTCAGAGTGGTATTTTGGCGCCTGAGCACTTTATTGTAAAGATGTAAAACAGTTTAGTACTATTTATTATGCAGTTGTGAAATTTTTTACAGGTTTGTATCAGCTATAGTACTGCAGTGTTGATTTTGTCAAGCTCTGAGATTTTCTTACACAGTAGCAAGCAGCTGTCCTTATTTAACTGATAACTATTGTTTACATTTATTTTTTTTCTGCTATTTAACTGCAAGATGTGAATTACTGACTTTTGAGCTTTTTTGTTGCTTTTGCACTTTGTGCTAACATAAATTTCTATGGTTCAAGCAGTGAATCAAAATGAGTATGCTTTACATCCACTTTATTTTATACACCAATAAAGCAACTCAGATATTTTATTTATTTTTTTACTTTTTCCTAATTTGTACTGTATGAAAAGTGAAAGACTGCCCTTTGGCCTTGAACAGTCAGAAGGGATGAGATTAGTTAAAACTCATTCCCAGTTACAACTGTGAAACAAAATTAACAATCTTAGAGATAGATTTTAGATTTCATGAAGAGCAGGAACGCTTTCATGGGTTATGCTTTTCATAGTGTAGTTTTATGTGGACACACAATTGACCCTATTTTGTTTAACAACCTTTCTTTTTACAAGTAGAGGTTGTTCTGGATGGTAGTGATAACTGAGGTGTTAGCACTTGCTGCTTGCAGCATTCTCCCAGGCATAAGGATACCAGCCCCAAAACAGGGTGAAATGATTTTTGACTAGGTGCTTGGAGCTAAAGATGCCATTCCAGGACAAGGGGGAGGCTATAGGAGTGGCAGCCTGGAGGAACAGTGGCCTAGAGCAGATCAGAGGTCTGTTCTCTCTCCCCATCTCCTAATCTTCACTTGCCAGAATTTGGTGTGAAGAGCAGCAGGATGCTCATCATTCTCTAGGAGTTCAGTAGGGTGGTAGGAAAGTTTTGGAGTCTTGTGACATTTCATCAGTGCTGCTATTGAGGAAACAGGGATAAAGAGAGGCATTGTCCCATATCCAGAGAATAGATTAGGCAATGACCAAGCTGTGCACAATGGATGTAGGTGGTGTTTTGTGGAAGCTCAAGGATATCAAAACTTGTCTGCCAAGTAACTCTAGATATATCTTTCTTCTTCAAGCTGCAAGTATTGTTGCAATGATGTCCTGAACTTTTTAAATCATGTCTGGGGAAGCAACTTCTAACAGTGTGACTTCTACTATAAACCAGAGATGTTTTGTAGGTTCGTTTGTTGCTTTAAGGTGTGTAAACAGTTAATTGGAGAAGTATTTATTTTGTTAAATTAAATGGCAAAATGCAATATGATGCACCTGGCAGTTTCATTACACTTATGCATGATGTAGGATTTTTTTTACACACGCACTTTTCTTATTTTTTAAATGAAACAAGGATACCAGCTCAAAAACAAAACAAGCCAAGCAACCAAGCGAAAAAAGATAATCACAGACAGAATATTCTGAGTTGGAAGGGATCCACAAGGATCATCAAGCCCAACTCTTAAATTAATATAATGTTTGTAAAGCCAAGTTTTCCAGACACTGAAAATAAGGCTGCACAGAGCTGAATCTAAACTTGAAGTACTGTTATATCAAAAAGTATTCTCAAATATCTCAAATACAAATCAGATTATCAGGTGTCTGAGATATGACACCCAGAGCTAATGGAAGCCCCAGTTTCTCTGCACAGCAGTTTCTTTACCTCGTTGGTGTGCAGAAAATGAATTCAGACCTGTGAAGCACTTACTATATGGATGAACATCATCCTGCAGGAGATGAAATATTCTGTCTTCACAGAAGATTTGCACTAAAAACTTCCTAGGACCACACACACACACACTGAGGGAGTGCTTTCTAGACAGTATTTTCCAGCACTTGCTTTGAATGAGGTAATACTCCAAAGCTCAGAAATAATGTTTCTTGAAATTGATTTTGACATACTTAAGTTTGTGCACAAAGTAGGCTGAATGAAGTTCTCTATATGAATCCTAATTCTGGCATTTCTTGAAATTTCAAGTGCTTGAAATTTGTACATCTATTGTTCTTCTACCTTCTTTCTAAGTACCCAGAAACCGTTAATTGCCTGTGATGGATTTGTCTTGTTCATGGACTAATTATTCCATAGGTGCATAGACTTCTACACCAGTTGTACACAGATGGTTTTGGTTCAGTCCACATCACTTACTGGAGGAGTGTTGTGCAGAAGTGTCCATCATACTTGGAGAACTGATTTGGGTCTGGAAGTAATTTAGCTGCTTTCACTTGGAGCCTGATGTTCACAGAGCAGACCTCAGCAACCTTGTTCCAACCTGTCTAACACGAGGAGCTGTAAAACACCCTTGTCTCCAAATTGTCTCTGCCCTGTCTTCTTCAGTGTTAGTGTTATCCTGGTATCCTGTATCCATACAGTCCTGTGTAACTCCCGCTAATGCGGTGCTGACCAACAATACAGTCACAGAAACATACTTGGTTCATATGAAGATTACCAGTAATACTGTGGTCACTGAATTGTAGAGTAATCAGCAAAATGGAATAAAATCACCCAAAATATTTTTTTTATAAATAAAATGTGGTTGTTCAACTGCATTTCTGATTTACATAGTTACTGATAAATAAGAAATGGAGGTGGTCAAACCTGAATAAATCCAGCTTTTCGTCTTCCTATTCAACCATTATATGATTGTCTTTCCCTGCCATCCCACAGGTGACAACTGGATATCAATGACAGATCTTACATTTTTAGGTCAAATGAAGTTTATGCCCCCAAATATTTTCCTTTTGTTCTTGAATCCATTTTATCCATATTAGGATTTAATAAACTTTTGTAAATGTATTTTTGCCTGAGAATTTTAAGAAGGGAAAAAATGGGATTGGTGTGAATTCTGCTTAGCTATCCACCTATTAAGTCAGAGAGGAGAAAAGTCTGGGCATGACACTGACGATTTGACTATGTTTCTCTTTAAGAATTGCTGTAATAAGGTGAGATTCAGAATTCAACGGAGTTCTCACTATCATCATGCTGAAGAGGAAAAAAAAAAGAATAGAGGGATTAGAAGAGAATTACTGTTAATTTGGAAGGAATCTTTCCTTATTATCTGAGATGAATGAGCAGAGACACAAAACAGCATTTTCAATCAATATTTTGGAAGAGTGTGAGCTCTGTACTTAAAGGGATTTGTAATTATATCTCTTCCCTGCACCTTTCTCAGGTCCACTTCAAATGGGGGATATGAACTTGTGACTTGAGCACATTCTTTACTGTGAGGTTTGAAAGGAGACTGTATAACCCTAAATTTCACATAGCAGCAGACATACTTGAAACAAAAAGAAATAGAAAGCACATTTCATGAAGTGTTGTATTGGTTTGCTTTCTAGTGCTGACTTTGGCTTTGTTTAGCCAGTAGTTAAAGAATAGAGTCTTTCATTAATTTGCCTTAACAAGCATAAATTCAAGAGATGAAAGTGAATTCTTTATTGGCATGCACATTACTGCAGGGTGGAGTCTATCTGAAATGTTAGAGACAGGCTGAGCATGCTGAAGAGCGATAAATATCTGAAAAATATAGTAAGAATTTAGTTTTAGTGTCTGTCACAGTGTAATTACAGTGAAGAAAATTAGAAAGATATACTCACTGTTTGTTTTAAGGCAGCTTAGTGAATTAAAAGTGACAGATGCATTTTTTTTCGTAAAATTATTTGATGTTGGGATGCATCCCTCAGTAGACAAAAGACATATCTTGATTCAATCAGCTTTTATTTTCAGGCTGTTTGATTTGGTTCTTTTTTAGCCAACACACAAGGGTGAAGAGGCTGGAATACTGCAAGAAAGCCCTACATCCAGTCTTGTCATTGCTTTGAACAGAGATACTTTCTTCTCCCACTTTGCTTAAGAACTATTTTAATTTAGTTACTGAATTTAAAGCATAGTAGGGTTTTATTTAGCCTACTGATTTCTGCTCTTAAGTCAGTCCTTCCTGAGGAGGGGAGGAAGCTTTTAATATACTATTCATCAAGGATTTGGGATGGTTTGGAATAAAGTTAAGGAAAATGTGAATATCTATGTTTCTTTACAGTGCCCTTTAAATCAGTTGGTTTAAGATGACAAAAGCATTGAAGAAAGCTTAAGTTTATATTGAAAAGTATAATTTTAAAATGCAAGGCTTCTGTATCTTTTTTGCTGCTAACATTTCAAACACTGCTCAAGTGTCCCAGAATGATCTTAATACATCTGTGTTGTCTATTCACTTGTTAGGTTCCTGTCTGTAAGGAAGAAGAACGCCAATGCATCCCTTTATAGGAAGTTTTGGTCTTGTCTAAAATCATGTAGGTGTTGTCACTTAAACAACAAGTATTGAGAAATACTAAAAGTGATATCTACCTAAAGTGTTTTGTAATGCTTCTTAAAATATTCTTTTATTTTGTAACCTTTTTGCATGCAGTCCCTCATTTTGGAAGAAGAGGGAACAGTGTTTGGAATACATTGGCATGTGAAGGAACTCTGTGAGGATTAAGAAAACAGCTTTATATAGAAAGAGTATAGCTGGAGAAGTTTACTTGTATTTTTGTTCTCAATTTATCTCTTTCATGGTTTCCCCAAGCACACCTTAAGTTAATGACTAGAATAAACAATGTTTGAATTTAACTGAAAACTGGATGGCTTCCTAAGAGTCACTTTTGGCAGCATGCTTTGTTTGCTGCAAAACCCTCTATGAGAAGGGATGTGAAACACCAGTGGTAGAATTACTGTTTTCAGTGATTTTCATTCATCTTTTTTTTTCTGTTCTTCAGGAATATAGTGTTAATAATTTTAGAGGTTCAGGCTTATTGGGCAAATGCCACAAATAAATGAATTTTGTAGACTGGCTTTTGGCTTTTGACCAGCAGAATAACTTTATATGCCCATGGAAATCATTATGATTCTTTATAAGCCTGTTGGCCAAACACTAGTTTCAGTGTATTTAGTTACTATACCAGTTGCAATGCTATTATTCCAGGATACCAGACTGAAACCATGTTTACCTGCCCAGGGCTGCACCTTGGAGAATGAAGTTGAGCTTAGGAACAAGGAACTGCTATCGTGGGAAACACTAGCGCTCATGGTCTGGTGGAAGGCATCCCTGTCCATGGCAGGGGGATTGGGACTAGATGATCTTTAAGATCTCTTCCAGCCCAAGCCATTCTGTGATTCTATGCTAGTTACAACATGTTACTACGAGAAATCACTGATCAGTGTTGGGCTTTACAAAGACTGTGCTGATGTCTATGGAGCGGAACAATGTTTGAAGTTTCAGCTGGCACAGGAGTGTGTCTTTTTTTTTTATTCCTTCTAATCCTCTAATAAGAGGAATAAAATGCAAGAATATATTCCTCTAGTATTCCTGTAATAAGTAGAATACAACAATGTTCCTCTAATAAGAGAAATTAAATGAAGATGTGACTTGCATATTAGTATAGTAATATATTAATATATTCCTCTAAAGAAAAGGAATACACTAATGCTGGAAATTGTTGGTTTTCCTCTTTTTGCTTCCCTGAGAATCTTCCTTTTTATTTAGGAAGAATGTAAATATTAGGAAGTGTGGCTTTTTTTTTTTTTTTCCAAGAGAAACTGGGGAAAAAAGCTGTCAGTAAGAACATCATTAGTTCTCTTCAAAACTGACAGGTTTCATTCTGGAAGGTTTACTGTTGTACTAGGAAGAAATACTGTTGTTGACTAAAAATGTTCAGTATCACTTTCACCCTACCATATGACCATATGCTCTAGTGTTAGTCCATTTGTTAAACAGCACAGTTGTGTCACACTTTTTTACTTTCCAGAGAGGGCAGGAACCCCAAGACAGTCACTGTCAAAAGTGCCTGACTGAAGTCAGCAAAGATGTGTATATTATACTGATATATAATTTAAAAAAAAAAAAAAAATTGTTCCATGTACTCCCTCGGGGTTTCTTTGCCCCGGATGCAAAACAACACAGAGTCTGACAATCAAAATAAGCTGGTTTTTTTACTAAGACTGAGTCTTGATAGGGTTTTCTTCTGAACACTTCTGACTCAATGGTGTTTCCCAGTCCAAATGCTGAGTTCATTCTCAAATCTTAGCTTTTCGGCATGTAAAGCAGATGCTGGAATTCCAAACTGATGTGCTGTATGTAACTGATAATGATTGATAAAAGGCAGCTTGCACCTGCAGGGCCTTTCTTTGTGCAGGGTAAATAGGTGTCTGAGGAGTTCAAGAAAGGGAGCTGCAGAAATTATCTTTTCCATTCTGTAAAGGTTAGTTTGTGTTTCACTCTTTGTACCTTCAAAGTCAGGATTAGTATTGTTTACACAGACAGAAGGCTTATGTTCATGATGATTAATGGAGAGGGAAAGGCCTTGAAATCCATCACATCTAGCACATTGCCAGACTAAATTACTCAATTAACTCACAAAAAGAAGGGCTAAAGTATCACTTCTTAGCTTGGGAGTCTCACTGAATTTCTCTACTTTAATCTTAAATTGAAGTTACTTTTTTTTTTCCTGACTTCTAGCTTAGTATGTAGTTTTTGCTTCTTGACTATAGATTAATCTTTAGTTTATATTTGGTTTAATTTAATTTAAATATTATGAAAGGGACTACATATATGATTGGAGACAGTAAAAACAGAGACAGACTTCAGTTGTACATAATAAAAGGACAAGACGCCTGACATGGACACTAGCTGAAATACAGGAAATTTGATTTAAACTTAAAAACCAAATAAAAAACCTGTGAGGGTGTCTGAGCATTGGAACAGGTTGCCTAGAAAAGTTGTGCAGTTTCCACCTCTGGAGCTAAGTTCAACACCCAGCTGGACAGTCATAAACAACCTGCTCTGGATTTCCTTGGTTTGAGCAAGGGGTTGTGGACTAGGCAGTCTCCAGAGGTGCCATCCAGCCTGATTCAAATTTACTATTGCTGTAAAGCATTTGGATGCCTAAGCATGATAAATCCATTACGAAAAGTTTAAAATACATTCAAAGATGAGTTTTTTCTGAAACAGATGAGACACCTAATCCTTGAACAGATCCTAATTTCTGTCCTAAACCCAAAACACGTCTCATTTGCTGCAACATCAATACTCAGTACAAGAAAATCTGGCAATCTCGTCATCATGTCCTGCTCCCTCCGAATTTAAGTTCTGAGACCCAGTGGGGAAGTCTAGTCAGAAAGTCCTTTAAAACTCTAAATCTCAATTCCTAAGAGAAACATGTAACTTCATACACAAATTGGAAGAACATTATTCAGTGCTACAGGCAATATTGATTCCATTAAGGAGCAGCTGCTTTAATTCAGCTCGATATATGCATGCATTATAATGTCATCTTAATTAAGGGATACTACACATTCTCTTTTTACAGAAGAGTATTACTTCATGAAGCACTGAGGGTGAACGGGCATCTTTCAAAGCCATCTAGTTAACCTTTTGTTTTCTTTTGTCCCTTTTTACTCTTTTTCCTCCTTCCT
>NW_020955291.1:1794700-1814765 GCF_003031625.1 Empidonax traillii | reverse complement strand
TCATTATTCCATGCTTCTAGTCAGCTTTCAAAATAGTAGTCTAATTCTGAGATCGACTTGCTCATTTATTAATAATGTATTTTAATTACCTTTTTTTCTCGAGGAAATGTTTCTACCTGTTGCTGTATAAGCTTTACTCAGCTTATTGTACTTTGCTGTGTTATTAATCTTGTAAAGCATACTAGAATATAGTGTATTTAAAGTGTGAGCGCTGCAACATAAAATAATGATTAAATCATTATGACTAATGCGAATCATTTTAATACTTAAAGTACATATATGGGAGTCAGATTTCAGTTCATATAAAAAGGCTTTCAGCAGTTTAACTGCTGACATAGTCAAGTGAGAGTCTATTCTTTATTTGCATCTGAGTAAATTTTAAGAAATAAGAAATACTGGAAGAGGAGCAATTCTGATGTGCTTCTTTGGCTTTGGTGGGCACTGCCACAGATGTTACATGGTATGTAGAAAGGACCATTTTTTGATGAAACGTGAACTGATTACAGGTGCTGTATCGCCTTTGATTTTGCTGTGTGCTGTTTTTTAAAGGCAGAAACACCAGAGAAAAAGGGTGGCAGAGAAAACATGGAGACAAGAAAATTCCTCTGTAAAAGGTTTCTGCAGTTCTGGACTTTCCATGTGTTTGTAATACTATGGGGCAGGGCTGCATTTCTCTTCTCTTGAACCTTTGGGACACTGAGAACCGTTTGGAAGTAAGCTTTAGGGAAGGAGATGTGTGTGTGAGATTGAAGTGGTAACTGCAGCCCTTCTAGTTAGGGAGCCTCAGATTAGGGAAGTGTGGAGGCACTGACCGTGCCGATGCCTTTCCCAGTACAGAAACAGAGCTAGGGAGGAGACTTGCTACTCCCTCTCCCCCCAAAAAGCACAGTCACAACCTGCTTTGCAATTAGGCTAATAAATGCTCTCTGTTTCCTACACCTGCTTTATTGACAAGGTATTA
The DNA here is from genome assembly GCF_003031625.1 of Empidonax traillii. Lineage (NCBI taxonomy): Eukaryota > Metazoa > Chordata > Aves > Passeriformes > Tyrannidae > Empidonax > Empidonax traillii. Next base: position 1,813,804 of record NW_020955291.1, on the reverse strand, counting down.
TCAACATCCAGTTTCTGAGGACCAAAAATGTTTGTCTGTGTTCTTTGTGGATGACTTCTGACTTTGTGGATGACAGCACAAGTAACTGTAAATATCATCGAGGCTTCAAAACTTTGACATGATTTCCCAGACTCTTGCTTGATGGAAACTCTGTTCCAAGTCTTGAGCTGGCATCCTGTTCTTCTTCATTTTCCTGTATTAATTGGCAAATGAAAGCATTTCTTTTGCTCGTGGCCTCTGGGTCTCACCAAAACTAAGGTTATTGTTAAAGACAGACGATTAAGTACAACAGAATAATGATAATAATAACAACACATCTAAAGATGTTGTGTTGTGCCAGAACTATCAAAGTTATAAATCTTTTCCAGTATTTTCTCTGGGCTTTTGTGGATGGTGGAAATTGTTGCTAGGCTGTGCCATTTAAAAACCCAGTGTTGAGCATGGACTTACATCACAGGGCCCAAGCATGCTGCAGAAAGGTGTATTGATTGCATAGGAGAGTGTTATATCCAGCCTTCCTGGTTTGTTTGGCCTTGCCCAGTGTTGACCTCTGGATGGCAGCCCCCCTTGAGTCTGCAATCCAGGGTAAAATTATGGTTGACACTTTTTTAACTAACTTTTCAGCATTAGGAAAACAGATTATTTTTATTGTGTCTTTTTATAGATTTTCTGTTAAAGCAGATGGAGGGAACAATGAAGATTAAGTTTGATCTGGAAACCCATTGTCTCTGCAAAAGACTTGATCTTTACATAGCATTTTAGGTCTGCAACTAGCTTGCAGAAGTTTCCAAACTGTTTAAGACTAGAAGTTAAACTTTAAATAGTATTAGCTAGCATAAGAACTTTTGATGTACATTAGCAGTATAATACATCTGTACAGAACTGCTTTTGCAGCTTTGGTTCATAACATTAGTTCTGCAGTGTGGGGTTTTTTTGTGAGAAAGTTCAGTTCTTATTTAATACAAGTTCAGTACATGGTTAATATGGGAGTTCTGAAAAATAGTTCCTTAGCATGTTTCAACCATGATGTGTATAATAATAGAAAAAAAAAAAAAAAAGCAGAGGGTAAAAAGACAAGATTAAGAAAATATTTGGGATTTAAAGAAACTTTGATAAGAAACAAAATATTCTTACATTTGTGGCCAGGAACAAGATTGTTTTTATCTTCCTAGATGACATTACAGATACCTTCAACAGGATTAAAGAAATAGGAATGCCTGTATAAACAGCAGATTTTGCACTGAAGCTAAAACCAACCCATACAAATAATAAGAGAAGAAAAAATAAAACCAACCCTCAAATATACAAATTTGAGCTTGTTCTAGCCCTGTGGAATGAGTGTGAGTTATAAGGTTTGTCACAGTATTGCTTTGCAAGATCAGTTTCAGAAGTAGAGGAGAGTCCAGGTCATCTGTTTTATCTGATGTCACCTCTTAAAAGCAAGGAGCTTTCCTGTGATTTTGTTGATTTTCAAGTAGCTGGATGGTACAGAAGTTGTATTTAATAATGGTTTATCGTCAGGGAAAACACTCTCTAATATCCTTGAATATTATGAAGATGACATGGTCCACCCTGAGGTATGCGTGCTAGCACACTGGGAATATGCTACAAGCACAAGTAGAAGTTTCTGGCATCCAACATGTTGGGACTGAGCTGAGTTAAAGATTTTGTGCTCAGGCCAATCCCACTTGATAGCTAAGATCTTGCTTCTCTCTAATGAGGAAGCACAAAGAAAGAAGTTTGAGGTATGGTTGTTTTCTTCAGAATTACCACCTAGGGCTTTGTAATAGTATATTAGGTACCTCTATTATCTCCTTTCTGGGATCCCTCACTAGACATATACGGAATTTTTTTCTCTTGATTATGATGTGTATTTTGATGCAGCATGCCTTCTCAGTGGCCAGGATAGTGAACACAAACTAGTAATCTGTTTTCAAATGGAGTGAATGCAATCACACAGACCCTTAATATCTCATTGATGATGATAAGATTTTTAGCTAGGAATGAAGAGATGAATTTTAGCAGCTGTTTCTTCCCCATTAGTTTCATCACAGTTCTGCCTGTTGTACACACCCACCTGTTGTATGCAGCACATTACATGCACCACAGCTGCTGGTTAAGAAGTGCCTGATGAACTTGGGCCAGAAGCTTCCTTGGGAACTGAAACTTGTAGTGACAAAGTCTGTCTCTGTCCTGTTTCACCCTTCACCTTTGCTTATACTCATGGAAACAAATACAATCACAGGATGCATCCCTACCATAATCCTTGACGTGATGAATGGGGGTTTGACTCACAGGAAACTGTAAGAAAACAGGTTTTTTTGCTCATTCAGTGATGTAGGTTTCCTTGAGCTGTTCTTGTGTTAAAATGCAAAGCAAATAGAGCATACTGGAGAAGCAGGTGTGTGGGCAAGGAACAGCTTTGAAGCTTTTGCCACTCTGGATGGGAAAAACAGACTTTAATAGGTGATGTTCATTGGGATGATGTTTTGTTGGTCCTGTTAACTTTATGTAGGAAATATCCCAGGAGGCTATCAGTGCAAATACTGGCATATTTTTAGGGGCTTTCTTAAACCTCTTATTTCAAAAAAATCTATGAACTTTCTGTCTGGTCTGTCCTTTTCTAGCCTAAGCCTTTCCTTAGAAATCCAACAATTTTCCACTTGAAAATAGCTATGGGTAAAGTCACACACTACTTTCACATAAGATTAAGGGTTTGACAAGCACAGTGGGAACAAAGAAATTCCAAATTAAGTCTGCTCCATATTTAAACCCCACTCTCCCAGCCCCTTATTGCACAATAGCAAACTTTCCCCATGCAAGTAGGTTGTTGATATACTTCCAAAAAGAATTCCAGTAAGCTGAGGGATGAGATTAAATGGATTAAATAGCCTCCTCATTTTTCAGGGAAAGAAAAAAAAAAAAGTTTGATTAAAGGCACGTACAAATGAGAATTTAAATTATTTTGGACTAGACTGGCCTTCCAAACTGCCTTGCAAATTAGCCTTCCCTTCCTTGACGAGGCCCTGCATGTTGGCAGTGGGTGTGTGAGCACGCTGGGCATGTGGAGTTTGCGCTTTTGCTGCAGCCATTTTCAACAGACTATGGTCGTGGGCTGGGAGGTGATCTGTCAATTGGGTAGAAAAGCTGCAAAGAATGTAAAATGGTGCAGAGTTCTCTGTGGTCGGTCAGTCTCCATTTAGTGCCAAACTGCTGTGCCCTACTCAGCCAGAGTGAAGCCCTGGGAGGGCCCAAGGACTTCCAGTCCACCATTCTGCTCCCACAGTGGTGTTTTTGGTGGTGTCTTCCATGCTGCCTGTGTTATGTGGTAATGATGAAGGTATTACCTTTTCTTCCTCAGTGCAGACAGTTTATGTGGTATGAACACTAACATTCTCCTTCCTTTAGGTTTTGTGGAATTCTTTTCCTAAGAATTTATGGGGCACCAGCTTTGTACAAACTACGTACAGATTCTCCCTATCTTACACTACCTCATAATGAAAGGAGATTTCTCCTCAACCCTGCCCATCTTGTCTTTCGTTTTTCTGACCCCTGAAGACAGGAAATAGCAGTATGAAGGTCCACACCAAGGTCTTGGCAGCAGCTGACAGCTTCATGTGTGGCAGATAATTACTGGAGACGTGACTTGTTTGTGGACATCATGACTTCATAGGAAACCTATTTTCATCTTGGTCATTTCATGGCATCCTTTTTAATTCTTTGCCCTGTGAAACTTACTAACCACTTGTTCAAGCAGCAGCAGTACTCTTGTTTTTCTTGCGTTACTGATTTTTCACCAATATCCTGAAGACCCATTCTGTTTCTGAAAAGATATAGATACTACCATATACCTAGGGTAACATCAAAACCAAGCCAAAACAAAATTAAAATAAGGTAATAGGAGGGGTTGAAGGGAACAAGGTGAACAAGATTAGTGGCAGCAAATGAATATTTTCAGGAATCCCAAAATAGTTTTTTAGTTGTTTCTAAAGTCTACTAATTTGCCTTAACCTGTTGCTATTATGAATAGTCTCATCTAAGAGGCTGAATACTACTGCGTGCCAGATCTCACTTAGGCATCCAGTCTAATTGGTCTTAAGTATAAGCAGTGGAGTTATTTTGTACTGTGTGCTTGTTTTCCCTTTAAAAGCAGACTTCTTGCTGTCTTTAATTTCTATATTAGTCTGGAAAGCATGCGCCAAGAGGAAAATTTGTTTCACATTTGTTTCAGATTCAAATTAAATCCCTTCACCCCACCAAATAATTTGCAAGGGAATTAAAAAAATGGTTTTGGTGACCTTATCATGACTGGATCTCATCCTGATCCAGTGCCAAATCTTTTTAGCATTGTAAGGAAGTAAAAACAAGAATTAAGAACCTTTCTCTGATTACTTCTGGAATAGCAGCATTTCCTCTACCTGCAATGAAATGCTTCAAAGCAGCCATTTATTCAGGCGCTGTAATTCATATCTCATTTTACTGACTGACTTACACCTTTTATTTTACCATAACACTTGTGCCTGTGTCCCTCCCACCTGGTTTTATTCACCTGAGAGGCACATCTTCAGAGGGTGGTAAATGATTGCTTCCTGGAGAGGAGGAGCAGAGAGTGAGGGGCATACCCCAGTGACAGTGCAGCCTGCCTAAGGGATATGTTACCTCTGTGCCTTAAACTCCTTGCTGGCTTTTTCTCAATCCTTCTTGATCACATAGTGTGACTTTGCTTCTAGTGTGATAGATTAGATAGAGAATATAAGTACCTAAAACTAGTACCTCAGGTTTCTAACTGTAAATCAACCAACTAGAGCAAAGAAAAAAAGGAGGAGAAAGTATGAAAATGAATGTTATCTGCTTAGCTGTACTTAAATGCTTGCCTAGCGTTCACGTCTTTGAAAATCTGCCCTCGGGGTAAACAATGCTGCACTTTGCACAACCTGTGCAAAAATTAGCAAGCATTCAGAATGTGTTTGGGAAGCTAATAGTGTCATAACTTTCCTAACCCTGTGGGTTGGTTTTTTTTTTCCTTTTTTGCCCCCATTAAGCAGTGTACTAGGGGCTCATCAGGTTGTGCATTAGATAATCGAGTTGTTATGCCAGCAGGCTGTGCTGAAAGGTGCTACATCAGTGATTTCTTTTTCATCCCACTGTGCTTTTGATCTTCTGCTATAAAGCAGATCTAACAGTGGAAACTTTTGAAGATGATAGATGAATTTTACTAATTCACTTTTCATAATCCTTACAGAAAATGTCTGTCCTTATCAGTCAAAAAAGATTTAATAACTGTTGTCTCTCAAAACTGTCATATTATCAGGATTGCAAACTATGGAATTATGTTACGAAGTATTTTAGTAACGTATTTTGAAATTCTGCTGTAAATACTTTAGAATAAATAATTAAAGATACTTCTTTGTTATAAACATGCATTTTTTTTTGTATTTTCTCACTAAAATGTAAAACTCATTTGCAAGAGTGCACTGTGCAATGGTGAATATCTGATGTCTTTATTGGTGTTAATTGCCCAGATTTGATGTTATATTATTGGAATTCACTGAAACAGTCAATTGAAATACACTAATTCAAAACATTATACAGTGCTGAAACAAATGGTTAAAGTCTTGGCTCACAATATATAAAGCACTGTAGCTGATGGAACCATTGTGACACTAAGAGTACTGTTTGCAGACTTGGGGACCATAAAATATGGCATCTTCTAGAAAGGAACAGGGGGATGACATTCACACTTATATGGTCCAGATTAAGTCAGTAAAGTTAGTGCAGTTTCCCAGGATTTTGTTCAGCACAGTCTTGCCCAATATATCTTTTATTATTTGAGCTCCCCACATCTCTGGAAAAACCTTCTTACAGAAAATGTTTAGAATTAAAAAACGTGCTCACAAGTGCTGACTATATTTTCTCTCTTTTCTTTACAATAGCTTTGGGCCAGATAATGCTCTATGTTGATGGCATGAATGGAGTAATAAATCATAATGAAACTATCCAATGGCTATACACGCTTATTGGGTCAAAGGTAAGGCACTCTCCAAAGTTCTCATTTTATATGGTTCTGTTGTTCTTTAAATGCATTTTGTTTGTAATATGTATGTTTTTGGGGTATAAATGGACTGTGTGTGAGGTTCTAAAATGTTACATAACACTCTGCATGGAAACCAGCTCACACTGAGCTGTTACTTCTTTTCTACTGTTTTTATACTTGTTTGTTAGCACATACTCTGCTCTTAAGAGCAAAGATACCAAAGATGCTCTTGTTACTTTCTGTGCTACACTTTACTACGGAGAAGATTTTTTTAGTCTTCTAGTTGCAGTTCCCAAGACATTCTTTGGAAGGACTTTTTGGGGTATTTTTATTTCCCCATTCTATACTATGAATGCAATTCTTTTTCTACTCACCATTGTACACTGCTCAACTTTGCTGAGCACTGGGGTAGGACAATTCAGAGTGACTTCTTTCTTAGACTAGAATACAGTAGTTGCCTACAACTATCATCTACTTCAAATGCCTGACCACTTTATGAAGGGCATTGTCCAAATGCCTCTTAAACACTGACATGTTTGGGACATCGCCCACCTTTCTAGTAAGCCTGTCCTAGTGTTTGACCACCCTCTTGGTAAAGAAATGACTCCTAATATCAAGTTTTCTTGTTCCTGAAGAGCCCTAGAAGACTAAGTCTGGTACTTACCTACAGGGTATTCTTTGTTGTTGCCTATATATGAGACAAAAGCTGAAAGGCAGAATGTATGCTGCTTGAGTTGGTCTTCTCCAATGGAATAGTGATTTATTTAATGCACAATTCACCTTTAAGGTCATCTTTGCTAGAATTTGAAAAGGAAGCAGAACACAGATGTGCCACCCTGAGGGGCCATAGGGTAGGGAAATCCCAAATACACTGTTTTCCAGTCTGTTGGCTGTCCAGCTTTAGGAAGTTTATTAAGGCCTGCCAGGGACTGCTGCTGCTTTTGCCATGTAGACATGTACATAGATAGATCTGTATGACACAATACCTGAAACACAGTATGGTAGTTAGTGTTAACAACTCAAAAGTTGCTGTAGTTGGTCAAGTCCCTGTTATAGTTACTAAGAGATTTCCAGGAATGTTTCCTCAAGTGTGTGAGTCACAGAAAGTTGCTGATGGATACTGTAGTGACACAGAGATTCTGCTGTTTTCCCCTTTTCCCCGATAGCTTTCATAACTCAGGGAGAAAGAGCTTGATGTCCCAGGGGTCTTTTTTTAACCACTGCAGAATTTTTTTTGCAATGTGCAAGCATCACTACTGCAACAGATTATTAAGTCAAAGAACAGATGCTACAGTATTGAAAGAACTGACTGATCTTGGGTTGACATACCTATACTGGTAGATAAGTAAAAGTAAGATAATTATGGTTATCAAATCTCAGGCTTGAAGGGCATGGTTCGTGATTGGGAGACAATGAGGAGAAACTTCTCCCCCATGGAAAATGTTCTGCTGTTGTCTGGGCATTGTGCTGGGCTGTTTGTCCTCTTGAAACAGGGAATATTTGCCACAATTGGAAAAGCAGTGCAAGATGAGAGAGAAATACTTTGCTTGGTATAGATCCTCATTTTCTGTGGAACAGATAAAAAAGCAAAAAAAGAAACAAATACTTATAATTATTTTTGTTCTCTAATGCACCTAATGGGAGTGGGATGGGAGAGAAACATGACTGTATCGCTACCTTACAGATTAAATTCTGTCTAGATTTTTTTACCCCAAATACTTCAGCTCTTGGATCCTTAAGCTCCTTTCTCCCTCCCCCATCAGTAGCGCGAATGATTATCTCCATGTCCTGGCTCAGTGCCTGCAGCTGAGGAATGCAGGCAATGTGCTTTGAATAGTTTGGTTTCAGGTAGCATCAAAGTTGCTTTTTCATTATTCTTTGACTGTCTTGGAAGAGATCTAAGTCCCTGTCTGTGTGCCAGAAGTTAACCAAAGGTGTGGTGGGCTTACTGTCAGAGTGTGGTGGGACAGCTGCTTTATGCACTTAAAGGTGGTTTTGACGTTCTGTGAAAAATGAACCCCTGGAATTTGCAATGCACCTACAGTCTAATTTGCAGCCCTGGTATGCTGGTGCCTTCTCCACAGCAAAGATGATGAAAAATACATTAACATTGCTGAACAAAAAAGGAATAGTGAAATTGCCAATTAAGTCTTGGGACAAATCCCTCTAATAGGATTCAGGAGGAATACAGTTATTTAGCTGCCACAGCTGCAACACATGGTTTCTTGCCTTCTCAAAAGCTCTGACCAGGTTTAATATGCTTAGCAGTGGAGGTTGTTGAATCTGTTCCACAGATATTTTTTTATTTTTTTTTTAAATCTAATTCTCTAATGGTTTTGACCCTTCTCTGGTTGCTTGCTCTGTTCTATTTGCAAAGGGTGCTGGTTCTGTCACCCTTGCTCACTTTGAGTAGTGTATTATCGTATGTGCTGCTCCACTGCAGCACACAGGTTCAGCAGAGGACCTTAGGGTCTGGCATGCTCAGCACTGAAACAGCTATAATTTTGGTACCCAGCTCCAAGATCACTTTATGCACCTAGTAACACTTTTGTATAGGGCACAAAAGGAACCTTTTGTTGCAGATCAGTGCTATGTAGGTGCTAGATTGATGACGTCAGTACCATTCTTCTGTGATACTGTTAGAAGAGAAGAGCATTATTGGTACATCCCAGACTCTGAGGGCCATAGCTGGTCCTTTGCAAGATGCATCCAACCATATGTGACCATACCAGTGTGTGCCAGTGGGCTTTCACGGGCTGGCTGTAGGCTGCTTTCTGATCATCAGTGATTGATACATACCTGGCATAAACCATTGGCAGCATAATCCCAATTTAAATGTACATTACTACTATTTTATCATTAGTTATATAGGTAGCAATTCATTGGTCTTTCCCTGTTTGACAAAGTGTTCAAGTATGTACTTAATTTTGGGTGTATGGTTACATGCTGTTGGCTTCCAGATAACTTCAATACATAACTGAGGTCAGCAGTGTACTGCTGTAGGCATGCAAGAGACGGCTATGGCAGGGCCAAGGCTGTAACCATCTTATATAAGCTAGAAGTTATGTAAATAGGAAATATCTGTGTCAACCAAGTTTTCTTTTGGCATTTGTTGCTCTCGTGGGACATTCATGCAAGAGAGTTTCTTTTTTAGAAGACAAAACTAGGAGTCATTAAATGCTAGTTAATAGTGCTTTCAGAATTGCTCCTTAATTTTTATCTTTTTTTTTTTTTTTTAAGCAAGTAAGCTAGCCTGTGAAGGATGATGCCTTAACTGACCGTGTGCTGTAGCACATGTAGGGTGTTTCAACCTCATTGTCTGGGAAGTGGTATTTCACCTCTTTCTCAGTGTTTCTGCCAGCTATGCATTACTACTGCTGAAGTTGGAATTAAGTTTTTGTGGTTTATTGCATTATATTTAGGCTAGCTGTAAATGAACGTGAGGCATTTGTTTATGCTGGCAGCTGGCACTGGAGCTCTCAGGTGGATCACTTGCAGGTAAATAGCTGTTGCAAAATTTCTCTTACCCAAAACAAGGGATATCAAGTCAAATGTATTAAGCCTTATTAAGTCCTTATAATGTATTTTTCCTCTGTTAGCATGTTAACCTTCATATATTGGTAATCCCTCTGTAATAGAAATCCCTCTAGTAATAGAAAGTGGACAAGACTGTATCAGTGCCTTAACCTTTCCAGGACTAACTACTGACTGTTTCCAAAAAGTACATTTCTGAACCAAATATCTCAGAAAAAAAAAACCAAGTTTTTAAATCATCCTCTAGAGAAGGACACGTTCCTTTACATCACAAGCCCATAGGCTTTTGGCAATCCACCTCAGTCTTCAGAAGTGCATCTAATGCATTTAGTGCCCTCAAACCTGAGTCTAGTTTCACCTTTTCTTTCCCCCGTTTCTGACTGGTACTGATAATGGTTATTTTTTCCCATTTGATGATCCAGGCTGTTCTAATTTCCCCCAGGGGAGCGAAAGCCTGTTTTTGGCATTGTTTTCTGTGGAAAATAATCCATTTCCAAAGTGGTGCTGGGTAACCTCAGAAGACGGGGTGGAATGCTGGGCCCAAGTTGATACAAAGAGGTTGATTAAAGATTCCTATCACACATCTTGTTTTAATTTTTTTTTTCTACTTTACTTCTATCTGGGTCCTAGATTACAAGGTTAAGTACAAACTTCAGCTAACAAGTTTTCCCTTGCGTGAATTATTTGCTTCCCTTAGTATTAAAAGAATGACTTTTTGAACGTTTAAAATTGTTATTCAATCAAAAAGAAGCACAAAAACCCTGTTTCAAAGCAAAAGGGAAAAAACCCACATTCAAAGAGAACACAGTTGTAGTGGGTGAATTTATTGATTTCAAAAGGAAAGTCATATGATCACAGAACTACAGAGTGGTTTGCGTTAAGACGGTTCTTAAAGATCATCTAGTTCTAGGCCTCCCTGCCACAGGCACAAGTATCTTCCACTAGACCAGGTTGCTTAGGGCCCCATCAACCTGACTTTGAACAAATCCATTAGGGACTGCTTTTCCTGCATGATGCCAGTGGCGAATTAAAACACGTACATGGTTACTAAGTCATTTCATGAGAATTTTGAGAGAAATAATATTCTTGTTCACAAAAAACTATTTTTATTGTTGTTGTTTACAAATGAATCATTTAAGGTATGTAGAGGTTGACAAGCTTGATTAAATTAGTCTCCTTTTCACAAGTCATTCATGCCTGTGCTCAACTGAAGTCATAAGCTAAGCTTCATTCTATTCTTTTCTTTTCCTTGGGAAATTTCTCATCCAGTCTTATACAAATGGATTTTCAAGTGGTCTCCAAACAAATATCTAAAACTAGTTTGTAGTCATGGAGAAAGTTACATATCAAAGGGGCTTAACAGATACAAATAGGACTCAAATAGTAGCATTAGCGGTACTAAAGCCCGAAGCATGTTGAATGAAACCACTGCCAACCTGGATGGTATACCCTATTGTTGAGCATCTTGAAAATTCCAAATATTTGCATCTCTTTCATTTTTCTGGCCGTATATTTTGAAAAATAATTATGTGTATGGATGATTTATTCTGAGCTAACATTGCCTGGATGATACAAAGGAATATAAATAGGAATATGCCTGATTTTTGTGAGCAAGAGGCTGTGCTGTAGAACTATCCTGCACTTTATTCTTAACATGTTTAGAAGATGATCTAGAAAAGCTGACCAGCTAAAAGTATTAAGAATCCAGGAAAAACTACACAGATTGAGGACCTACTGTGATTAAGTTTGCATGTTCTCTTCTTCTCAATCTGCTGCCTTCATGGTTAACAAACTCTCCTGCAGCCTCTGACAAATGAGACCCCACATACAACTAAAACACAAGTTATGATATGTAGATGGCATCACCTCTCTTACGATCAGCCTATAGTTTTGTTCTGTTTTCAGGTCTAGCCCAAGTAAAAATGTCAGTTAGGTGACAGTCCTACAGGCTTTCAGGCTCCTTTGCTTCCTGGAATGGTTCAGAGCAAAAGATCTCCCCTCAAGCCCTAAAATCATCACAGTCTCACCCATGGGCTGCCCTATGCGTGAGATCTTGAGCTGTGGCGCACAGGTATAAGTGCTTTGAGTTCGGTGATGCTCTGAACATCTGTGTCAGCTTATCAGCTGGCTATTAAATTGAATCTACTATGCATTTGCCAATGAACTATTGTTATGAAAATGGTTGTGTGAGGGAGAAACAAAATCCTATACTTATAGGAACTTTCCTATTTCCTGCCTCTCAATGACTTGAGGCGATGCTCACCCAGGTCGCCAAAGAGCTTTCATCCTCTTTCACTGAGAAACTGTATCAGCACTGTTGCATGAACTGAGTTTATTTTAAATTGTGTTTAACTAAAGCTTTGAAGATAAAGATCAGGATGTTGCAATAAACTTGGAATAGGATACACTAGCCAGTGCAGACTGTGTTAAGCGCTTGCTTTGGTCTTTCCGGCTTGGCAGACAGACTGCTATGAGTGCTGCAGCTCCTTAACAATCATCTTTATAGGTAAGTTTCAAAGTCCTGCCATCAAACATGAGAGTTTGCAGTAGTTGAATCTGTCAGAGACTGAAATGGTTAAAGGCTTAGACATTGTTAGGATCACCAAAAAAGACTTTTGTCCACTATAGCAAACTGCAAAGAAACAGCTGCTCGTCTATCAAAGCCCACCCCTTCCTGAATATACCTACTAGTTTGGACTGCAAAAGGACCTTGAGACAAGATAAGGTGGTTGTATGGTCCAGCTATCCCAGGTCAAAGGAGAAGAATGTATCCCAAATATAAGAGATTGAACTGCTCAGCTTGGCCACCCGTAGTAACCCCCTGGATGCTGAAAGAAACTGGTGCTAAAGGCTCAAATGCTTGGATGGCTGCTTTGCTAGTGATGCACGGAGTGGCCTCTCAGGTGCAGAAGGGCATGTATACCTGAAGCTACAAACTGGACTTCCAGATAAGGGAAGAGGCTGATAAGAGGCAAAGTCCTCCCTTATGTGATGGCTCTGCTGTTCAAACCCCTCCAGGGAGCATTGAAGATGCTCACATCTGACCTGAGCTGTTCATCTCGGATGATGGACCATAATGGGCCATGATTGATTCACCTAGCTGATGCAAGAGGCAGCTGCAACATCTTAGAAGGTGTCAAAGATTCATGAAGTGTCCTGTGATCCAGTATTGTATCATCGAGGGGAGCTATAGACAGCGTTTCCACCCAACCTCTGCACAATATAAACCCCCTGAAATGAGTTTTGTAGACTCTTTCCCCCCACCACTCAACAGATAACAGTCTGCAACCACCCAGAAGACCAAAGAAGGGGACCAATGGGACATTTTCAGAATCTGTGGAAGGGTGATACCTGTTTTCTACTTAATCTCTTGCTTTCATTCTCTCCCCTTACTACCCCCCTCTTTCACTTATCTCTTTCTCCTTCCTTGAATCCCTCATTTACTGTTAAATAGAGTCTATATTATTGACTTCAGCACGTGGTCTCATTTGCACCTTATTTAAGGTGGAGACATCTGCCTAATAATTTTATTAATCGGATCACAACAGAGTCCTGCAGCAGTAGATATTCCTGTAGCTCCATCTGTTGCATTCACTTCTGAGTATTTTGGAGGCATAAGTACACATTTTTCTGTGTGTGAGATGACCTCTTGTAGATTAGGAAGATACCAGAAAACACACAGTTCCCTCCACATCACATCAGAAATCTGATTTCAACTCGTTTTAAGTGGGTAATGAGAAAATGTAATGATTAACTGCCAACAACGTGGCAAATGTTCATACCCAACTTTTCACTCAGTTTTATCTGTTTAAATCTGTATGAGAAAGTGTCAGGTTAGCAATGACTGAAATATGTCCAAATATTACCAAAAAACACCATGCATCTATGCAGATGTACCAATTTCTTGTTGCAGAGGAAAGGCTTGAAAAAAGAAGAAAGAAGTGTTATAATAGAATTAAGTGGGCTGAAAAACTGAAAACCAACTTAAAAGCCAGTGCTAGCTTTTAGAATTGCCTTGGTCTCTCTCACTACAGTAGTTCAGTGTCACAGATCTGTTACCGTCCGCATTTGTGAGCAAAGGGCTGTTCTTCACAACCTACGTGTTAATATTTGCTATTAGGTACTAGTGTTTTCTGACAAGCATTATGTCCAGCATTACTGTGAAAGGGGAAGGTGCAGTTGGGAAGTCTTGCAATTAAGTTGCAGTTTGGCAGTACTGAGGGCTGAGGGTAAAGAAAAAGGAGCCTACTTTTTCAGGCATGCTTGAAGCTCCCAGTGTGAAATGTCTTTGACTCTAAAATCAATTGCCCGACCAAGAAAAATAGAAAATTTAAAGACATAAGTTGTCAGATGAAACAGAAAGAGGAAATACAAAAGAGTTCCTCCAAGGATAAAAAGAAGCTAGTTATAATCCAGTCTTATGCTATAGAAGACATGAGATTTGTGTGCATATCTAAATGCAGAAATCAACTTGCCCAGTATAAAGCACATTGTGGTCATTATGTCAACCCTTTTGGGCTAGCTGTGTTATCATTTTGCAGGGTGGAAAAATCATTAGTCCTAAGTCAGGAGTTTAATAAGTTGCATTTTTAAGTGTGTTTTAAAATGAAAAGAATTAGTTTTGTCTGAACCTGTTCTGGGAGCACTGTTTCATGACCTCAGATGCATAATGCTTCAGTTTGCAGGGTTGCGTGTTTTCTGGTCTCATTCTTAGGTGATACAGTGCTGTATCTTTTCTCACAGTGGCTGTAGAGCTTGGCAGAGGGCATGTAGGCTATTAGAAAGTTTTGATGGAGAGCAGGGAAAGCTCTTCTAGTGCATTATCAGTTACTGAAATGTCACCAAACTCAAATTTCTTGGCTCAAAACCTTTAGTGAAGTTCAAGGGATACAGTTTTCTAATCTACTTAATAGTTAAAAAAGGCATTTGCGAGAAGTCCAGCATTGCTTCACGATTAAGTCCTTCCCCGAATTTCCCCATGTTTTTGGTTTTGGAGTTTTTTTTAATCATAATAATTTCCCTTCGTTTTGGTTCACTCAGTCATGTTGATGAGTTATGTGATCTCTTGAGCACTCTGACAGAACTAGGATGCAAACCGCACAGCTAAGTGCCTCTTCATGCAAGAACCTACATTTGCCCCGACAGGACATCATTTGGCAGTCCTCACTTTCTCTCCTTGTTCTCCAAGACTAATACCTTGTACTGCCAAACTCAGCTTCTGACAACAGAAGAAGATTTTGGAAGTCATTTTCAGTCTGATAACAACCACATCCATTATCAAACATGGATGTATGCTGAACTATCTGTTGTGCCACTCTGTTGGATGACTGATTCTGGTTTGTATATTTACACTCATCAATAAATGAATATCAAAAGTCAAAAATTGTTGGTTCATGTAAGTAGCAAATATCCTTTGTGCTCTGTCCTTGTATCTTGCATTCAGTCACAGGATCATGTGAGCATCACGTGTGGTACAGGAGGTGGATCACTGTGAAATATAAGAAAATGAACCATAGTGAATGAGTATGTTTCCCATTCAAGTACTTGAAGTACCAAGTACTTGTACCTCACCTGTACTGCATAGTAAGACCAGTATAAGAAACAAACATGGCATCCAGATCTCCTGAGGTGTAATTAAGTGTCTTGAGTTTTAGCAGAGCTTTTGGTATTCTGCCAACAAAAAGTAGTTGATGGGGTGGAGGGTTGCAGTGGTGGTGCTGAGGGAACTTTCACACTTCTATAGGAGAAAGGAGGTGGACAACATTTTTCATTCTTCAGAAGGTATTAACATTCTGGGGTTTTATGACTGTTAAAGAAAGGGTATTGTGATAAGTTTTTACTAATTTGGTCAGACCTAAAGAGTACGGATATTCTTTCTTTATTTTAACAGAGGTTTGGGCTAACTTTATATATTTATCACCATACACTGCACTATTTATTCTGTGACAAACATAGTTTAATTAATTCATAGGATGTGGCTAGGATACTTTTGTTGATCGGTCAGTTTTTCTCACTGTTAATAGTAAACTTTGTAACTTTGTTACCAAGTTGCTTCTTCCTCTGACCTCTCTTTGGATGATTCTTGAATTGTTATTAAAGATTTTTGGGAACCACACTGTTAGTGTAGATCCTTTTTACAGGATTTTGCAGAAATGGAAGCACAGTTTACAAGGAAACAACATCAGAAATTCCACAAAAAGTCTGTTTAAATGTTTGCCTGTGAAAGGATCTCATACTCCTCTAAAAGTATGAACTAAGTACAGTATGAAGTAAGTACTGTGTACTCTGTGGCTGCTGTGATGAAGCATATAGATTCCGTCTTTTTCTGCAGAGCTCTGCTGCTTAATTTTCTCTCTCAATTATTTTTCTGAATGTCCTCTTTTTGGAGCTTCTTAAGGCTGAAACTAAATTAGTATATACTTCACTGCCTTTGTTTTTCCTCTTAAATTCATCCTAATTTTCTTCCTAAATTAGTATCTGTCCTCGTTCCCATACATATATTGCAGTAGTGGAATTCTGCCTGCAGGGAAGAAGGTGGTATCCAACATTTTTTGCAGCATCATGTAAACCAGATCCGAGGCAGTTCAGCCAACACAGCAGTTAATATACCAGTGTTTTGCTTGTAGCTTAGCCTGGAAGAATGGCCCAGCTAGGGAGGGAGTCTGTACATTGGGAGACCCAGGCTGAATCCAGCTCCCAGGCACATTCTTGAATCAGTTTTCAAATCCCTTTTTGCCGTGGTCCCTCATCTGGAAAATTGGTATTTGGATTTTAGAGCCCTGGGGGAAGAACATAAGGGAGTGGAAGGACAGATTATATGTGTTGAAGACAGATACATAGGTGAAAGTTGAACCTAATACTAATTGTTACCATATCTGTTCTTCTGGCATCACTCATTCTTTTAGTTAGATACATTTGTTCTTTAAAGGAACAGCTACTAACTGAAGATACTCAGATAACAGGAAAGAATATGCTGTATCAAAACTGGAAACTACCAAAACATACATGATGGCTTTCTATTGAGCATGTACTGCACCCCAGAAACCTCTGACTTGCAGCCTGCTCAGGTCCCACACCAGGTTATTGCCCAGAACTATCATGGCTACCTCATAGACTTTATGATGGTCTTCTCACTTACAGCACTAGTTCTTAGGAAGAAAGAGGTCTGGTAAGATATGTGGATGTTAATTACTTTTTGTAAGATCAAAAGGAAAGTTCTCTGATAGGCTTTTCTTCTTCCTTTTTTTTTTTTTTTTTTTTCCCCCGCAGTCCTCTAGTAGTGGTTTATAGCATATAAACTTTTTTCAGAATAATTTTCAGCATACCAGGAGGTTCTCTAGCTGGTTCCCATGATACACTGAAATGAGTCGCATCTGGGCATGCTGTGTACTCTCTTTCCATATTCTGATCCTCTTTGATCACAGCAATTGAACAAGGAGTTCAGATGCTTCCTGGTTTGCCCCCCTCTATTTCTTTACTTTTTTCCTTTTTGAAGACCACATCAATAAAAAACAAGAATGTGGTGTTCAATATAAAAAATACTGTTAATACCTCAGCCAGCATGGAATTTCTATAGATTGGTCCCTTTTATTTCTGAATTTCCTCTTCTTATTAGAAGACAGAAAACTGTAGCAAATGTATGCTTTGTCTTTTTGTTTCCAGCAGTGTGTAACTGCTACCTTCTTTAGCTTATTAATAAAATTAAAACAACCCCTCAGAAGCCTTTTTTTTCTACACCACACTATAAATGTCACTGTGTGGTTGTCTATGCCACTTATTGTTGTGATTTTGGAGGGAAATGTTACACTTCACTAACTTGCATCCAAGTGGAATGCTTCCACTTCCCCAAGTCAAGCTTTGCTTATGACAGGCTCTCTTGCAGAATGTAAATGGAAAGAGTGAAGTGAGAAAAGAGACCCCAACAGGTATTAATGTATGGAATTGCCTCAAAACGGTTAATCCCATGGGGATTGTGTTTCAGTTCATTGTGTTTTCCTTTAAATAGAGAGGATAGAATTTCACTTTTTTTGCTCCTCTGTGTCACTACCACTCTCTGTGGTTTGCAGTGGTTTGTGCTCAGCTAATCTTTTCTTTTTGACTTTCTCACTGCAGTTTAGCTTCTCCATCTACCCATCTTCCCATGTTTGGTGTCTGTTGGGGCACTCTTCCATGCTCAAGGGAGCTGGTAGACTCTCTGTAGTAAGGACTCTGTGTGGCTGTAGGGGAAAAGATGTGATAGACAACCTGAAAGTAGGTTTGCTTCCAGATCTGCACTGTCTGATGATTTGGTCAGATGGACATCTGTACTAGCTCTGTATCTGATAGTAATATTTGTGGCAAACTTCCCTAGAATCATGGCATACTTCAGCTCTTGTCACTGGCCTGCAAAATCTTCCCTTCTTGTTTCCTTCTCATCCCCTTCTGATGCGAGGATGAAACGTGAATGCCCAAGTTCAGTTTCTGACAATGTAAGATCATGCACAGCAGAGCATCAAACAGAAAATGTCAACCCACTACATAGAAATTGAAGTCTGTGTTAAAGACAATAGCCTTGCCATTTCCTAGGGTGGCTTTTGCATAGGAACAGCAAGGGTTCAGAGGGTGTCCCAAGGCGTTGGACCATGGGACAGGATCTGAAAACAGAGCATAAGATTTTTCTGATGTCATCATCCAATGTAGTTTTACTGCAATTACTCATCTTGGGGGTTGTTTTGTTTTTCTTCCCTTTTGCTCAGAAGGGTGGGTTAGAATTATTCATCATCTTTGGCTAAACAGCCATGAAGTTATGTGGAACAGATGGACATCACCAGACTTACTTTACCTACGGGTCTGAATAGTTCAATCCCAGTCTGCACCATTTGTGATACTATGGATGTTAAAGTGCTGCCAACATCCTACCGCTTGAGTTATTCTTTAGTTCCAGAACAAAAATGAAACCTAAAAAAAGTATCCTACCCACTACCTCCCCTTTAGGAGGGTTGCCTTCTAAAGTTTTTGCAGTAGGTTGCCTTTCCTCATAGAAGTGAGTTGCAGTCTGAGAGGAAAAAAGGGAGATATTTCATTCATTGCACCTTCAGGAAGTTTTAGTCTTACTAAATGATTCCTTTGAAATCATGCTTTTAATTTGTGTGTTTCATTTAAATTTTAGTCCTCTTTTGTCAATAAAAATAGTTTGTTTAAATGTCCTGTATCTTTAGAACCAAAGGAAAATGAAAATTTGGAGGATTTTAGAGCAGATATTAATCTCTTCTGCCTTAGTCTGAGGTTCCTGCTTTCCTGCATGGGTATGGATGCATGCAGATGAATGCTGATACACTCAGCATTCTTGAGAAGCAGCATCCTTAGTGGTGGCCACTGCATGCCTACAGCAAGTAAAGAACAAGAAAGGAGACCTAGCAGGACCCATCCTGTACAGCCAAGATACTAAAAACACTTCAGCTCTTCTCATGTAGAAGGAAAAAGAAAATCAGTGACAGGAATGAAAAAAAAAAAAAAAAAAAAAAAAAAAAAAAAAAAAAAAAAAAAAAAAAAAAAAA
>NW_020955291.1:1759563-1794677 GCF_003031625.1 Empidonax traillii | reverse complement strand
TGGATATGAATAAACAGTCTGAGGACAGAACTGGAGCAAAATGCTCCTAGCAGAATACAATGCTAAGCAGGACTGCATGCCTTAAAACACCTATTCCATCTAATACCTAGCTCAGGTCATTGATACAAACTGAGCTGTGCTGTCCTTCCCTTGGGCATTTTTATGGGTATTTCACAGAATCCCAGAGTATACTGAGTTGGAAGGGACCCACGAGGATCATCGAGTCCAAACCTTAGCTCTGCACAGGACCATCCCCAAGAGTCACACCATGTGCCTGAGAGTATCATACAAATGGTTCTTGAACTTGTTAGGCTTGGTGCTGTGACCACTTTCCTGGGAAACCTGTTCCAGTCCCCAGTAACCCTCTGGGTGTAGCACCTTTTTCTAATATCCAACCTATACCTCCCCTTCGGGCCATTCCCTCGGGTCCTGTCACTGGTCACCACAGAGAAGAGATCAGTGTCTGCCCCTCTGCCTCCCCTCACAAGGAAGTGGTAGACTGTGATAAGGTGTCCCCTCAGTCTTCTCTCATACAGCTAATCAATCTCTCTGCATATCTAAAGAAGTACATCTTGAGTTTTGGGGTATTTTTGGTAATCTGGAGTTGTGCTCTTTAACCCCATGTATTTTTTTAACACACTAGTTTAACCAGAATGACGGCATTAGTTATCATGCAGTTTATGTTTTTGTTTGCATTAGTCCAAGGTGCTGGGGAAAAATTACCCAGCCACCTGCTGAGGAATACTGCCAGAGCAAGGATTTTGAAGAGGCCAGCAAACACATCCTCATCTCACTCCTGTGGCTGGGGAAGACGTATTATAAAATAGTTAAGCTGCAGCTGCTGGCTGTCTCTGTTTTTAAAAGTAGTTGCTTTACATGTTTGTTTTTCAAGGGGGCCCAGAACACGAGCTTGCTTTTGGGCTGCAGAAGTGAAGTATTTTTTTGTGAATCTGTATGCAGCCTATTGCCTCTACTTTGTTATTTGGTTAATTTTTTTTGTCTCCATGCCTCTATGCCTTTTAGCCTTCACCCTGCCATCCTAGACAGGTGGAAATGAAAGGTTCTGTCAATACCCACTTGTGGGAGGCTGTCTATGAGCTTGAAGGAAAGCTGCAATGCAAGATGCAATTTCAGTGCAGGAGTTGTAGTTGGTTATGCTGAACTAGGGCAGCGCTGGGCCTCCTATGGATTGTACTGTGGATTAGAACAAATATGACTCAGTAATAGAGAGGAGTAGTAGGACTTTTAACTTGCGAAGATTTTTAGTTTGGCCTTAACACATATAGGCAGATCTGCTTTACAACTCAGAGGCAGTAAAGAGAGATCTCTAGCAGCAAGACTGAAATCTAGTCCCTTCCAGGCTCTGATATCTTATTTTCCTGGTTTAAATGTGTGACTGACTATCAAGATTCCTAATTTTTTCAGTTGCATTGATGAAACTGTTGTTGTTGTTGTTATTATTATTCGTAGTCAAGAACTATTCAACTAAATCCATATTTGGATACCTAAAATAATTCTTTCAGATATTCTGGGACATTTTACTTTTGTGAAAGGAAATGTGTCCATGCAGGAACTTTAAGGGTGAGGGGTAAACCACCAAAAAACCCCAGCTTTTTTTTTTTGTAGTGTTTTCATGATCACTGTGGTAATATCTTTCATGCCATTCACACAATTGCTTCATCTCTTTTATGGGACTCTTTAGATGTTTAAGTAAATGTTCCTTGCTAAGTGCTGTGAGAGCCTACCATGAAACACTTCTTAAAAGCAAGCAAAATAACACCAAAAGTAAGAGTTCAGTGTGATTTTAGTACTCTCAGTAAAGTCATCTCTTTAAAAATTGTACTCTATTGAGTTAAAAGGGTCAAATCTCAATTTTGTTTGCTTTTGGCTGAATCTATAGGAACTATTCCCATCAGACATTACACAGCTACTGCAGTGCATTTCACTTGAGCTTTCCGGGATACAAAGGATCATGTTCTGCAGCAGTTTATTTTACTGCTTTTGTGAACTGCTGGCCCTCTTTAGGGCATCAGTGTATTTACTGATTTTTCCTGCAGTTATTCTTGACTTCAGAAGAAAGTGGAAGAAATTTGTTGTGGTTACTTCACGACAAAGAAAGGGTTGTTTTGGGTTTTTTTCCATCTCCTCTCTTTCCTTCTTTATGCTGTACTGCTCCCAAAGAACTGAAACAACAGCCCAAAATTGATCTATGGTGCAAGTCAAATCACTGCTGATTATGATCTCATGCTTCTGTGGGTTCAGCTCTTTGAATGACCATGGCAATTATTTGGCTAAAAACTATACGAGTCCCAGATGCTGAATAGTTCTTAAATACTGCATGTCAAATATGTTTCATTCTAACAAAACAAAACTGAAATATGCGTTAAATAATACCACATAAAGGCACCTCTCACTGTGCAGTGGCTTGGTCAAATGTGTTTAGTCTTTAGGTTCAGAATAGTGCACTAAGGGTCAAATGCTCCCCTGTCTTGGTCACCACTGCTGCAAACCTAACTATAGCTTGGTAGATACAGCCTCCTAGGAATATACAGGCACATATTTGATTTCAGTTATCTTATTACATTGCTGTTTGGCATTTTTAGGCTTGTGGTCACATTTCAGGTGATTTAAGAGGATTCTCTTAATTATTTCTGGGGCTCTGTTACCCTCACTTGGGAGACAGAAACCTAGTCCAGGCTTGTCTTTGAGCTGCACATCCAGATTTCCAGGAAAGTAGGCTTAGGGAGACTTTACACATGCAGATGGGTTAGTTCAGAAGCCTGGCTGGACCTGTCAGTTTTGAATGAGAGTTTCTAAGCCTTGAATACTTGTTGTAGCTGTCTTCTGAGTCTGCTGTATAGAAAACGTTTCTATCCCTTTTGGTCTGGTGTTGAACTATTCCGAAAGTGAGGATGGCTGGTATTATGGTACTGCTGAGGAACTGAAACACAAATTCTGTTGAGTCATTGGAGGTTCATCAGCAAGCCTCTCAGTATTCTCTGAAGTGCTTGAGAAAATTTAGGTCACTTAAACTACAATATCACAAATGTTTACTGTAATCCCAGACCACACCTGGTCTACAGAGAACTATTTGAACCTCATTGCATAAAAGGTCTTCACATGATTTGTGAGCTGAAAAGTACATTTTTAGCATATGTATGGGCATCTGAATCTTAAAATCTTAAGATATGTAGAACTGCTTTGTTATACTGAAATAAAGTAATTACTGTGATCTGGTGAAAATTAGTCTTATGGATCATTTTGTACCACATGTCCCTTTCAGTATATGTGTGTATGGGTGTGTGAGAGAGAGATAGAAAGTAAGTTGCAGGTGCCATGCTTCAAAAAATGAAGTGTGCTTTAAAAAAAAATCTAAGGGTCCTCATTTTTTTTATTCATGTTTTTCACATATCTGTTATTACGTAGTCACATTTTATAAATTAGACACAGTCCTGGACAACTAACTGTAGGAAGCTTTGCAGGCAGTGGAACAAGATGACCTCCACAGAGGTCCCTTCCAGCCTCAGCTCTTCTCAGTTCCTCCCTCTTTTTCTGCTGTCTTGGTACCCACATACATATGCCTTACACTTTGAAGAAAACTGTAAAAGCCAGATCTGCTTTATGAGTTTTAACAAAGAAATTTCCTTTTAGTCAAACTGCAGTTGGGATCTGGACATGGAGGTGAATCTGAATGTTAGAGTTCTCTTAAGGATGTTAACAGGGCTGAAGCTGACTTCATCTAATCTACAAACCTTTGAAACACAAGTGAACATGAGTGTGGTTAAAGCTAACCCCAAATTGGAGAGTCTTTGCCATGTTACCAGAAGTGCTTTATGAAAACACTTCCATTTTTATTATCGAAGCAGGAGTCTGAGAAGTCTTTTTGCACCTCTTTTACCTTTTTATGATTCAAAACATCTTTTGAGTTTGTATGTTTGTTTGATATGCTGTAAAACTGAGGGTGGATGTGGTGAGTTTTGGTTGACAGAAGTCAGAAGAAGGAAGTAGCTTGAGATAGAGAGATAACATTATCTCCTTGAACACTGAACTTCGTTAAAAAATAGTTATCATTGTAATATGAGAGTACTGTCGTCTACAGTAATATCGTGTATTCTTGTAGTTCTCCCACTGTATCCAGAAGTTTCACACCTACTAGCATTTATGAAGACCAAAATGTAAAATATCTCCATCTCTGTCCTCTTTCAGCAAAAGAGGGACTTAGAGTAGTGACACTGCTAGGGCTCTGTAATTATGCAGTGCCTTAGCTGATACACAGTGACTTGTGTCCCCATAAATCAAATTCCTAAATGGCTTTGTGAAAGATTCTTCCACTCACCTCAGAAACCCACCATGTGGGAAGCTGGAAACGTGTCTAGGCTCAGTTACATTTTTGTTTTCACCATAAGGTTCTGTGGATTTAGAAAAAAGCATCTGGACTAGACTGATAATGGGAACTGGATTTGAGGATAGCAACCTCTTCCAGATCTGGGAAAGCCATGACAAATAGGAGATTGCTGGAGAAATGTGACTACTTCTGTTATGTTTAGAAGTCCCTCAGAAAGCATCTTTATTCATTTATTCAACTTTATTTGGCAACTTGTCTAAAAGTAAATAGGTGTGTCTGGTTTTGCAATCAAACCTCTTCTTCTGAGCTCCGTTTTGTGCCTGGTAATGCTCAGAAGTTTGAGAATAGAGAAAAATCTTCAGTCTGTATATGCAGTGAAATACTAGTACCCTTACCATTCCATTAATAAGTGGAATATATATATATTCCTTCTCTAGTTTTACTTTATTAGTTATTCTTTCAAGAAGAGTTTGTGGTAGGTTTGTTCCATGGTTTTATGTGTGATATTTGTCCTTTCAACAGTTTTATCATTTTGGTAGCTCCAACCATTAGTGTGTTGCTGCTTAGGGTGCTTAAAAAGGATAAGCTGTTAGCAATTATTTGGTTAAGAAGGATGTTGTAATAAGTAATATTTTATGGCTTGGATTCTTTGTTGATATACTATCTTCAACTATTTCCATGCATTTTATGCATAGGTTGCTATGATTTTGTGTTTTTACTGTTGAAATGTTGTCTATGAGATTCTATAGTGTCAGGAAAGGACTGACAACCCTATATTAAGCTTACAGGGTTTTTCAGGTAAAGTTATTTATACCCAGCCATAGTTTTGGTATTTAATATGAGTACTTTTTAATGGAACTGTTGAAAGAACAAATTTCACGTGCATAAAACCACAGAATAATAACTGTGCTTGCAGACTCAAATAGTTTTTCCCCCTAGGGTCCTTGAACTCAACCTTGGTATTATTTAAACAGGACATCGCCAAGGCCACTAACTCTAGCAAGTTGCTCCATAAGCAGTAGAACTAATGAAGCAATTTGTTATCTTTCTTCTCCTCCTTCCTCGCTTTCTCCTTCCGATCCCGCGTGCTCTTGGTGCCTCCCTTGGTCTTGTTGTGTGTCCTTTCCCTGTTACCTTTGGTACAAATGTGCCTGTGGCATGGCTGGTGGAAGGCTACATGAGGACTAATTTTCTAGCTGGCTCCCTTTCAAAAAAGACTGGAAACTTCCTTTTCTCTTGTGAAAACCATGACTTGGTGTCTTTTGTAATGCCATTTTCAATTCCGGGGGAAACATAGCTCAGTATTTGTCGAGTATGACAATTCAGTCATAGACAATTCAGATCCCATAACAACAGGAAAGAGTTAGTCCACAAGTGGGCCATGGGAGGGACAGCACAGCTGCCTGAGGAAGCAAGGTTGAAAATGCAGTGCTCCTCATGTCTGTCGTGCGTTTGAGTGGGTTTAATTTTGAAAGAAAACTCTGAGAGAAGGTACTCTGATAGTTTCCTTATTTCTCTGTTTCCCTTTGGCTTTAACCGTAATTCATTGGAGCCACACATTTTGTTGGTGATGACTTTCACAGGTAGGAACAGGGTGAGCTCTGAGCTCCACCTGAGCCGTTCTGTGCCTTAACCAGAAGGAGAATTAAAATCATGAAGACACTCAAGTTTTGAGATGCTGCTTTATACACCATTCCCCTATCAAACATACTGCAGGTCTGAAGCTTGTGAAGCATTCTCTACTGCTGTCATGAAGAAATTTCGTTTTGCATCAGCTGCACACTAGTCTATATAAATCAGAGATCTGGCTGTAATAGGCAGAAAGTAGTTTGGTATGAAACAATGGTGTAGAACAAGTGGACTTCTTTCTACATGGTTTCTAATCTCTTAGGAAAATTATACTGTAGTGATTTAATCTTAAATCTAAAGCCTGCATGTGGAATTTAAAATATTTCTGAAAACATGCATTAGTCAAATATTTACAGGGAACCTTAAAAAAAAAGAAGTAAGATGCAATGTTACATGTTCTGTTTGCCTTTAAAGTTCACAGTACTTGAACTTTTCCATTCATGAAGTGTGATCAGTTATAGCATGTAGAACTGTTGAGTGACTTGATTAATTGCAAATGGCTTTCAGATCCCTAAATGCTTTGCATGAGATGTTACCTTAGTAACAGGTTATTGAATCCCTTCTCTCTTTAAAATTGATTGTTTTTTGTCTTGAGTAAGGTGACTTTATATTACATTAGATGTTTTCACAAACCAGGATGTCACTCAGCACTATGAAAAAAAGCTAAGGGAGTGTGATATGAAAGAGATTTTGGAGAGGGGGAGTGAAGATAAAGTCTTATCTGCAATTAAGTTTGTAAAAAATCTTTTCCTCTCCCATTCATTTTGTAACACAGCTAAGGAAATATCAACTTGGCCCTGCCCAAGGAAAAGAAGTTGCTGAAACTGCCATTCTCTTAAAATTTTCCGGTTGCCAGAGGTTCAGCCCAATGACCATCTGTTGAGGACAGCATAGTTCAAGGCTAACATCATACATCAATTTAGAGGGCTGGTGTGAAGGCTTGGAATGTAACTCTTCTGTCATGAAAAAAAAAAAAAAAGAGTTGCCAAATGGTCCTAATCATATTTCCCTTATGTAGGCACACAAATGCCATTCTTGTGATTGATTTTAGTTTGTAAATCTATTTCTAACGTGTAATTCTAATTCCCTGCTGTTTCATATATTTTTGCTTATTATCTACTTATCGTACTATTACCAAAACATAAAATATCACTGTTGCATCCATTGCTGAACAGATCATCAGGGAATGATTTGTTCAAGAGAAACAGGCTTATTTCTCTACTTATTCTCTCTTTATTTCTCTATTTATCCTGTTCATCAGAAATGCACATTTTATTTAATAGACATATGACGAATTCCTAATGACCCCTCTTGTTTAAACTGGTTTGGTTATGACCTACAGACCTCATGCATTTGCAGTAACTACCAAAAAATGGCCTAGTCAGACAGTATGTTTCCTGATGCTAAGTTGCATTAGAATGATATTATACACATCATGGTAGCTTTTTTTTATTTTTGCATAAGCCTGGTTTAGTACGTGCCCAAGCAAGGTTATGTTATCTAATGAAAGGAAAAGACTTTACTAGACAATTTTACTCTGTGATCCATAACATGAAAATGCTAGAACACTGATGCTATATATAAACAAAGTGCATGTTTATAGAAGACAAAAAGATTATAAAAATGACTTTTCCTTATAAAAAACGTTTTGATGGCACATTACACACAAGCATGAGTTTAACCAGAAATTGCTTCTTGTGCTATTGTAGTTTCTCTCAAGCTAAGTGTTTTATACCTTCTTTAGGATAATTCAATCACAATCTTTACCCATACACAGAAGACAGAGTAGAGGTACTGATGGTGTTCATTTGCCTGGAGTGAGTCCTAGAAGATACCAGCATTAGGGAAGGGTTAATAAAAGCATCAACAGATTGAATATGACGAAACTGCACAATTTGAAGAGAGAAAGAAAATAAAAT
Source organism: Empidonax traillii (assembly GCF_003031625.1). NCBI lineage: Eukaryota > Metazoa > Chordata > Aves > Passeriformes > Tyrannidae > Empidonax > Empidonax traillii. The sequence continues at coordinate 1,786,784 of NW_020955291.1, read as the reverse complement.
CTTAGTGTAGATTTTTACAAGCAAAGCGTAATTCCTGTTCTGGACAAAGGCTGATGGCAAATTACTAGTGAAATGTTTTTGTTTTGTGTTTTGCAATGGAAAAAACTAAAACTTTAATTGAAACCAAACCGTTCTTTTTCAGCAATATCTAAAAGAGCAAAAGACAAAGGTGCTCAAAACTGTGTAATAACTAATAGGTATGTGGTTGGGCCCTTGACAAAGGTGCAATGTCACCAGCACAGGAGTCACTTGAGAATAAAGAAATTTGATCCTTTTGTGTCCTATAATCTCCAAGTCCTATCCTGTCTTCCCTTCTAACTCAATAATTACATATAATTTTTACTCATTGAAGAGTTCTTAAGGAAGCCACTGGGGGGATTGGTCTGGTTCAAGGGGAGAAAAGCAAGACTGCTTTTACTTTATGTGTTTTCCTTAAAAGCTGGGAATGGTCTTTCATTCAAACTGTCATAAAACAAAAAACTCCATCATTTTAGAGTACTTCATGGGACGAGAAAATCCCTCCCCTACCTCCCCAAGATAGTCATTGCTATTCCAAAAGGTGGAGAGGGCAATGCCCCAAAAAACCCTGTAGCATCTCCTGTCTCATTCCAGGCTCTGCAGCCTTTAGGGTTTTTTCAAACAATGTCTATTTGATGTGGCAATTGCTGCATGAGTTCATTAGAAATGGCTTTTTTAATGCAATGGGCACATACTTTTTCAAAGCTGCCATCAGAATTGCATGTATTCATCTGAGAGCCACTTTGACCTGCAATATGCTTTGATTTGTTGTATGAATTGCCTGCTGCTGTGTACAGATTTTCTTTTTCATTTTTCTTCCTTCTGCTTCTGTACTATGATTGATGTTCGAAATAATGATTTCCAGGCATAAGCCTTTTTTTTCCTGTTGACCATTCACTAATCATTATTTGCTTATCCCTGTGTTTTGTTGGTAAGCCAGATGAATTTCTTTTTAATTACCTTATTTCTCTTCATGTCAGAAATCTCGCCACAGATAAATGACAGATACACACCACATATGTAGCAGCGCACAGAACTTATAATCATTACCCAGTATATTTGCAAAGTTCTGAGAAACTTTATTTTAAGAATAGTAAATACATGTATTTTTCTGCTGTTCCTAGTATTTTGTGTTCTGTATTTAACTGTTGCTTCCCATGCATCTCAGCTTTGTGATACCTCCCTATGCCATGCAAAAGAAAGGCAGGAATTGGCATGTCTATAAAGCAGCTTTTGGGGCCCCAGCACATGTGAACTCTTCTTTCCTTCCTAGAAAAGGGTGATTAAACTTATTTGGAAAGTTTTGAGTGGTATTCTGTAGGTTATTTGAGTTTCTAAATTTTTCATCATTCTCCTTAAAAGAGGCTGTCTTAAGATTTGGATGGAAAATTAAGCTAACTAGGAACACTTAATTTAGATGACACAGAAGAACTCATTGTTCTGATCATTCCTACATTCAGGAACTATGAATGAAAAGGAACTGAAACACTAAGTAGAGTTGTTACCAGTTTTTGGAGTGAAGTAATTGACCTCAAATGTCACTTTGGAATAGAGAGAGAACATAAAGAACTTGGATTGTTTCTGTGTTCTGTAAGGCATTTAAAAATCCTAGTAACAGGGAATTTCAAATGTTTTACCCCCTAGTGTCTTTCCCCTTCATTATTTGACACCCCCAAACCCCAATTTGTCTGGGTTATGTAAGCAGTCTATACAACACATTTCCAAGGTCTTGCTGAGGATGTGACTGTTCTTTACCATGTTTAGCCAGTCGTGCATATTTCTGAGATAGCTGGTCCTTAGTGATCGAATCAGAGGGGGCTCTTCCTGATTGTGCATTCAGTGCTGGGGCTTTTGGCTGGCTTTCTGTGCAGTGGATGTGGGAAAAGTCTGGTAAGATGCTGAATGCAGTGGAGACATCCTTTTACATAAATACAGGTGAACAGTTTGTGAAATACTGAATTTACATTGTTCCAGAGATTTGAGAAAAATTAATATTTATAAAAAACTACTGGGATATTGTATGTGTCAGGTAAACTGTATTTCTAAAAGACTGGCTACAAATATGCATCCTTGGCAAAGGGCTTTTTTATGCCATGTATGTGCATACTTGTCACTGCCTACCTGGTCAAGAAATGGGGTCACACCCTCCATCTGTTGTGTGTGCTTCCTGGTTTATGGGCTCTAAATACCTTAATTTTTAGCAAAGCTATACTATGCAAAGGATATAAACGTAAGATTATCCAGTTGTCTGTCCTCATCATCATCTGTTTTCCTTATTAGATTTCGGATTTCAAGATGATTCTCTGCGAACAAGAACATACATGGTCCAGGTGCATTTTTACCTTCTAGGGAAAGAAAACAAAAAAAGACACTGGCACGGTTCTGGGAACTGCCACAAAATACAGGCACGTTATGCCAGAGCCTTAGTAATATAGCACTGTGTTGTGTGGTTGTTAGAGGCAAACCTTTTATAGCAGATAGAAAGTTCTCATTGCCCATATCCAAGTAATGCTGAAGTTGAAGCAGAACCCTGAGATTTCTAGTACTGTGTGAACCCAAAGTAAAATAGTAAACTGGCAAAAACAAGGTTTTATTCCAATATATATATTCTTGTAATATATGTACTAGTTTTTTTGTATATGTGCAAGTGTGTATGTGGTGTATATGTGATGCCCGAAAAGGCACATTGAAAACTTCTCAGAGACAGTTTTGAGTCTTTAAGCAGCAAAAGGTATTTATTTTAGGCAACGTTGGGTGCTAGCCAACTCGCACTGGACAAAACTAGCCCAAAGTTATCATGTATGTATCTGTAATTTTACCAGGTGCTGAAGGAGCTTGTGAACTATTATCAACAACAAATACGATAGAAAAACAGAGCAGATACAAACTGGTTGAATCCCAAGGTATAATTTGGAAATGTTATGATACACACTTGTCATCACGCTTTACTATAGATCTTTGATTTTTTTTTCCCCCTTACAATTTTATCCTTGTGCATCTCATGAGATTTAGCCAGAGGCAAATAAGGTAAAGCTGTTCTTAGGTCTGACTCCTCTGTCTGAACAGGAGAGACATGTTGGGAACAACAGGTATGTTGTACAAAATCCTAGGAGAATCTCAATGCTTTTTTGTTTATGCACATCTAACTTTTTGATGGATAAAGTGAACATTACCTGTACTGACCTTGGCAGTAGTGCTGCAAGTTCCAAATGGATCTTGTTAGGACTGATTTTTCTCATTGCAGGTTTTATCAGGCACTTTTTGTTCACCTTCCTTTTCTGACTCTTTTTAATTTGTGATTTCTTTGTGATTCTTTTTTGAAAATTACCCTTTAAGGATACTGAGTCATAGTATAGTCATATGAAAGAGTGGTTTGGGTTTGAAGGAACCTTAAAAATTATCTAGTTCCAACCCCCTGCCACTGGCAGGGACACCTTCCCCTAGATCAGTTTGCTCAAAGCCCCATTGAACCTGGCCCTGAATAATTCCAGGGGCAGGGCATCCACAACCCCTCTGGGCAACCTGTGTCAGTGCCTCACCATCCTCACAGTGAAGAATTTCTTCCTAGCATATAACATAAGCCTACTCTCAGTTTAAAGCCACTAGTCCTTTTCTTAAAATCAGGGAAAATTATGGGTGTTTCTTTTGGCATCACACCATTTGATTCTGTTTACTCATTCTGAATAAGAGAATATGTATTTGAGCACAAGTGAGTAGTGTGCCATTGTGTGAATGAAGGCCAAACACATCCAGGGCTGGGTTGGCAGGAGTGTAGCCACCAAGTTGAAGGAAGTGCCTTTTCCTGTTTGGTGCTGATAAGTCAGCACAACGAGTTCAGGAGTCCAGTTTTGGGCTCCTCAGTATGAGATAGATATTTACCTACTGGAGCGAGTCCAGCGGGTGTTCACCATGATGGTGAAGTGGGGTGGGGCACATGATATATGACAAGGGGAAGTGGGTTTGTTCACCTAAGATAAGAAGGAAAGTCGTATTCGGGCCATTCCAACTTTAATCATTACTCTGAGATTCTCTCAAGCCCAATATTTATGTTTTCCTTTTTCTTGATTATTACAAAGGAAAACATTATATTATGATAATATTATATATTACAATATTGCCATATAGTACTATATATTTATTTTATATATTTGTTATTTATTATAATGAATAGTGGGTTTATATATATACTATAGATTATGTGTTTTATTTAAATATGAATATAAAACCTTGCATTCTGGGAAGATCTTTCCTCCTTTTGCGAATGGAAGGTGATTTTATCCCCTTGTGAAACATGAAATTGAGCTGCATTGCAGGTACTGGCAGGATGCCAGTGGGCTCTTCCTGCAGCACTAGATCTGAAGTCGGGGGCGTTCTTACACCTCACAAGAAAGAAGGGCTCCAGCTTCCCTGTGCACCTCTCATCGGCAGAGTGGGCACTGGTTGCACTGGGTGTTTCTTTAGCTGCAGCTCTGCTTGGCTGTATCCTATCAAAAGCATGAGTATGTGGCCTGCAGTAAGTCCATGTCTGCACTTGGAATAGGACTTGAAGGATTTGGCCGTAGTAAATCCTCGTTTAAAAACCCAATGCCTGTTTCTCCTTTAAATTTGAATAGTGTAAATCCAAGCCAACTGCATCTCCCAGAGGGAAATATTTTTACTCATTTCTCTTTTTCCTTTCTTCCTTAAGGAAAAAAAAAAAAAAAAGAAAAGAAAAAAAAAAGAATCCTAAATGTTTAAATCTGAACTTTGTAAATATTGCTTTGGTCTTTCAGTCAATGTACTTTGTGACAACATTCCTTGTAAAGGCTAAAACCTTTCCTGACAAGTGATTAACAACTGGGATAAGCCCTTCCATGAGATATGAGTTTTGCAGCCTGTTGTGTGGTATCTTTGGCTGAGTCTATAATTGTCTAAACATAAAGAGATAAAAAGGAAAGGTACTGCCAAACTTCACTGTATAACATGAAGTGAGAGGGAGAGAAAAAGTTTATAATTTTTCTTCCTTTTACGTTGCTGGCTACATCTTATCTTTAGCCAGAAGATGCTAACATCATTTCCTCTCTATAAATTGGCTTACACGTGATACAAAAACACAATATGAACTTTCTTTTCTAACTTAATAGAGGTTTTGATACTTCAGTGCTGTGACATTCCAAAATCCTGTAAAAATATCACTTTACCAAGCCTATGAGTCTGTATATTGCCTCAATGATCCTTCTTTTTTATAATTAAGCAGTAATATTTAAGATGGAAATTTGGATTTAATTGCAATAACCAGTGTTTGCAAAGTGAGAATAACAGGACCTTTTTTTGAGCTAGCATGTCTAACTCTTCTATGACCCTTCTGATATCTAGTCCTGCTTGAAGTAATAGCATGATTGTTCATGGACTTTTAACAGAACTGTGACTATTGAAGCAGATTCACAAAGCAATTGAGTCCATCTTCAATACTAAATAAAGCCAGAAAAAATCTCAGAAGCCATATTAAAAGCTTTCATGAAGTTTTTAACAGTGATTCAAATTATTAATGATTCATCTACTTGTGAATGAAATATGAAACTTGTTTCTGTTGATCCCATTGCTGTGCCATCATGTGAAATAAAGTGATAGTATTGGCTGGCAAGAACTCCCATGATTTCACAAAGGGAAGCAAGAAAGTCAAAGAGTTGCTGCTCTTTTTTTTTTCACCTGTTAAGAAATCTCCCAGTTTGGAGATTTACTTATTTTATTTGCAATGTAACTGTCTACTATTTAATTAATTGAAAAGGCATACCCTGCAAACACATTTTAGAACTCTCTCATGAAGCTGTGAGGATCTCCTACCTTGACAATCACCACAGTTAATTACAAATGGGAACTTTCTGAGTTGCTCTGGTATTTTGAAAGTTGTGAAACAGTTGTTTTTGGTCTTGGTTGAGACCCTTCCCTTTGCAATACCAACACTTAACATGTCACTAGCAGCACGCATAAGCTGCCACAGGCAGATCAGGCCCATAGGTGGTCGTGAGGAGAATATTTAGAAGATAGGCTATGTAAAAAAATTCACTGTGCTTCACATGGGTCCTGGCAGCAGGTATCCCTAAACAGACCTTTCAGAGAGAGACTTCTTGATGCCATGGTGGATAATTAGAGTTGATTTTAGCATGAACATGTCAGTCTCTGGACTGTTCTTGTGTCTGGAGGTGACAGGCAATCACATGTCTTGGAGGGGCTTTGGCTGGTTGAAGACATCAGTCTCCTAGGGGCAGTACAGCTGCTCAGTGATTGCCTGCTTCTGTCAAGAAGCACTGTTAGAGCAGTATTAGGAAGCATTGCAGGATGAGCACAAAGATTATGTGGGTTAAGGTAGCTGGTAAGTCCCCAGTACAGGCGTTGTGCAGCCTAGTCTAGGACTGCAGTGTTTATTTTTGTCCTTGCCCATGCAGCAGACAGGCTTAAAAGTGCCCACAGGGATCTCAAGTGCCATTTTCTATTGAGCAGGAAAAAGCATTGTTTTAAATGTAGCTTTTCTCAAAGCTAGTGTCTGTGCTGACTGCAAGCAGAATGTGGCCATGGTATGCACCTTCACTGGAAAGCACCTTCCCTTCCAGGATGGATTGACTGTTTTTTGGGGGAGTTGGATAAGCCCTGAAAATTTGCAGATTGAGGAACTGAGAGTGTCCTTCTAGTACCTCAGTGGCAGCCAAAACGTAGCTTTTCTAATCACTCCTTTTCTCCAGGACTACTTCTGAGTGGTGTTTATTCCTTACAATGCCATCTGCTAAGTTTGTTAAGCACAGGAGGCTGATACTTGCAGAGAGCACCCAAAATCAGCCAGCTTGAGCGTTGGTCTGGTGCAACTGCACTGGGCCTTCCTGAGGCTTCACAGGATTTGCAACATAGCAGGTACATAGGGACTAGCTCCTTATTACAGCAGCTGCCATGGCCAGCAGGCATCACTTTGAACAAAGATATTGCCAAAGGTTCTTCTTTCTGGAAGAAAAAGAGATTTACAAAATTAGAAATTAAGCCTGGTATATCTCCGTCTGATTGCTGTCAAATGGAAAGGTATGGGAACTTTGCCATGCAGCATTTATGTGTAAATGAATCTCAGTGTCACCATGTGGCCAAGCCTTGAAGTTTTAAGAACCATCAAAAGTAATATCCAAGATTTCCTTTCTAGGGAAAAGATCCTGATCAGATTAGAAGGTAGTATGTAAGTGGTTATCTGGGAAGTATGTTACTGCTAGAACAGTTTACAGTAATCTGGTATAACTCCTATTTTACAAAGTAACATTACAAAACAAGCGGAGACTTTTTGAAAATTCGTACAATATGTCCATTAAACAATTGAACTTGATTGCTAAGGGAAATGTCATTGCAGAGCAGAAACACCATGGTATTGGCCTTACAGGCAAATACACAGTTGTCCAGTGCAATTGTGGGGAAAGGGATTTGTTGTGTTACTGGGTTTCAATTTCCTTTTCTTTGACTACCCCCTCTATCTATGAAGTACCACAGCAGCAGTACAATTGTGAATTAGGCTAACCAAGTGTCATAAGGGACCTGGTCAGGTTTTTTGATGGGATTTCCTGGCTGTCAGCCCTAAAATGAACCAATTTGATAATACATCAAGCCTGAAAGAGTCTAGATTCAACAGCAGAATATTTCTCATTGCTAGTAGTGCCACTGCAGTGCATTAGGCTCAATTCCATGTGAGTGAGTAAAATCCAGGAAGCTATGGAAATAGCTGGGTCTGTGGTGACACTAAAGTCTGTGTTTATAGCAGCAAGCTGCAATGTAGGTCGGTACCTTCGAGTGAGCTCTAGTACATCTCTGTGAGCGGCTATGTGAATGTAGTAGCTTGAGCCTATGCCTGTTTCGCTTGCAGACTTTTTTAGAAAATAGACACAGTTGCTGTCTTGGTGTACATCTATGAAATGATTAATGATGACTTTTTTGCCTCTTAGAAGAGTTATGTTGGGAGGACTTGAAAAAAAAATGAGGGGATGGGATTAAACCAATATTGACAGAAACTATATGTAGCTCTGAAACAGTTTAGCAATATGGTATAATGATTTTTTTCTTTTTTTTACTTCCCCCTGGGTGAGACATTTTAATGACCAGGTGGTTATGTTTCAGAGTGCCTATGAGCTTAATGTAAGGAGACAAAGACATGGACTTTCTGGAACATGACTTATCTCTACATGAATGCGTCCTAAAGTAGATCTATAAAAGTTGTCAGTTGCAGAGGAGAGCATAGTGTCCACATTACTGTAGCTATTTCATTAAAAATCTTACATGTTGTTGGATATATTCATTGCAGACCAATGTAGAAGAAAAATACAGAAAACTTGGAAATACATGGGGTTTTTTTCTGGAGCTTGATTCAAGCACAGTAGGTTGGAAATTGTGTTTCTGGGACCAGCAGCGTATTACTTTTTATTTGGCTTTAAATCCATTGTTTAGATTGAGAGTATAGCAAATTTAATCTATAATCAGTTGTCACAGTAAAAGCCTTCTCTGCTGGGCATGTACAGCCCTGGCTATTAAAAAATCCTTCCCTTTCACATTTCCTTTTACTAAAAACTCCAAATATTTCCTTAAGTAAGGGGCTGTTTTTTCACATACCTTGTCATGCCAAGCACTCATACTTCATCATCCCTAGAAATTCTCACTCAGCTCTTTTAGTCAAATGATCCTCTCTGGAAATAGGAGATCTGTGATGAAATTGATAGAGTTTGACTATTGATTTCCAGTAGATCCATTTTACCAGTGCTGAATCTTTGATGAACTCTCTCTCCTGGGGCTATACAAAGAACTGTATTTGAAAACTCACAGGCAGAATGCTCAGTTCCAGTAAATCACGCACTTCATGACAGGATGGGTTAGCTGGAGTTTAAACACACTTCCTCCCACGTTATGTTTAATAGTTAAGATCAATCTATTTAATAATGTAAGCATTGAACAGTAACATTATAAGAAGAGAAGAAAGTATAAGGAAGAAATCATCCCATCATACAACATTTTGACAGGATTAACGGCTTACAGAGAAAGGAGGAAATAAATTGTGTTGAGAAATAAAGAAATATATGCTTTGTTACTTCGGTAGGTTCTAAGTACATCAAGCTTTGGGCTGCAGTGTTGGGGATATACGTAGGTGGAATGTTCAACCTTTTGTTACATGTGGCAGTGTTAAGCTTTCATTTGGATTCACTGACTATTGGGACTTCCCTAGAAAAGCACTGTGTCCAGTGAATGAAATTTTCAGCCAGCTGGCTACCTTTCATTTTTTCGGTGCTGTCACAGCTTAATCTCTTTTGTTTGTCTGTTATTACCAGATGTGGACTGCTGCACATGCATCTTGCCCAGTGTCATTTCACACATGTGGAAGTGCTGTGGTTTGCAGTATGACAAGTTGCACTCTTTTCTTCTAGTTTCGCCTGGTGGTAAAGACAGCACTGAAGCTGCTGCTGGTGTTTGTGGAGTACACTGAATCCAACGCACCGCTTTTAATCCAGGCAGTATCTACTGTTGATGAAAAGAGAGGTGAGTAGCCTTACTTGGGGGTTGCAAAATCCCAGCGTCACTGAGGTCAAGGTAGCATTTCATCACTGATTTCAGTGGTGTTAGAGTTGCTGTCATGATGCCTGCTTTGTGCAACATACCATTCATTTCTTGATTAAAAGCATATTGTGTGGTTGTCTGAGGAATTAATTATAATGGGAAAGTAAAGCATGAAAAGCTGAGGAACTCGATTGCCTTCCTGCACACCACAGTCACTGCCCCTGCCCTGCACCCACATGCAAAGTAAACCCCCTTATATCTTCCAACCTCAGAGGCTCCTCCAGGCAAGGCCGTCTTTCCGCTTCCTTCTGAGAAGCAGCAGTCTCATTTAGAAGAGAAAATGATATCTAATCAGTGTAATCCCTTTGTAGAGAAACACGAGGTCAGTAATAGTACAGGCCTTATAGTAAAAGCAAAACCATCTGTTGTTACATTAAAATAAAGCCCTTGAGCAGATTTTATACTATGAAATCTGTTACCCTTCAGGCTCATGAAAAATACTTGAATATGTATACTGTATTTTTTACAAATAAATAGAACAAAAATGGTTCTTTCTTGTTCTTCCCACAAAGCCATCACTAAGCTCCTGGGGCATTCTCTCTTGATGCAAAACATTCCTTTGCCTCAAGGAACGTTTTTGAGGTTAGGAGATCCATTGTTGTGGTCTCAAACATTGAGGTTGAAAGCAAGGTTCCCTTTGTGGAGCAACTGCCTCCATGCTGAACTTGATATGGTAAAAGTAAAACAAGAAAATACTGGTGGTCGGGGAAAAAAGAAAGGTGGTGCCAGAAATAGGAGAAAGGAGCCAGATTTAGCTTTCAGCTATCAGAATGCATTGAGAAGAAAAAACATATAAATTATCTCTTGTGGCAGGGAAGAAGGCAGGGGCAATTCCAAAACAATGAACTCTGCAGGTTGGCTTTCTGTTTTGAATTAAAACCAATAAACCTTACAATACCATAAGCATAAATGTAATTACAATATTCATGTAATTGTGAGCATGATGATTTATTTTTGTAGTCAGTATTGCCTCAGCTTTATGAACTCACTGGTATTCTCAACCTGTGCAAAGTGCCATCTATTGACATGCTGGTAAACCTCATTAAAGGAAATAGAGAAAGGAGGACCCTAAACAAATTACCACACTCTGTGTATTCCCTTCTATATCTGTAGAACAGCCTTAGGCGATCATTTACATGTCCTGAAGTAATAAAACAACTTAAGTAGCAACATAAAACTTGAAAAAAACTGATATGTGTAGATAGATGAGTATCATGATGAGAGGTTTTATGGGAATTCTCATACCCATGCTTTGGTGGATTGTCTTGAAAACAACTTAACCCAAATATACAGCTTTCCCTTCTTCTTTTAAAAAAAAAAAAAAATATTTTAATTGAGCAGTTGTACTTAGCTCCTTAAGAGATTTTTTTCTGGTTTTATATTTAGTTCCCTTTTTATGTCATCGATGTAATAGTCAGAGTCATTTTGGTTGGAAAAGGCTTTTAAGACCATCAAGCCCAACCATTAACCAAGCACTGCCAAGTTCATCCCTAAAACATTCCTCTCAGTGATACATCTACACATCTTTTAAATACCTCTGGGGATGGTAACTCCACCACTTCCCTGGGCAGCCTTTTCCAAAGCTCGACACCCCTTTCCATAAAGAAATTTTTCCTAATAACCAATCTCAACCTCTCTTGATGCAACTTGGAGCTATTTCCTCTCATCCTGTTGCTTGTTACCTGGGAGAAGAGACTGTCCTCCACCTCACTACACCCTCCTTTCAGGTAGTTGTAGAGAGTGTTAAGGTATTCCCATCAGCCTCCTTTTCTCCAGGATAAGCACTCTCAGCCACTCCTCATAAGACTTCTGCTTCAGACCCTTCAACAGCTTTGTTTCCCTTCTCTGGGCACACTCCAGTACCTCACTGTCTTTCGTGTAGTGAGGGACCCAGAAATGAACACAGGATTTGAGGTGCAGCTTCACCAGTGCCGAGTACAAGGGGATGATCACTTCCCTGGACCTGTTGGCCACACTGTTTCTGATACAGGCCAGGATGCCATTGGCCTTCCTGCCCACCTGGGCACACTGCTGGCCCATGTTCAGCTGGCTGTCAACCAGCACCCGTGGGTCCTTTTCTGCCAGGCCACTTTCCAGCCACTCTTTCCCCAGCCTGTAGTGCTGTTGTGGCTGAAGTGCCTGGACCTTGTTGATCCTCATACAATTGGCCTCATCCCATTGATCCACCCTGTGTCATCAGTCCTTCCTCTCCTCCAGCAGATCAACACTCCCATCTAATTTGGTGTCATCTGCAAACTGACTTAGGGTGCCCTGAATCACCTTGTCCAGATTGTTGATAAAGATATTAAACAGGAGTGGCCCGAACACTGAGCCCTAGGGAACCCTACTAGTGATCAGCTGCCAGCTGAATTTAACTCCATTCACCACCACTCTCTGGGCCTGGCCATCCAGAAGTTTTCTATGCAGAAAACAGTGCACCTGTCCAACTGTCCAACCCCTGAGCAGCCAGTTTCTCCAGGAGAGTGCTCTCAGAGACAGTGTCAAAGCCCTTCACTTTTAGTTGTGGGTGTGTTATGTTTTAATTTTTATTTTTGAATCAGTGGCTTATAATTGAGGAGTACCAACCTTTAATGACTGACAGAATAGAATACAGAGGAAGAAAAAAAGCAGTGTGCCTCTTCTTGAATCATTGTCATAAATCTCGCAGGTATGTAATTAGGTTTAGCACTGCTTTGATAAAAGTCCAGTGTTTCATGTACATACAAGGTGATGAGATATGACATAATTCTTCAACATGTGTACCACACATGATTAACATAAAGAACCCCATATTAACTCAGCCTGGTTTCAAAGCAATCCCGTCTGTGGTTTCTATGTGTGAATACATCCATATGCAAACTGAAGTACAGAGATCCACAGAAGTACCAGCTTTACTCTCAGATGCAAGCAGACCATAAGTGAATAACTGCATGGCCCTCATCATGTAGGAAGTAGCTTCTACTTACAGTTCCATCTAGCTCCCCCCTTCCTCCCGCCTCTTCTTGTTTTAGAACCCCAGAGGAATTTGGTCTCTTTTCAGTTTAAGCATACCAGACTGCACAGGCTCTGGAAAGTGGAGCTAGCATTACACTCTGCTGTCTAGGGCTGCTTTATCATGAGCATATTTTAGGTCAGAGATTAAATCCCCAAGACTGACCTGGACACTGTCACGTACTGATTTTGAATTAAGTATCTGCTACCCGACCAGTTAAATTATTTGTAAATGGCCCTCATTATCAGTTCCCTGCTTCTCCTGACATTTTATTCATAGTTAGGTATGCACTAAATTAATGCCCGTGCTCTGGGTAGGAGAATCTGGAAGGATGTAATTTCACTCATGTTTAAATAGCCTGGAATACAAGATGTTGAGGTCTTTCCAAGAGTATTACTTCCTTTCCATCCTGTGTCTGCTGGAGAAAGACACTCCCTAAGTCAGTGGCATTACTCATGTAAGTTTCTGCGCTTGTGCAAGGTTCTTCCTGCTCTATACATACTGTGCACAGCCTTTATAGCTGAGATGTCAAGATTTTGTGTATGACGTGAATTACACCGTTAAAATAAGGATTTAAAGAGAGGAAACTGAGAAAAAACTGAGACTTAATGGCTATGTTATTCAATAAATAGAGTGTATTAATGTAATATAGGCTAAGCTGTTGCAACCTCATAGTTCTTTGTGTGTCTGTGCACCATGCTTGATTACTCGGAATGCTGTGAGTAGCATGAGGGTTGAGACTCCAGCCCTCCTGTCAGAATGGCTGCAATAAAAAGCTCTTCCCAGTGACAAGCCTGTAAAGGGCAGTCGAGCAGTTCTCATTTTACCCATTAGAAGGCAGGAGAACACACATAAAACTCAACCCCTGCTGTTTTACTTCAGTGAGCCTGTTTCATCACCCCTATCGATTTTGCCACAGGTTTTGCATAAAAGTCATAACCTTATGGGAATATCCCCATCTGCTCCCAGAAGAATCCCTGGGATGCTACATCATCATTCTTCTACATCAGGATTGGGTGAAGGAGAAGATTCACCTATTCCCTAACTAGAATGAACAGGAGGCAGTACTATCAGTGACTTTTGATAGAGCTATTCTAATATGTACCACATTAAACCTTTCTTTTCAAATGCCATTTTCTTCATTATTATCTCAATCTGAACAGGTCTCTTGTTACTTTAAGCATACTGGACTGTACAGGCTCTGGAAAGTGGATCTGAGAGTGGATGAGAGCAGACACCTGCTCTCGATCTGCGCATATCATGTTACTGGATCATGGGTTGGCTCTCATTATATCTTAGCAAGGAATATTAACCCAACTACAGTAACACAGTAAGTTCATGGTGCAACTTCCATACCAGAACTGCCTTGCCCCTTGGTGGGTAGATGGCCTTATGGCCATGTTCACTTCTTGTCTGTTCAGATTGACCATAATGGGGAAAATATCATTTGAAAGGAAAGGTTTCATCTAGTACAGACTGTAGCTGGCATTGATAGTATTGCCTCCTCTTGACTGTAGTTAGGGAATAGATGAAGAATTTGGAATTAAAGCCTAGATTTTGGAAATTGCCGAAGTTTATTAGCAGCAGTACAGTGAAAGCCTTTAAAAGATAGATGAGCTATTACAGGGCTTTCCTTGCCTTTCAGCTGTTTACTTGCCTTACAGCTATTACTTGCCTTACTAGTAAGGGTGGCTGGTTAACAATTTTTAAAAGTTGTATTCTAAAATAAAAAAGCAGTATGGTAGAAGAAAATTATATATCACTCGTGCAGGAGAAAGCAAGGTGACCCTGAAATTATTCTTTTATGATAATCAAGAAGTATTGAGACATTCAAGAAAAAAAATTAAACACAAGGATGCTGTCTAAAAACAAACCAGGATTATTCCAATAAGAATAAAATGTACCTGCAAAAATAAAGGCATGTTTCGCTAGAAGAACTCTCACTGAATAATGCAGTGGATTAAAAAATTAATTTTTTATGTTGTTACCAACTAATTTTTTTCCCAACTGGTATTCTTATAAGTTAGACTTGCATGGTTTCTCTATTTTGTTTGTCTTTCTTATTTCCTTCCATTTTTTATTTTTTCACGGGAAACCACAGGAAGGCATTTTTGTAGTGAGGATATGATTCCTGCTGATCATATATCATTTGTGAACTGAGTGAATTTGTTCCACATGTCTTTTGAACATATACTGCCCAAAATGTCTGGCAATATAGAGAACCTGGTAAAGAGATGTCTAGTGTATTTTCATTACAGACACATATTTGAATTAGCATTTAATTAGTAATGCACATAAATACTTCTGGAGAGCTGAGAATTAATCCCCCTCCTCCACTGATCTTGCTTGAGATAAAGAAGCTCTGATTTATTATTCAGTAGTAAAGATCAGAGGCTGTCTCAAAAAAAGGGGGAGAGAAAACAGGAGAAATATTGCTGTCTGTTCATTCATTACTAGACAGGTTTTCCATGTGGTGCACTGCCATTGCCTTGGAAAGGCAGATCCTTGGTTAGCAGAGATCTCATGTCTGTGTAGCAGAGTATATGTAAGATATCATCTTGAATAAACAAGGGCTGTTATCACTGTGAGAGTAATGCAGAGTTTAGACCTCAGGGTTACTGATCAGTCAGCAACAGGTGGTTGTGATGGCAGATTTGCATTTTATTGCCTGGTTATACTCAACTCTCGTCATCTCTCTAATGTTATGGGGATGTGGACTGTTTGAAATACTCTGCATGTTACCCTCTGAAGTTCAAAGACTCTCACAGTTCCGCTTCTGTAGTTGAATTCAATATCTCTAGGATCGGATTAGCTCTCTATTTTGTCCTCCTCACCTCTCACTTCGCTCCAGACAAAACACTGAATTATAGTGTTTCAATATGTACTTCACTTTTCAGAGATAAAATTTAGTAGATGGAATCATCTTGCCATTTATTTAGCCAAATGAAATAGGATGGTTTTACATGATACCTTCCACACAAGAGGTTGTCTTGAGTCTGGGTGGTGTGTTGCCTGTCTGATGTTTTTAGCACAATAACTCACTAGGCCACTAGGGTTTGGTTATCAGATAAATATGCAAATTCAAATCAACATGCAAATCAAGCAAGTATGTCATAACTAAAGGCACAAATTTTGACCTTACTTAGTGGAAAATGAGAGAAACATATCTGAAAGTTCTGTAGGAAAATTCTTTTCCCCTCATTGAACATTTCTTTTATTTCTTTAGCCTGTAATTTGAGAAAACTGTTTCTCTGCCACACTGTTTTGTTAACCTGACTTACCTTAATGCAGCGTAACTCAGCATAGCACCAGGAATATGAGCAACAGGCACACTGAAAGCATAGTTTATAGGGTTTTGCTGAAGATTTGTCAAAGCCTATGTGAACCTATGATAGGTTCAGTAAAATTCCTCCCACCTGATTTTTAGAAGTTTGGTGTCAATCAAACTGGGCTAACAAAGCTTCCTTCGTCATCAAGGAGGAGAAGTTGGTACATTTGGAGAAAGTCTACCTGGCATGTTTTAGATCCCTGCATTAGGCTGCACTGTAATTTTCATTGTCTGCATTAACTTCACTTTCAGGAAAGCAGGAGAGTGTAGAAAAAGCTGGATCTTTCTGCTTGAACTTTCCTCTGGCCACATAATCCATCTTGTGCTACTTCTTGGATAAGTGTTAATGCTATAGCTTTCCATTTTGATCACTGTAACCGAGAGTTTCTGCTTTTCCTCTAGGAACCAAGCCATGGTCCAACATCATGGAGATACTGGAGGAGAAGGATGGGGTTGATACCGAGCTACTGGTTTACACAATGACCTTGGTCAACAAGGTTTGTTTACTTTGTTAGCATAACTAGTGGACATAATATTATTGTTTTCAATTCTTTGGTGAACTTTCCTGTTGAGAGTACGTGACAGAGACCTGTCATGGAGAAGTTGCAGAACATGCTGTAATCAATCAGCACACTCTTGTTACTTGTGCTTCAGTCACCCAGAGGCAGTGGCTGGGAGCAGAACTCCTATTTTACTAGATGCTGTGTGGAACTGTGGTATGACATGGCTCTTCTCCCAGTGCTGATGCTGCAGTGCTAAACAAAAACTCAGCAAACTAACTCAACAGTTTATTGAATGGGAGAAAGAAAGCAAGCGCTGATGAAAAGATCACATACTCACAAAGGCTTGCATTGTACACAGTTTTCTAGTTCAGATAGTTTAAGTAATTTTGGTTTTTAATGCAAACTAAGTATGATGAATTTAACAGGTCTGAGTGCTAATAAGAATACTTCTGCTTAAAAAAGTAAGCTTACATTTTTTTCTCACTTCCTTATATTTTCTGGTGACCTAATTTACAAGTAATAGTTTTACAGTAAAATCGAATGTTTTCTGAAGTATTCACTTGTGCTATTGAGCAGAAAAAATAGAGAAAATGGAAGGTCCATGAAAGTTAGAAATTTATTAGTGTAAATACCTTAAAAATCAACATCTAGTCCTAGACAAATCTTAGGATGAGTAAAATTAAAGATTAATTTTTAAAGGGCACAGAATGACAGCATTCTACTGGGAAATCAAAATAACGGTGTGGTATATGGTTATACTTAATAGGACAGAGTATTAGGAAATATCATTATTATTACTCATTATATTCACTTGAAGACCTGGGTTTGTTGGCTGCCAGTTTATTGGGCTCTTGGCTACATGGTAGGGGTTATGAGTTGCTCTGTTGTTGGTGTTATTTATAAAACAATTTCATAATGGCAGATATTGTCCAGCAAATATGCCTGAGGGGGACTAGCCTCTCCTGGTGACATTTCTGACATTACTCTACTTTTGCTTGGAGTCACCCTTGCTCCTGCTTCCATGGTAGTAAAGTTCCTCTTGAGTTTAAAAGACCACCTTATCTTACTGCTATACTCTTTCTGAAAAAACATCACCAGCTACACATGCTTCTGTCTGCAGCTGCTATTAAAGGCAAGGTGACCAATCTTTAACAGCTCCGCTTTACACCTTGTTTTTTTTGTGTACCGATTCCTCTTGTTGAGATAATTCTCTTCATCATTTGCCCAGTTGTAGTCTACCTAGTGTTTGACTTCCTCAAAGATTTTGTTCTCTGTTAAGTCTCTTATTATCCTATAGTTGATTCCTTTAGTCTGAGTTTTTCAGTACATTTAAAGCTATTTTTAGGACAAGATAGTTCTTTAAAAACACACAAAAAGAAAAAGCATCTCACAGTCAAAGGAGCAAGGCAGTTACGAAGATCAAGGAAGAGAGGAATCCCACAAATCCACACTTATAATTATGATCTGGCTTATGGGCAGCTTTATGATGTTTCTAATGGGATATTTTTCATGATTACAGAGAAAGCAGCAAGCAGCATGTAACAGTTGTAATTTTTTCCCCCGCAGAGAATACAAAGAAGGCTCAGATGGATTTAGCTTCTCTAGGCAAGGAAATATCAAAGTTTTCAGAGCAGGCAGAGTCTTCGTGAAGGATTTGTCTTAAGGACGCATACTTCTACTCCTTCTTTCTCCGTGTATACATTTACAGACTGTTTTCCTTCCTACTCAAGAGTGCAAAACACACCTACTCAGGCATAAAAATTGCTCCAGTCCTTTTATCCTCTCCCTCTCTTTTGTTGATACTTAACCAATTTACTTAAGCTAATATTTCATTAATCTTCTTCTAATTTGTGAGGATTTAGGCATTAATGAATCTCTTAAATAAGAGTGATGCCAATGCAGATACTTCTGGTTATATATTGTTCTGGTATAACCTTTGTTATCTTCCTTGGGTTAATTCCTATGATCTGTTAGATCCTATTCTAATCTCTACTTCCTTATGTTTATTACTGAAGTCTGAATAGATTAAAATCTTTGTGTTTCCTTTGTATAAAAAAAGTTGACCAACTACTTATCAAATGCAGAAAAAAGTTCTGTGGTGCATTTAATTCACTTTGTATTCAACTGTTATAAAACCTCTTCCTTATTGAGATTACATTGGAAGCTTTGTAAGTTTTAAAATTACTGATTTTCTCTTTTCCTGTTATTAATATTGCTTGTTCTCTCATACAGTATAGTTTTAAATAGATAAAATAATTACGAGGTACATAAAAATTAATATGTATTAGTATAGTCAGATTAAGCACTGAATGGTTTTTAGAAGGTCCAGTATAATTTTAGAATTTAAGCACCAGCTTCTAGGCCAAGTGGGAGCCTAGAGTACCACCCACCAGCAGTCCATAAGCTGGAGTTAAAAAAGCGCTGTTTCAGGTTAGTGTGGTGTTAAAACAGCAGCTGGCACACTAGTTACTGATGACCTGCCTTGAGAACATCGCAACTGCGACACTGGAACAACGATCATCCCAAGTCCTGTGTCTGACATTGGCCCCACCAGATGTTTTAGGAGTTGTGGTTCCTGGGAAAACAGATACATGATACTTCCTGTCCCAAAGCAACTACAAATTTGGCTAATGCCCTTAAGTGTGTTTATTCACCATATAGTGCTTCTCATCATAACATGTAGGATTTAGCTCATGTCTTTCTCTCTGGTGCGTGGGCCTGCCAGTGGAGTGCAGCTTGTTGGGCATTTGGTAGCCAGGGCAGGACTCCCATATTACTTGAACTTTCACGAAACACTACACACCAAATGGACTTCCTGTTGTCTATATTGTCTCTGCACCACTGCATTGTACTGTGATTGTTTTGTAAATTACAAAAGTCACCATAATTCCTAGTTTTACTAACTAGTGTTAACCATTTTAAAAACTGCAAATACATAGAGACTTTCAGTCTGGGGCTAATTTATGTCAGGTCTTGTTCAGAGACATAACTGAGGATATGTAATAAGAATATTCTGCTATTACCAGCTGATTATTCTGTCTATAGGTCTTATCATTTAGGATCACGTTTGGCTGATACGCTGCCATAAAACTTTTCCTTTTTCCACCTCCAATACAACTTTATTAGTTTTGTTACCTTTCTTTGTACTGGGACGTTTAAAGGTAGAGGTAGGAGAGGGTTGTTGAGGGTTTGGTAAATTGTTGTTAAGAGGATATATCAAGCTCAAAACTTTTGGGTTGAGGTTTTGGTTTTAATTTAGTTCACCATTCCAGAAATAGCCACTTGAGAGGGAAGAGCTCGAATCTGCAAAGCCTTTCTCACAAGGGCTTGAGAAAGCAACTTGGAAAACCACACAACAGACCACTAAAAATCTTAGTTCAGTGATGTCTCCTCAAACCAAAACTGGATAGAGGCATAGGAGTGAGTCTTGAAATTCATATTCATGCTTTCTTTGTACACCTGAGTTCTGAAGAGTTTTGTACTTGACGTCTCATTTTTGGTTGAAGATAGCGAGACCATAACAAAATTCAGCAAGCAAACCACAGAGTATGGTTTAAACATGCTTCTCCAAGTGTCTAAATTTTAATTCTCTAGACAGGTTTTCATTTTTTAAGGTTTAGTCTTCAGAACATGAAGAACTATTTGGGACTTGTATGTGTATTTTGATATTGGAGTATCATTTTGAATTTAACCATGTACTCAGAAAGGAGCAAAGGCTCTGGAAGGACCTGCCCAATCTATAGTCTCCACTCTTCTGTTAGCAGGTTTTTTTCCTTTATAAAGCCACCAAGAAAATGGGCATCCACTCTTGTTTTCTAATATCACAATCCAAAATTAATCAGTCATTTATGCAAGCACTTCACGTTCCTTGTGTTTATTTACTGAAAAAGTGTTTTTCCTATGATAGATTGAACTGACCTTATTGCAGCACCAGTAGTGCCCTTTTACATTCCATTTTATAATGTTAGAAATTGAATTTTATATGCTTTAGGCTCCAAGAGTGGGTCTGTGAGTTCCATGACAAACCGTGCAAAGAAAAAATATTTGATTTCTATACCTGAGAGTTCAACTGCCCAGTTCTGGCCAGCAATATGCAGTGAAAATTGGATTTCCACTGCTGTTTGATTTAAAATTATATTAACTAATAAAAGGCTGCTGAAAAAAGTACTTGCCAGTAAACACTACCTTATGCTGCTGTTTTTCCAGTCAACAGCTTGCCTTACCTTGGATTTTAAAAAAGCTGTATTTGAGGGTGGGTGATCTGCATATCAATGTTAAGACCATTTCCTGATAATTTTAGGAGTAAATTCTCAGAAGATGTGACTCTGTGCACTCTTTTGCAAATAAAACATCACATCTTACTATGCATGGAGGCCCTCAGGTCAGAGTAGTTTCAGTTTACATCTTTCATTTGCAAGAGAAAGACTGATAGTTGAACACCATTTTCTATTATAATATTTTCATATCCATGTTAAAGCTTCATTGAATTTGCAGTGTGATTAACTTCATTTGCTGAATCCTCTGATTTTTACTCAGTGCTATTAGGTGCCAGTTTAGGAAGGAACAGAATATATGTGGTATCTGTTTGCAGCACTGTTCAGGAAGTTTTAGTTTCCTAGTCTTCTGTGGGTTTTAAACAGAGACTTAAGTACTGTCCTGGACAGAGACAAATTTTTAATTAAAGCTTGAACATATAATACAAACATTCAATTAGTGTTTGAGCTAAGAATTCCTGTTGTGGTGAATTTCACCTGGCAATAGTCCTGTAATGACTGAAGAAGAAAATGTTGCTGTGTTGTGTTTAGTTAGAAAAAAAAAATTAAATTAAAGAGTACCTTGTTGATGCACATATTTCAGTGCCTCACATCACAGGAAAGAGTTGTTTAAAGGACAAATATGTCGGCTGCCTATTCCTCTCTCATTAGTCATATAATTCAGACCCATTTTTCTGAATGTAAAGCTTCTCGGTGTAGGGATGCAGCCCAGAGCAGCTGCTTTTTCCTGCACTCTGCTGCTCAGATCCAGTTTGGAAAACCAGTGTTGACAGAGCACAGTTCATTCTATCCAAGCCATGAGAAGTTGAAACTCCTTTTGGAAAGGGCCTGGGTTTTGCATCTCTGTCTCTTGCTCTTTCTTTTCTCTACTGGGAATAAAGATAAGTTACTTAGCTAATGAAATGGGAGAGAGGAAACTACTTTAAAATAAACATCCCTCTGGTGAGCTACTCCAGAATAACTGTGTTGCTTCCAGTCTGCGTTCTCAGGTATTTTGCAGAAAGAGCTCTGCACGGACTGGTTTTTGTGAGGATGTGTATGTTGCTCTGCCAGTAAGATGCACAGTATGATCAGTAGTTTCTGCTTAACGTCCACAGGATTACACTAATTTTTCTGCATCATCCATAAGGAGCAGTAAAAAAAATCAGCATAAGCTGAGTAGAAATCAGTGGCTCAAACAATTAGTTTTCAATAACCGTTAATATTAGTATTCTTTATTTTCTAGTTTGCAGAAGCTCCTCTACATTGTCACTGGTAAAAGGTTACCATATAATCAGGAATTAATAACTCTTCTAACATTTTATAGGAGTTAATGAGTCAGGGTACCTTTAATGTGACTTTTCAAGTCAAAAAGGAAGAGAGGATTCACTATCTCTGTAATATAAAACAATTTGTGCACAGGGAAGATGACTGCTGCGGCAGGTGTGGAGGACAGTAAGGCACATGGTGCAGGATATTTCCTGCTGTCCTGACATCACACAGCTGTGCACTGGACTTTTTCTTCTTAACAGCTAAACTTACAGGAATCAGTAGGAAATCAGCTTTACTCATTTCAGCTAAACTGTTTTTTTTTTTCCCTTCTTTGCTTTTATCTCTGTGTTTGATGCTTTAACATTCTCAGTTCTTTAAATCTGTACTTCAATGAAGTCAGGAAGAATCCAACTGTGTATTTTAAAGGCCCACATTTTCCATACTTTTTTTGTATGAAATAACAACATTTATTTGTTTTGCCAGTTATTCTTTTTTTTTCTACACAGTGCACAGAGTTGTTTGTTAAAAGCTGTGCCACTTGTTTTTTATTTTCCAGCGGTGTCTCTAATCCCACATCATGGGTTTTACTTTATTGAAATCATGCATAACACCACTTGCCACCTGCTTTTAAAATCCTTTGTTTAATTCTTTTCAAAACAAACAGATTTAAGTGTTTTTCCTTTGATTCGTAGACGCTGTCGGGATTGCCAGATCAAGACTCTTTCTACGATGTGGTGGATTGTCTGGAAGAGCTAGGCATTGAAGCTATTTCACAGAGACACTTGAACAAGAAAGGAACAGACTTGGACTTAGTTGAGCAATTTAACATTTATGAGGTAACATAACATGCCCTGTTTTATGCATCTTACAGCTTGTGCGAACTTCAAAGACGAGGGCAGGGGGAATGTAACCTAGGTGAAATTTGGTTATCTATTTTATTTTAAAAGAAAAACATCTGGTTGCTAGAGGTATTATACACATTTGTATATGTGACCTACTACACTACATAGCTGTATTTAATGCAAAAGGATTTCACTCTAAAGCTGGGGCCTACTCCAAAGCAAACCAGCACATTTACTAGCCTGCTTTCTGCAATTACTAATTACACATTTTGAAATAAGTAGAAGTTCTTTCCATATGCAAAAGTATTCAGCTTGTGAAGAAAGTTCGGCTGAGCTCAACTTCACAAATATCATTTGTTCTGCAACTGAATATCCAACAAGTCCTTGTTTATGAGTTTACACTGGACGAGATCCTGTGCAGTTTACAGCAATGGAGTAATGGACTTTGGAAAGTGTTGGAGTGGGGAGGTTTAGGCTGAAGTTAATGTAGTGTAAATGTGAATTCGTGTTCTGATGTGATGAAATTAAATTACTTCATCTCAGCTGAAGTCCAGCAAAGGATTGGATAGATTTGATTCTACATTTTCTTCATCAACTCTACATTCATGCCACTTCACTAACTTTAGCAGAGTTAAGTTTTATATACATCAGTTTTCAGGAAGAGCCAGGCCAGAATAGGAAAAAGGGAATGAAAGGGCACCATTTCCTTTCATTGATTTATAAATCACTTTTTGAAATATGGTGATTAATCTTAAAAGCAGAAGTTTTTTGTGCATGTTGAGCCTACTGAAAGACTTGATTACGAAATTAGCAGTTAACTTATTTGGATACCAGCTTTCTCTTCATGACCAGATTAAATCTAGACATGCCTATGCAGGTTCTTCTGCCAAAGTTGCTTTTTATATGAAAAATCTCTTCTTCCTCACAGAAACAGATTTTACACCCTAAGCAGAGAGATCTCACTTCCCCCCCCCCCCCCCCCGCCTTTTTTTTAAAGTCAGTTCTGGTAAGAATTATCAGAATAACAAGGCTAATAGAAACAAGAAGATACGTATTCTTCTGATCACCCACATCACCCTCTTCCGTACCTCTGCCTATTTGAGTGTATCTCTCTCACATAAGGATTACTTAAATGTTGGGCTGCATTTCAGATGAGATCCAGTAGTAACTTTGTTCTTTCTTCCAGGGATATCTCTCCTCATGTACCATAAGGCAACACTTGCTTTGTTTCTGTTAGAGATATGTCCCATTAGCATGTCAATGGTGTGCTGTAGTTTGAGATACTCAGGTGTTGCACCCATACTTTAGTCCTCTACTATTTCCAACATTTTCTTTAGTAGTAGATGGTAACTTCAGCTTGATGACTACAAGTGTCATGTCTTAACATGAGGAAATGTTCAATCAGTCAATGCATGAGAGTTTTTTTATTGTTGATTTCACAAGACTTCCTATAAGTATTTTGGAAGGAAATACAGAGAACTAGTTGTCCAACACTGCTCAGCTTCCTTGAAAATTAAAAAGAAAATGAACACAAATTAGGAGATACATAAATGTGTTGTTACAGCTCCTTTAGTGTTCTATACAAGGCATTGGTATATAATTCCATGATTATTGCTGCCACGCTGCACTAATGGATAGACTGTAGCTTGCAGGGAAAGCTGTAGAAATAGCACTGCTAATAGGAGTTAATCGTGTTGAGATTGGTAAATTTTTAAGCCAAGGAGTGAAGACCTTGTGGTACCCAAAGGAACTGTGTCAGAAGCCTTGGATTTCTTTCTTTCTTTCTCAGATGACACTGAGGCATGAAGATGGAGATGAGAGTGCTGACCCCCCTCCCAGTGGGCGCAAGGACCGGAGAAGGGCCAGTCTTGGTGCTGGTGAGCGAAGGGGGTTAGAGCGCCGGCGGAGCCGCAGGCACTCGGTACAGAACGTCAAAAGCACTTTATCAGCCCCTGCGAGTCCATGTGGCCAGTCCAGCTTCATGCTGGGCCATGGGCAGCGCGTTGACGAGCTCAGTGAGAGGTAAGTGCATGAGCTGAGGAATACTCCATTCTTCTCCCGTTACTTTCCCTTACATTCATTGCATTTTATTAATATGACAGACTTTTCCTTATTTTCCTCTTTTCATTGAAATAAAAACGAAAAAAAAGCATATTCAGATTTAAAACACCACCACCAAAAAGAGATGGATTTGTAGGTGACTTAACCTGCATAGCTAAGTTCTTTGTCACCATCCATCCTAAGCAAGTTGACCCAAATCTCATGCGGTAGAGCATTTGATATGGGAACGAAGCCTAATTTTATCCATTAACAGATTTATATTCACTATGTCCACATAACAGAAGATTGTAACAAGAGCATAGTACCATTAGTGCAGAGCTATTTGTCCTGTATATGTTACAGTTCATTCGTTTTTTTTTCTGCCTTTACAATCACCATTCCAGCATAAATATTTTCCTTTGAGGCTACACTGTAGTAGTGAATATATCTACTGTTTTATAATTATATTTATAATTAGCAGAAGAGAGGCAGTAATGACTAGTTGAGCAGCAGTCTGCAACAGTGGAGTCAGTCAAAGACAGTGTCTTTGCCAGTCCTATAATGTTTTTTTGGGGCTATGCATGCTTAGGGAAAAAGGAGCTGCAGATCCTCAAGATGCCTGACTACTGCACAAGATGACTGGAATTAATTTTGCGTAAATTAGATGTCTGATCAGCTCAACTCCCTTTGATGTGAGTGGAGTGCAGCAAGTACTGGTAGGCTTTCACTTATCTAACGTATTCTACTTGCCTGAAATTTCAAGATTAATCGTGCTCTGAAACTGTCTCTTTGTTGACTATAAAGGGAATCTGGCTGACTAGCTTGGGTGAAGATACATAAGCTGCAGATAGCTAAAGCTGGACACTGTCATCCCATTGCTGAAGATGCAATTTGCAAAACTGGAGCAGGATCCATGAAGAGCATATCTTGTATTAATTATAACATTTGGGAAGTTCTTTGGAGGTTTTCTGTTGGTTAGCGCTGGGTATGAATTTAGAGCCTTAAAATCCTGCATTACATGTAAAGCAGTCTTTCTTGCAAAGCAGACTGAATTGACTGAATTGATTAAAGTTTAATGGATTCTGGCAATATGAAAATATAACACTCTGGATAACTGAAACAGTAGAAACAGTAGTTTCATGTTGCATACTACATAATAGCACTTTATTTTCTTCCTTTTCTTTTTTTTTTTTTTTTTTTTTAACCTTCTTGCATTTGGCAACACATTCGTGCTTGTTTTCCATCACCTTCTGTGGCCTGGTCTTCAGTGGGCTGACAGCTGAGAGCCCCATTGTCTTACAGGCTGATAACAAGGATGACAGTGTATTTGAGGATGAGTTTAAAGCATCTTCGGTGTGAGTACAGCTGGGGACTTCAGCTGCTCTGCCTGGTGCATGACCTTGAGCCCTGCTTCATGACTTAACAATGTGACTGGGAATCTGTAGCCATGCATGTGTAGCAGATATCAGTGGCTTTTTTTGTTAAACTGATGAATTTAGATTGGCAATGAGGAAATGCTTCAGCTCTACAGAAATTGTTCATTCTCTTAGTGTTAATCCATTAAACAAATAGAAGCCATGCAGGACAACAACTTCTACAAATACATTTTCTCACTATTAATGTTTGCTTACTAGCTTTATTTTGCAGTGTTCAGTAACTCCTAATAAATTTGTGTTTGAGCTGATTTTTAGTAGGAATAAAATAGAGGGAATAAAACCACGACAGATTAGTTTCATAAGTTCTTTGACATCATCCTCTTGGACAGTGACATAACTTAAAGCATAGTTTAGGTTTAAAATCAGGAAAGAAGTCTTTATCTAAGCAGTCAAATTTAATTTCATGTTGCAGGTATCCTTGGAATCTTCTGTAGGAGAATAATCAGATTCTCTTCAACTGTATTTGGAATTTCTAACTTGCTCACCTGCCTCTGTAAGGAAAGAGGCATTCTTTACCACATGAATGTGTGTAACACTGATCCTTACTTTGCATATTAGTTAAATAACGTTCCTGCCCTCCCCCCACCCCCACACCCATTCTCCAATCCTCTTAGCAGGGAAAGACAGGGAATATTACTTGTAGCTAACAAATAAGATTTTTTCCAACTGGACATTACAGACTACACAATATGTACCAGTACCTGAAGATGCAAGTTCTATGCCCAGTGAGATTTTTAAATTTGCCATAAAAAAAGTTAGTCAATTGTTGGATCTTCTATTATTCCCACTGAATTTCTGCTAAACAAGCATTTCATATAAGTAGATTCTGTCCTTCACATTTTTAGTTTTGTTATCTGCCTAAATCTGTAGATGTGGTAGGAAGAGGAAAAGCAGCCTTCCTGCTTTATCATATTCCAGCAAGTCTCCAGAA
>NW_020955291.1:1758186-1759245 GCF_003031625.1 Empidonax traillii | reverse complement strand
AAGTTAGTCAATTGTTGGATCTTCTATTATTCCCACTGAATTTCTGCTAAACAAGCATTTCATATAAGTAGATTCTGTCCTTCACATTTTTAGTTTTGTTATCTGCCTAAATCTGTAGATGTGGTAGGAAGAGGAAAAGCAGCCTTCCTGCTTTATCATATTCCAGCAAGTCTCCAGAAATACTCCAGACGTATGCAACAGTATCTCTACACCTGATAGTGAAACTGAGATTAAAAAAAAAAAAAATCTATACAGCTTCTATTCATTAACATTTAGGCAGAAAATAGTGAAGTTGAATGACTCGTACAAGATTTTTACACATTTATAGAATTAGAATTAACCTTAAGTGGAAAAAGGTTTTGTGGAATCAAGTTTTCAAATTTGAGCACGTGGTCTTCAATACAACATATTTATTGGTTTAAAGGACCTTAATAGAGTATCATAAATTTGGGCCTTGCTGCAATTTTTATTGAAATTTTAAAATCATATATTAAAATATGATGCAGGCATCACACAATAAAAGTATGTTATGTCCCTTCTGCTTCTATTGTTAATGTTGTGCAGAGGAATCTGTACAAATGGATAAAAAGTGCTCACTGAAGTCACTGAAAGTGACTTCTCTTCATGAGTGAAATAATTATCTTCCGCTAATGACCTTCATAATCCAGATCCCTCTTTAGAAAGGAAAAAAAGCTGCCAGTAAGTTTTTGCAGAGCTGGATTTTCCAAAAATTAGCCTACAAAATGGGTGTTCCTTCACTACATTTTCTTTCCCAAGAGGAAACATGCAACAATACTAATGGTAATCTTATTGTGTTCCTCCTGCTAAACTTTGTGTGTGGTTGTAGATGTCTTATGTCTGGTTTTGCGCTGGATTAGTCCCAGCAGAATTGCTTTTGATGGACATGATTAGAGATTGAAGTCACACTCTTACAGTGTACTAAATTTTACTGGGCAATTTTCTCGGTTATTTTTTGACTTCTGTACCAAAACCAGTAGAAGATCCAAGTTCTTCCTCAGCATTCTCCTTCCCACAATGTTCATGTTTCTTTTCTTTCTA
>NW_020955291.1:1697574-1757870 GCF_003031625.1 Empidonax traillii | reverse complement strand
CCAGCAGAATTGCTTTTGATGGACATGATTAGAGATTGAAGTCACACTCTTACAGTGTACTAAATTTTACTGGGCAATTTTCTCGGTTATTTTTTGACTTCTGTACCAAAACCAGTAGAAGATCCAAGTTCTTCCTCAGCATTCTCCTTCCCACAATGTTCATGTTTCTTTTCTTTCTAGCTCATCAGCTGTTTTGGCAGTTACTTTGCTTTTGTTTACCACATCAAACAGGTTGTCCACAGTCATCTGCTCTGTGTCAACGATAAGTCTTCCAAAAAGAGAAAAATCCATGGTGCCTGTAGAAAAAAAAAAAAACACACACAATATTGGCCAAATTCTGTTCTGTCTCACAATGTTCTATATCCAGAAAAGCTGTCTGAAGTCAATGGAGTTGCTCTGATCTACGCCAGGCTAATTGAGAGCAGACTTTGGGTTTTGAGCTGGGTAAAGTTGACCGTAAATGCTAAGGGCTACCAAAAGGATAACTTGCAGGCCTTTTTCATCCATTTGGCAGCCTTCTTCCAAACTAAATGTATTGCTTTTTCGCTTGTGGTTCAAAACAAATAAGGACCCAAATCTGCTTTGTGTTAAAATAGTTTTCTTGGGTCCTGATGTGCCTGTTACTAAATAAACAAGTAAAGAAGTTGATAACAAATGCTAACTAGGAAAGGCTGAAGGTTGATTTAAGGGTTTGTACCTACTGCAGTGTACTTGAAGATGTACTCCCGACCACCAGCAAGTTTGCTTTGCTTAAAGTGCTTTCTGTTACAATGATAGTGTAGATAATCATCAAGCCTGTGGAGAATTTCAGTCATGTCGAAGTGTTATGTTGTTTTAGAAAACCCTTTGCTGGGGATACCTCCTAAGATTTTCTGCACTGGTCCAAACTGAGTACTCTCAATCTGTGGTCTAGCATGCTGTTTCTTAAGCAGTAGACTTTTAAACACATTCTTCCATTGGTTGTGTTAGGGATTTTTTTCTTTCTAAAGTAAAGCTAGCTTTTTACAGCCACACAATGGATAGAGTCAGGGAAAAATATGTAGAGTGGCATGGAATTTGCACTAGACTTATGTTGTTATTGTATGCAATGATTTCTGGCTATATCAGCATTAAAAGGCAAATATCTGTCTGTCTTCAGTATTGTCCTGTCTGGCTTTGAGGGAGTAGAAAGCAGGTAGTTTAGAAGTTGTCAGTGCTGCTCTGAGGGGTTCTATACATACAAAGCAGAAACAAGGGCTTCTTCTCGTTTTTCAGATTAATGTGTTTCTCATTTTGCTGTGCATTTCCCTTTCTTTGGTACTGCACAGAGACCATATTCATCTTTCTCCCAGTGTGTCCCATCAGAACTGTGTCATCCAGACTTAGCCAACATACTCAAGGGAGCTTCTGTGAGATTTACACTGACACCTCTTATCAACATTGGAGTCAATGGCTCCATCAAAGCTTTATGGAATTAGTTACAATCAAAGACTGATGTTTAAGAAATTGTGAATAGCTAAGATTACATATTTACCTCACTTTACTAGACTCTCTACTTTCTTCTTCTTCATAGCTTTGATTTTATATTATCAAAAATCACCAAAGAATTACTAAGATTGATCAAATAACACTATATATGTTCGTCTAGATTGGCTGTGGTTAGGACTTTTTTGTCAGTATTCCTGTGTTTGACACCTAACAACTGAAAGAACTGACTGCCATCTTAAGAAGTCGTCAGAGTGGAGCCTGGATCCTGAATCAGTGACCAAAGCTGGCTTCAGCAAGCTATTATTTTTAGACCGTGGGGCTAAAAAGTATGAGGAAGACCAACTTTTCAGGTTCTCCTGAGGCTTCAAGATTTTTTGATCTGAACAAACTTTCAGAAGAGCTCTATAAAATTTAAGCTTTATGAGATAAAAACAGAAGAGACACAAACAGGGAATTGCCTGTCTATGAATTTTGCTTTAGTTAGGGTCCTGCCTTAAAGGCTGGTGGGACTCTTCCTCTGAGCAAAGAGTAGCAGAAAGAATTTCTAAGTTTCCCACAAATTTCTAAGCTAGCTGGACACAGTGTCATTCCATGGTGCACACTGGACTAAAGGGCTTTCGCACCCTTTATGGTCCTAGAAAAAAATGGGAAATTTTTGTCTAAATAAAGGAAGCTGTGCGTAAAAGTCCTAAGGATCTGTTTGTTAGAAAATACATGTTTCTGATGTTTGAGGATTGCCAAGATGCAGGCAGAGATTGTGACGCTATTTTGGTTTCACCAGAAAACAATTAAAAGAGCTGAGCCTCTGATGCTAAGCATTTTTTGTGCTTAGCTTCAGATTCCTGTCAAATATCTAACCAGCAGTACAGGCCTTAGCTTGACAAATAGAACTCATGAACTGATTGTTCAAATTGCTTCATGTAGAGCCAGAGCTGCAGGGTTGGTTCATCCAAAATACAGCTGAGAGTTCTTTTTTATTATTAACCTAAACCACAACTAATCTGTGATTTTTCTAGCATTTACTATGGCGAAATTCTAGGTTTTGTCATGATGTTTCAAGTTTTGGTGACTTTCCACAACGTTACATGAAATGTTTTGATTTTATAAATATTTATGGCTGGAGAGCAAAGGGCTGGTAATAGTGGTGGGTGGGGTTTATTTTATTTTGTTTAGGATGAGTACATTCCCCATCTCTTAGAGTTGCTGTCTGTGTCGAATACAATGAGTGGTAGGATAGGTATGAAACAGCAAAGTGGGGAGACTCAACATCAGCATTTAATGTAAGACTCAGGCTGTGGTATGGATTATTAAAGGCCCAGAAGAGAGAAGAAGTTAATTTCTTTTTTATTGCTGTAATAGAAGAAAACACATGTTGGGTGGTTTTCATTTTTTCCTTGGTGTTTATCTCTGAGTCCTAGTTTTGGATATTTAAAGCAATTGAGGCATAAAACTTAACAAAGAAAACATCTTCGGGATAAACACGCAGTCACATATCTGTGGATGTGCTAAGAATCTCTTCAATAAACACACATATGAGCTGAGCTACCTAGCATTTGGGTGTGCTTTGACCTAGAATGGCATATGATCAGCCATAGGAGAGATAATAGCTTTTTTCACTATTTGAGTGGTATGGGTAAAAATGTAAATAGAATATAAAAAAGAAGTGGATTTGGGAAGATTTATCTGTGAAATTAAATGGCTTGGTAAGGTAGCATTTGTTCATAGCATCAGATCTTTATTAGTCTTTGACAGCAATAAAATACAAAATCTGATCTGCTCTTTTGGGTTTGGAGTAGGGAGGATACATTTATGTCTCCTGTACAGATAGGGTTATTTGAAGCATGCAGTCAATCAGACTTGAAAGGAAAGAATAAAAGTGTGAAATTTGTAATCTTTGTAAGAATATCTTGGAAACTCCTGTAAGGAATGCAGTAGACAAAGAGACATGAAAAAGGTTAAGAAAAATTTTCCTTTGAAGCCATACTATAAAAAAGGACTTAATTGATGTATAGGTAGGTATTGACCCACTAATGCATAAGTAATAATAATACAAAGTTTAAAAGTTACAGCTTGATGAGTATCTCAAGTACAGGTCCTATTACTGTTTATACTAGGACTTTTTATCTGAATTAAAATATCTCTGTAGATGTATCAGGTTTTCTTTGGTGACTGTGGGTCTTGATGAAAGGAAATGTTTAACACTTGGTATAAATGCAGAGTCCAGTTGACATATACTTTACTGTAAAGGCAATGGTAGATTTTCCTGTTTGAACTTAAAGAGGAAAGAAGAAGTCACTGAAGTTCAAATGCGATTATAGCTGCATGGCAAATAAAGTCACAGCGTTGACTGAGACTAATTATTTTACTTTATTTTTCCACTGTGTGTTTAGCTTTGGTGAACTACCTGAGGAAATGCAATGCCAAACCAGGATGTGAATGCATTTCTCTGGTTTTGCATAGTAGTGTCTAATGCACTGGAGTGTACATGCCTTCGAGAGTTCACCTCTTCAGTGGGTTTAACAGTGTTTGTAAACATGACCCTATGAGGCCAGGAAATTTTTTTTTAACACATAGGATGCAATGGGAGGAAAAAACCCAGCAGTTTGGCAGGATGACATTTCCCTTTGTAGTAAAGGTCAATAACAGTGACCTTCAAGTGTTAACCAAAATGCAGTTCCAAGTTCTGAAAATGCCACTTCTCCTCTCTTTCTGTATATATTTCAGTATGTATTACTCCAAAAGTCTAGCTACATCTATGTTTCTTTATGTAAAAACAGCAATCATGTTCAATGATCAGAGAGTTGTGACTTGAAGTCTTCGCAAAGCCTTGACAGTGTCTTAAGCAATACTCTATCTTACTCTTCTTTGATGTGTCCTGTATAATAAGTGTGGAGGTGTTACCTAGATATTATTTAAGTGTGAAAAGCTGATGCTGATCATATTTTAGGCATAAGAAAGTAACAGTAACCTAAAGAATAGTATCGTAAGAAGGCATAGTGAGTACATGTACTTCACATCATTTATCAGTTCCTCAAGTTTTTGTCTGAACTGTTTTCTTTGTTTAGGGAAGAAATACCAGGATCATTTTTCTTTTGACCTTTGTAATTAGGCATCGTAGTCTTGCTGTATGCAGAGTGTCAAATTTTGAGGCTTTGTAAGTATGTTGTTATCCAGATCATTTCATGTACTTTTATCTCTGCATAGTTGCACCAACTGCAGTGGTCTGTCACATGTGGCAGTGGAATGGAAAATTGTAGTGGGGTTAATCAGTTGTTTCTTTTGTTTTATTTTTAATGAAAGAGAAAAATATATTGCCATATCTTTATATAGAGTAATAAATGATGAATTTAAATTATTACCACTTTCAGCTTTCCCATAAAGGACTGGTTGAATCTGTTTTGGCAGCTCAGATAGAATAAAGGAAGAAGCAGCAGAAGTGTACTAAAGCATTTGTTTGTTTTACAATGACTTGGGAATTTGGCTATGAATTGTGGGGTCTAACCTGTGAAACTCGAATTTCACTCATAAATTGAGGACAATGGCAAGCGACGGCAAGAGAAAGTAAAATTACATCCACTGTGACTTGTAAAGATCTCTCCTTGATGGAAAATTTTTTGTTTCCTCTTTGTTCACCTGTTAGGGGTTCAGGGATGCAGTAAGAGGTAAAACAGGTCAGAGGTTTTATAGGAGGGAGAGTGGGAAACAATCTTGAAAAGAAAAATTGTGAGATCTTTTGTGATATTTAATTTAGAATAATATTGTGGAGTGGCTAATGGTGATCTACTTCACTGAATGCAGCCTGTAATCCTGGCCATAGAATCGTAGAACGCTTTGGGTTGGAAGAGACCCTAAAGATCATCTCCTTTCAACCCCCTGCCATGGGCAGGGACACCCGTCACCAGGCCAGGTTGCTCAGAGCCCTATCCATCCTTGAACACTCCGAGGATAGGGTATCAAAAGGCAGTGAAAGTTTAAATGGAAGTCATTTAAAGAAGCTAAATTGAAAAACACTTCACTCAATTACAAAAAGAAAGAGAGAGAAAATTCTTCATTAGTATTTAATGGCACATAAGGTGATTTTTCAGATAGTGTGGGAATACTAACCGATAGCTTTACAGTTCCCCAGTTCTTTCTTCTCCAAGTCATTTCATAACTTGAAGACTCCTGTTTTCACTAAAATTGAATGTTTCTTGGAAATTTCTATATAAATCTGTGGATGGTTGCAAAAGGGTCAGAAGTGCACTTAAAACCTTGTCCAATAAGCTGAAAAGTTTAGAAGAAGAAAGACTTTAAAAAGGTTAAATGAGTCCTATACAAAGTGGAATCAGACCACAAGGAAGATGTTTTAATGTACTATTATCTCAAGAGTTAACTTCTGTGTGCATTGTATATGCAGATCAAATCACTCGTAGCTGAATTATGGCAAGGCCATCCTTTTTTCTATTGTTCTATATTCAAACATTAGTGATCAAATTCTTCCCAAATTAAAATGATTTAAATCTTATCTTACATTTTCAAAATATCTTTTGATACTGAGCAGAGCAGAGTGTGTTTCTGTGCTCATGCATATTTTGTTGGTGAGCCGTTTTTGTTTTGTTTTGTGTGGGGGCCGTTTCTTTGATTGTTCTGGGTTTGAGGTTTTTTTGTTCCTTCACAGCCTTTGATTTTTCTATTACCTCTACCTTTGGGATTTTTTGGAGGGGGGCAGTGAGAAACTTGGATTTCTGGGCTACAAGCTGCAACAAAGAAATCCAAAGTTCCTTCAAGCTGCCTTTGTCAAAACTCTGTGGAGGAAAGAGACTGGGGAGAGCCTGGAGAGGACAGAGGGTACATACAACCTTGTACACACTGATTGCTCAGCTCTAGAGTCCTGTGAGATGGAGAGCATTTTTTGGTGCTTTGAGTTCTTGTGAAGTAAGAATCATGGTCTTCAGAGCGGTGCCTTAGTTTTAAAACCATCTCACTGGGACTAAGTTAGGGGTGCATGAGGTACGAGGCCGGGCATTTTATGGACTTTGCCCCTGCCTTCAGCTAAACTTGTAGATGAATCCCTTTATTATCATTTCCTTTTATCAAACTGTGTTAGGGTTTTTCTCTCTTCAGTTTTGAGTAGCTATTTAATATCAACAGGGCAAGTTTAGTTGGCACTTTTTATTTCTTTTTTTTTTTAAATTTATTTTTAAAAGGAGAAAAGTTAATCTTTCAGTTCTAAATCCTTTGTCTAGATTTTATTTTGCTGCCCTCGTGCTTCTCTATCCATAAATTGCACTGTCATGGTCTTTTTTAACATGCACATGATTTTAAGGGGCTATAAATACTTTCATATTAAATTTTAGTTGAAACAACTGAGCAAAACCTGTGCCCTAGAAGATGTTTGTGAGTTTCCATGACCGATGATATATTTTATAAATATCTGTGGGGACTTGGGGTTTTGTTTATTTGTTTAGTGTTAGCCTGTAGCAGTAATCCATTTTAGAGATAAAAATAAACACAGTGATTGTTTTGAAATTCGTTTTCAGTGCTATAAAGCTTCTGTTTAAATACTTCTAATCTGATACTTTTATCATTGTAACTGAAGTATCCCAGGAATAGCCTTAAGGTTAGATGAATATATCTGATCTTCCAGCATTATCTGAAGCCCTTCCTCCCTGCAGCAGGATAAATATTTGCCTTTTGTTAAACAGGATAGATTCCTCTGTACTTCTGAAAAACATGCTGGCTTCTGCAGCCTTGTTTAATTGGAAACCTCCCAATGAATCCTTTTTCCTAATTTAATTCTACTATTGCATTGACACCAAATTTGCATGTATATGTGGGAGGGACAGTGAGCTTTTCTACTCACCTTTCTACATCCCTTCTCCATTGCACACAAAAACGAACACATAACCCTGAACAGTCCAGATGAATTCACAAGTGTGTCTGCTGTTCTGTTTGAGCATCTGACTGTAGTTGAATGTCATCTGTCTGTAGTTGGTGTTTTCCTGTTTTAATAAATAATCACATGGAAGTTTTCCTTTTCTGCTTTTTAGGAAAGATTTAGCTAGGAGATATTATGTGTTTTCATGGGCAGAATATCTGTTCTCTAACAAGACTGGGAAACAACTGCTACTATTGCTTTGGTTAAAAGGAGAGCACACATCTTTCCTGCCTGGGAACTTACCCTCTCCTCTGATCCCTTTCTGGGCAAAGTCACGGGGTCTGAAACTGTGGGTTTAGTTGCTGAAAGAGGGCTTTCCAAGTGTTGAGCATCTCTCATAAGCATACACTTATTTCCATTGGGCAAGTTTTCCTTTGACCAAACTGGCTCCCCCAGGTTGGAGGGCATGTCTGCCTCTGTGCACACCAGTCATCTCTGCAGCCAACTCCGCAGAGCCAGCTCCTCCCTCTGGCTTTTCCAACCAACTGCCGTGTAGCTGCTGTCCTCCTACAGTTAATATTAGCAAAGGAAAAGAACTTTCCAGTCAAATTTTCTTCTAAGCTTTTGATCTAGAAGTCAGGGAAACTTGAGGAAAGAATTATTGGCCTGACAGAAGAATGATCTCGCTGGAATCTCTAAAATTTCTTTTCAGCCTCTTTCTTTGTTCAGTTCAGTTCAAACTCAGTGGTTTCCAGTTCAATCTGTACTGTATAAATTCCCATACTTACTACCATGCCCTCATGTGGAGAAATAAATTCTCAAGGAACCCTTTCTAATTTATGAGATTTACCATATCAGATGGTTATTTCAGTTACAATTTTGGGCGTTCTGAGGCAATTAAGGAGGGAAGAAATTTGGACACCATCAATCTGGAATCCTGGTGGGAGCTTAAAACACAATAATAATGGGGCCACTCTCGTTCATATAAGCAATAGCTGTGCTGCCAACATTATAGGATGCATTGTGCTCTTATCAGAGAACCCTGATCCCACAGAGCTTCCTTCAGGAGTTATTTCCCAAATGTGATTGCTGTAGGACTAGCAGATGCAGATGTTTCCCTTCACAGGAGTTAATAGCAAAGCTATTCTTGAGCTACTTGCTAGTAAGAAGGGATTATATGAACGCTCCCTGGTCAGCTCTTTTCTTTTTTTCTGTATACCGGTATATGTGTGGAAGTTGAGAAGTGTCTCTGTAAGGAAGGTGTATGTTTGTGGAGAGGACAGGGAGATGAACAGATGACAGCTGAGATGATTATGTCGCAATAGCACCCTAGGAATGGTTGAAAGTGTTTACTTGTAGATGCTTGTTAGAGTATTGGAAAAGTTCCAGGTGCTGCCACTTTCCTGATTATTCTGTAACTAGCTCCATATAAATGCAACAAATTTTGCATTGACCCTCTGCATTGCACTCAGTGAGTTCATGATCTCACATTGTAAATATTCATTATTCTTATAACATGGAAATTAATTCTAAATGGAAAAAAAAATCCACAGAGCATCCCTTCAGAATTAGAGGAAAGAAAACAAGCTTTCAGGAAAATGCAAGGAATATGAGTGTCTTACAAACTTTAAGACTGTTTGTATGCTTTCTTTTTTGAATGGAGCATAACCTAATGGTATACAACATTAAATGAAGTGGAGAACTGTATCAAGTACAAATGCAAAAGAAGCCCAAAGAGAGAATATTTTCTAAATCTTCCATCAGTCTTTTGGTTCGGGGAGGAAAAAGCATAGATGGGAGGGAGAGGAGGCAAGACAATGTAGCCTTTTTTGTCATGTTTAATATAGTTTTCTTTTTTTACTTATGTGGTTTGTAGGTTATGGAACCTTTATGCATGACTTACAATTCTCTTTTGCCAGAATTACTACTGAACTGAAGCCTGCTTTTACCATACTAATAACTCTACTGAAATAATTCATGTACTGGCATCTGATAACTTAAATATTGCTATTTGCAAATAGTCCTGAACTGAGTTGGGCTCTCTGTTATTTCTTACTCAGTGGTTCACCCTGTTCTGTTTTCCAATTGAGCTATTGGTCGCTTAACAGGAATGTTTTACTTGTGTTAATTTAGAAAGTGTGATGTCCAATGCCAGCTGTCCCATGCCAGCACAGTGTGTACTGTCCTTTAAGCCAGAAAGACACTGCCTTTAATGACTAATGGGTTGAACATGGGTATTGTCATGAATATTTTCCATTAATGCCTCTGCAGGTAGGACAGAAGCAAATGGAAAGCCAAGCTTAAGAAAAAACAGTGACATCTTTGAATCTCAAAAATTAATATCAAAAAATATAAATAGGGGAGAGGATAACATTTTTGTATTGGTAGCTACCCTTGTGCCAGCACATACTTAGCAGAAAGTTTTAGGTGTCTTTCTGTTTAACATAGAGGAGCCAAAACTCCCTCCTCCTCAGTGTTTTCCTTCCATTTCTAACTTCATTGCATTTCTTTTTCTGGGGACTCATGTTGTTTTCTCTTCCACCTTCTGTCTTTCCATCCCACTGCATGCCTCTTTCCTTGGTCTGACCTCAGAGAGGACGAGTATGAAGAGGAGGAAGAAGAACAGCCAATCACAGAGCCCAATACTGAGGATGAGGGGGAGGAAGAGGCCAATAGGCAGGTCAAAGCCAGGTACCAGGATTCAGCTTTGTCCCTCCACCTTTTCTTCAGACACTGGCATGAACTCACCAGCACAATGTGCAGCAGCATCTAGTTTTTCACTCACGTTCCTAGATCACCTGTTAAAGCCACTCCCCAAGGAAATGTTTCTGCATTTAGGGAGGGGGTTGGGGGTGGCAGTGTTAATGGAAACATGTCGGCACTTGCTCCCTTTATGTACTGCTCACAGATCTTAAAGGGTTTACTGGAAAGCATAGCTTCTAAGCATGGATTAGGTTTATCTTTTTAGTTAAGGCAATGGTGAAAAAAATGCTTTGCTGAAGATGTTGTTTGGTTTCTTAGATTTTCATCCCTGTCTTTATAATGCCACCTTATTAGAAATATCTGTTGCTATGCAGTAGATTCACATTTTTGAGTGCTGCCTATGTTTTCTATCAATTTTGTTCATGTTTTAATAGCAAAGAACTACTATGAGGTAAAACTGATATATATGTGTGTGTATATATATATATAATTTTATAAACACTTGCCCATCTATCTAGATACAGATATAAGCAAATCACCTATATATATCACCTCTCATTTAAAAGTTTCCGCTTAGATTTGAGATATATATGCATTTGGCATTTAACAACATGATTCTAATAAACTGGAAGCAAGAAAATACATTCTTTGTTCCAGACAGACATTTGATTTAGGTTAAATTATTTGGCTTTGCAACTCAGCAAATGAGATTGGATATTTTTTTAAATAAACCACATTTATGCAGACACTGTACAGCACGGAAGGAAGAAAGGAAACTGTTTAATGTGTGAATTCCAAAGAAAATACTGTACTGTTGTTATTAATATCTTCCAGTTAGCAAATCTTGGCAATGGCTGCCTGAAATTTCAAAATTAGGTGATAATTTCCCCAAATCTGATTCTTAAAAGTCAAAGGAAAGACACAAGTTATTACTAAATTGCATGAATATACTAAAGTACTATAAAAAAAAGGTGAGGAAGATCTACGCAGAGAACATAATGTGTTTTTAGGTCATTGGTCTTTTAAAATGATAATCACTTTGAGATAACTGGCTGATATTCTCATTATTTTTCTTAGTACTTCCTTTCACTGTCACTGTAGCATTACAAAAATGATCTGTACCTTGGCCATTCTTGTCAGGTGCTGTCAGGACGGGTAGGACTAGCATGGTTTCAATGTCTCCTGTCAAGCACAGTAGGTGCAACAGATGAAGGTTTCCAGATTGCCCGCTGTGCTTCCATTGTGAGAACAATTACCTGGTATATATCTGATGATTCACTTCATAATATCACAATATATATAACATGTATCGTGTTTTTGTTGCATATGCTGTGCCAAACCCACAGATAAGGACCACGCCTTCCATACCTGTCAGTGAATTGCAGAGGTGGTCTCAGTAGAATGAAATCAGCCACTTGCCAAGTGGATCAGCCCAAAGAAAAATGGACAGTGT
Source organism: Empidonax traillii (assembly GCF_003031625.1). Lineage (NCBI taxonomy): Eukaryota > Metazoa > Chordata > Aves > Passeriformes > Tyrannidae > Empidonax > Empidonax traillii. Next base: position 1,746,390 of record NW_020955291.1, on the reverse strand, counting down.
TTTTGCTGGAGTTACTATGAAAACAGATATCTTGGAGTGCAGATCCCATGGCTTTTCACCTGCCTTGTGCCTTCTGTCACTCACCAACATCTGTCTTCAGTAGAGCAAAGCAGATGTGCTTTCTGTTTCCCTTGAAGCAACTCTGCAAGTCTCTATCTAATACCAGCATGGGATACTGACACTCAGAGAAATCAGAAATTAGTGCCTTCATACCTAGGCAAATGGTCTGGTAAGGTATTGCTTTCAAGATCATTCCAAACTTGAATTTTGACAGAACAGTGGTGATTGAGTATACTTTTTTTATTTTCATCTTTGACAGATAAATGTTTCTAGTAAAAATATCACATCCCCAGGGAGGATGATACTCAGATACGTGAAGATGCTTCAAGAAAGTCATGCAGTCATGCGTCTTGAAGTATCTGTACTCTATGGACCATGTTATCCAGTGTGTTGAGTCTGCTTATACTGTCTCTGACGATGCTTACAACCTAACCTGAAGTTCATGAAAATTGTTCAGAAAATACTTGTGAAAAAAATCATGAAAATTAGTTCAGAAACCTGTAGGTTAAATACCCTCCTTTCCTTTAAACTGAGTTGCTTCCTTTCCCTGGTATTTCCAACCCCAAGAAGAATCCTACTGGGATACAAAGATGTGAGTTATCTTGCTTTATTTAAAAAGAGATGAAAATTGTCTATATTTGGAATGGTTTTGATTGTTTGACACTCCTTTACTTGATTTTTTTTCCCCTCCAAGTGTTACTATCTATTGATCTCTCTTTTCCCCATTTTTCTCTCCTTTTCTTCCCTTTCTCATGATTTTTCCCCCCTGCAGTGAAGTTCAAGATGTGCAGGAGTCTGTGAATGGAAACTTTTCACAGTGTTCTTCCGCTGTCTCCAGTACCATTTCTCCAGCTGAGAGGTCTCTTCCCTGCGCTAGAGCAAAGACCTCTTCTAGCAGCTCCACTTCTGTGCCTGACTCATCTATCTGTCATCATAATTCTGTCCTTTCATCATCATCCTCATCATCACCTGTGACAGCATTTCTGAGCTCTCCCCAAAATTCCTCAGCATCCATTACTCCAAAGGCATCTCCAACAGTGGAGAAATTACCTTATGTACCACATACTCCTTTTCACCTCTTCTCATATGACTTTGAAGAGTCTCCAGCATCTGTGAAAGAGAAGGAAGCAGAAATGATGAGGGAAAACAGGTAGATTCTATGCAGCTGACATTCATTTTTAGCTAACGAATAACACCTTTCAAGAATTTTATAGTGGTAATAGTGCACTCTATGTCTTGTATTATTTCCAGAACATACTGTATAAATTTTAGTCTTATAAGTCCGTATTTTGATTTGATTGATATTCCCTTCTTGCCTTTGTTGCCTTTATTTCTTCTTACTCTTCTCCAAGGTCTATGATTGATAAGTATCCTGGTTTCCTCTATAGAGCAGTGGATAAGTAACCCATGATTTGGGAGATCACAGAAAGGAGCACCATTTTGCTCTCGTTTAAAACAATGTAATTTGAAGACATGATTTCATGAAAATTAATGGAGCTCTTCTGCTATAAAACCAAGAGAGGTCAGATCAGCACTTGAAATTCAGGGGTGAAATCCCAGCTTCAAAGGCTGAACTGCTAAATCCCAGATTTGTTGTTAGATTACAGTGCATGTCCGTGTCATGTGCAATTTCAACTCATGCTTGTAATAAGAGATCTGTAAAGATAATATAGCACTCCGAATAGACAGTTTTATCCCCACAACTTCTGCTCAGTTCAGTTGTTCCTCTTGCATTTCTCTTAGTTTTTAATTTTAATTTCCCCATCCCGCCCATTTAAATTTTTTTAAAAAATTGCTTTGTCTCAGTCTGTTTTAAGGTAAAACAGATTGACAGTAAGTAGTACTAAAAACAATGATAAAGAATCACCTTGAAAAGAGTTTGATGATTTTTTACTGTCTCTCCCAGTTGTCAGTGTTCTTTGAATTAGGTGCTGAAAATGTACACATATATTTTATGTATATTTATTTCTTCCTCTGTCCGGCAGTCCTTCTGAATTTCTGCATATGATCAAATATTTTGATTCCTTTGATCCTTTTAATTTTCAGTCTTTCTCTTCTAAAAGGTGGGTGTGTTTTGTCATTTTTTCATACTGCTGAAAAGCCTGAAAATCCAAGCAGCTGTTGACAAGAGACTTAGTTCACATATTTTTTCTTACCTGCAACTTGAACACTGGAATTCCTGTAAATTTACATTTTCTTGCATAGACGCAATTTTCCTCTAGACCTCTCACACTCATTTATTGCTCTCCCATTGCTGCTGTTATACTTTAGAGAGTAGATTCCTTTTTATTTCCTGTACCTACAGTACAGGAAATAAAATATTTATGCAGTGGAAATAGGAAATAATATTTATGCAGTGGTTTGTTTTTTTCCTCTGACCATCCTTTGCACTTCTAGTTACCACACAGAATCAAGGGTATCGTAGGGGGGGTGGAATTCTGCTGGGTGTATTTGGAGTTAAGGGAGGGGGAAGCTTGCAAAATGTGGGCACTAATATGTCCATAAAAGAGGTAAAGGTCTGGGGTTTCTTGAGAGCGAAGGCTCCCGGGATAAGGCCGTTGCATCTTCACTGGTATATGAGACAAGAAGAGAAAATGGAAGTAATATCCATTACCAGAGGAAGGTTAGGAAGTTTTATCTACAAGATACGTACTTACCCTGGACAACACTGAGGCACATGGTGTGACTTGTGGGAGTGGTCATGTTGCAGGGCCAGGAGCTGGACTTGATGATCCTTGTGGATCCCTTCCTACTTGGCATAGCCTGTGAATCTGCGGTGTTCAGGTTTTGCCATGTTACTCTTCCAGCACCTCATTCTCCCTCTGATGGGATGTTGTGTCCAGACCAATCCCTCTGAATTTTATTTTTTTAGTAGTTGTAGGTCTGAGTCCATAGGAGGTGTGTTTCCTCCGTTTTCATGAGAGTTAGGTTTGGACTAATTGAAATTCCTTGGTCTGAAAAAGGGTTCTGCACTATGCCAGCTTTTTCATGGGGCAGAGGAGTAGAAAAGCATATGTAATGATTGATAAGAAGGTCTCCTTTCAGTTGATCAAAATGGAAATGGAGGTTTCTGTTAGTGCCAGGAAAATACCGAGTTAGCTTTGCATTCTTGTTAGGGCAATGGAGTTTTCTCATGGCTCACTCAGTGCGGGTACAGGCAGAATGTTTTCTGGGCTGACTCAGAGAGAAGACCCAAGCTAGGACTGTGCTACCAGGGAAGATCCACACTGCCCAGTTACACATCCCTCCAGTGGGCCACTGTCTCCAGTTTCTAGTTAGTTTTCTTATAGGGTAAGAAGGCCTGGACGGCAATTATTTCCTGAAAAATTCCTTGTGTAGCTCAGAAACATGCATGTTAGAATTTTTTTCCAAAATTATTCCCCTATTCCTGGGCAGTCTGCATGGCATCTCAAAAATAGGTGGTAGGGGGATGTTTTCTAAAATATAAACCTGGAGTTGTTGTCCAAGGGGGCACATTCTCTAAAGCACAATCCCTTCCATTATAAAAGCATCTTACTGAAATCTCTTCTGATTTTAACGTGGGCCTTGGCAGGCAGGAATGCTGTTGAACCCTAAGGAATCAAGCTTGAAACTTTGAATGAAGTTTTGCATGGCTAGATGAGTGTGCTAAATGGAGCTGAAGGAAACCAACCAGCCTTTTCAAATAAAATTGCCAATTGAAATTACTGAGTGCTGATGTGTGGGAGGGAAAAAGCAACAGACAAAGGATATGGCAAAGGAGGTTATATTATATCTTATGAATTATAATAACAAAAATGATGTTTCCCCATTTCCTGAAATTAATTTTGTCATTTGGATGAGTTGGCCTTGCAGAGTACTGACCTACAGAGCATCATATGCTTTCCATGTGGTAAAATGGCATTGTCTGTGAACAGAAATATTAATATTTTGCCAAATCAGGAATCTCTCCTTGACATGCTGATTAAGTACAATGGTTGAAAGGCACAGCAAAGCAACACAACTACCTTTTCTGTTCAGTACAGGAGCCAGGATGAAAACATTGATAGAAGGGACTCTGGGGAGGTGACTGTTCCAGGAGTCCTGGAAACAATTTCTCTTTGATCAGCAAGCTCCCATTGAAGTCAAGCGAGTTTATGGGTTTTTTTTTTAATGGAGGGAAGGGCTGATAGAAATTTCTAAAGCCGTGCTTCCGGAGACATGTCTTTTTAACCATGGTGATGATTTTTTACAGACATTGTAAGAAATGGCACATAAGCTATTACTTATGTTAGGGGAGGGGAAAGAAAATGCTGCTGGCTTTAATTGAAAAGAATGTGGTTCTTTCCATTTAAAATGCAAGTTTTTGCAAATTATAGATGGCCATGTTCTGATCATGTCTTGGGAACGCTGCTGTTTTCCCTAATTTCACAGGATATGAATACTGCTAACTTGGACTGGTTTGATCCCTTTTCTAATGGCTGTATATGAGCTCCCAAAGCAGCTAATAATTTTGAGTAACTGAGCAGTAATTCAAGTATTCCTACTATGAGTTGTCACTTGGGAGGACCGTTCTAATCTCTCATTATTTTCCTTACCAATAATTCACTGTTTGCATCACCTATGTTTGTGAACATGGTTGATATTAAAAGTATATGATAGGCTGCATATTTGGAAGCTGGAAATAGAGCAACATTTTCAGAAGGTGAACGTTTGAGAAGTTCTTGGGTATGGGATCACTAGCACCCCGTAAACAAGAGGATGTACTGTTGCATGCCTGCTTGCTGATGGATTCTTTCTGTCTCTCCCTTTCTCCTACTTTTCTTCCCATTTCTTCAGATACAATAGCTATGGCAGCAGCTCTTACTCTTCACCACGACCCTATGCTGGTGTGAGTGCCCCTACAACCCCCACTACTCGTTATGGGACAACTCTGTCACCACCTCAAGAGACCAAATCTGACAGGTTTGTAAATTAATCAATGTTTTACCAACAGTTTCTCTGTAGACAGGATGAAGAAGATAAATGTAAGCTGTTCTGAATGAGTACTGGAAATAGCTTCTACCCAGATTTTTTCTAATGCTGGAAAGAAAATGGACAAAAATCTAAATGTGTTCATTTCCCACTCATTCTCAAGCTTGTCTGTCTGACTTGGTGTTAAAGCCTGAGTGTATTTCCATCCTATTTCTGCTTCTTCTGGGGGGTTAAACGCATAAAGCAGAGTTGCTTCACACATATGCTGTTCTAAGTATTAAGAGATGAATTAAAGCACATTTTCTTTCCATTTTTTTTAAAAAAATTCAGATAGTTCTATTTTCACTTCTATCATCTTAAATCAACTACAAAATCTTGGAAACATGCTTGACTCAGAATTTCCTAGGCCATAATTTTGTCCTATCTTGTAAATACGTAATATATCTCATTGTATTTCATCAAGGGCAAAACATATCTTACTGTAGGTAAAGCAAACTCATAATAACCTACCAGTTATCAGCTCGCTTTTAAAAACATGAAAAAGGGAAAAAACAAAACAAACTAGCAATAAAAAAGCAGTATTTTGAACAATCAAAATACTCACTTGAATTATGACAGGTACTAGGAGAAGAAAAAAGATGAGAAAATGTTATGGATACATGAAAGAAATTCTTGGCAAGAAATTTGGACCACCAGAAATTAACTGTCTGTTACAATCTGAAAGTAGACAGTGTCAAAGGATGTCATGCTGAGTTTGAGAAGGAAAGGTATACGTTTTTAATTAATTTAATTCAATAATTTAATATAATAGTTTCATAAAATAATATACAGTTAGGCCAGAAGGGATTTGGATTGTTTGTTTCTGAACTGGCCTCTGATTCATAAAAATTGCATCTTCCACCCTGTTTTTTGAACTGAAGGTTTTTGTCAGGATCCTTTGCCTGTATTTTCTGTTAATTTCTGTTAATTTCTTTTAGAATATTTCTGTATGCGTACAAGTGTTTGTGTGTGTGTGTATGTATAGATGTTTGAACCTTCCTAATGCTTCACATCCTTTCCAGGCTACTCTTCAGAATGGTTCAAGTTAGGTTCTTCCAGCATATTTCTAGCCATGAGGTATTGATTTAATCCTTTTTTTTCAAGTGAGTAATTACATTAAGTTTGTCTTTGGAGAAAGGCATTGTTTTTCATTTGCTCATCTTCCTCGAGTACCTTACCTCGACTTGTCTTTCCTGACCTCAATTAAATTATTTCCAAGTGAAACCATAATAAAAAACTCTACACTGGCATTTTCACCCGCTTTTTACCTCAGTAAAATAGATGCTAGCTAAGCAAGAGTTAAAAGTATCCCACTGCTTTGGAAGTTTTAGATTTCCAAGCCCCTGCTGTTGTAAGCTTCTGATTGCTATTGTGGCAAAGAAACCCTGAAGTGGTCAAACACTGAGATGGCTAAAGATGGCTGGGCCTGTCCTGCAAGAGGTTGATGGCTCTGGCCCTGCTCCAGCAGAGAGAGCCAGCTTTCATAGCAGCCTGTGTGTAAGTGCGTTGCTGGTTTGGAGCCAAAATGCCTTGGCCTCACAGGATGAAGCTGTAAAATTCGCAGATTCATGGAGAGTCAGGCCAGAGGAAAGCTCTGCAATCATCTGTTGTGACCTGTAATGGGTCTCACAGAAGCTAAATAAAAGACCCCTGTTACCTTCACATGTTTTCAAGTGGCAGCACATGACTTTTCCTGGAAAACATGCCAGTATTTATCATTACTGCTAGGAAAATGTTTTATATTTTGTGGACACTTTTTCTAGCAGCATCTTCCAGCTTCATCCTTCTCTTTTTTGTGAAACTGGAAAGTGCTTTGCCTTCAACTGTCAGATCTCTCTTACATGTTCTAAGTGCCTGTACCCAGTACTCGGAGTCACATCTCTGTCTTTCCCACAATTTATGTTTACCACTTCCACTTCACATGATAAAAATATCTGTACTCTTGTTTAAATTTGCAGCTTGCTGTTAATGGTAGTTCATGAACTCACCAGGATTTTTTACATTTTCACATGTGAGGACTGTTACAGCCTGATGCTTCCTGTATATGAGTCTCTGAGAAGTCTGAAAAATGTGTGTACACCACACCTGCATATTGCCTGCTGAACAGATGCAGTTATTTCTTGAAAGATTATTAAATTTACAGTTTCGATGCCATTTTGCATTGTCTTGTTCTTTTTGCATGTGGTGCATTGCAGAGCTATAGTTCAGCAAGCTCTAATGAAATGACTGCTTTGAAGAAGAGCAGAAGCCTGCTTTTATTTCACTGTCCTGAAATGAAATGTTCTGCATTGCAGAAATGCCCATGGAGAGATCGATGGATAGAATTTGCTTTTTGGAGAGTAGGCTGTGTAGTGCAAGATGCAATGCTCGGCACTAATTAGTAAATGGAAAGTACTGGGGAAGCTTTCACAGTCTTCTATGAATGGTGTTTGTCTTAGATTATGTAAACATTATTTCCTACCTCCTGATGGTAAAAATTTACATGGATTCAAACACGAAGCAAAGTTAAAAGATGGGATGGGGAGAGAAAAGCACTTGATAAGAAGCAGATGCATATCTATGGTTAGCTCCAATGTGAGTTTTCTGGTTTCAGCTTTTGACTACAGTTATCCAAAGCCTTCACAGAAAGATTCCTGTCTTTTATCATGCAGGGAAGAGCTTCAGATGCAGTTCCTGGTACCGTTTATCTGACCTTCAAGAATGAGGAGGAAGGAAGGAGCAGAATTCAGAGCAGTGCCCAGCAAAATGATTCATGCTCCATTCAGTTGCCCTGACAGGCCTTTCAAACCCTTGGCTGCATTTTGCTTATGTAAACAAGAGCTACAACTTAGGTGGAAAGAAGCAGTGTGGTTGACATTTTGACATTCATACTTTTAAAACCTTCTTTGGCTAAGATCAGTAGGGAATCATAACAGCAGTATAATTCAGTGCAAAAGTAGCTGGATTTTGTTCTCTGAAATCCACATCATCTATATATTTCTGATTGTACAGCAGAAGAAAAGGCTTACTTAACTGTTTCTAAATTCAGCTGCAGCCTTTTGGCAACTTCTTGCAATCCTGTTGTTCTCTCTCATTGCCCTGGGTCCCCTGTGGAGAGCCATGTTTCTGAAATGCATATTGCAGCTATGGGAATCCAGCTGAAGGAGGGCAAACTGCAGGGCACTTTCTGTTCAGCCCTTCACTGGAAGAAAGGAAAGGGTGTACTGGTTCTCTTGTATCTCTCTGCTTGTAAAAGTTGCTCTTAATGAATAAGAAGTATAGCCTAGTCTGCCTATTTTTGAGTGCAAAAGACTGCTTTGCTCTGTAAATATACTGCTCCCATTATTCATGACTTAAATCACCAATTAACTCTCTCCCCAGTTAATAAAGAAAAGAAAAGTCACTCTCAATTTCATAACCTTATAAATTTTGGTAACAAAGGGGAGGAACAGGATATGACTGAAGCACACCAGGGAGAAAAGCCTTTTTCTGTCCCTCTGAGTTACCACCTTGCCTGGGGGCAGAAGGTATAAGATTAGCCTGTATTTCCATGCCTTATGCTCATATCTAGGATATTTCTGTCTAGCCAAAGACTGCCTTCTCAAACTCTTAATCTAAGTCAGTCACTCGAACTGAAAGCTGCAGCCTGGAATCTGTAGCTGAACAGCAAACTCCTTACTTGCAAAGCTTCACACCCCCCCAGAGTGTCCTTTTGGTGGTGAAGTGCATGCCATCCTTAGAGGAGACCACAAAGGAGTATAACTTATAAGGCAAGAGCTTCTGAATTCAGCACCTGCTTTAATTCATTCCACTGCCAGAAAAATATGCTACTGGTGTGTTTGCCAGGGTAGGTTTCTTCTGATCTATTTTTCAGGAAACAGTTCCCACTGGGCTTGACAGTCAAAAAATAGCATAGTTAGCCTATCTCTAAAAGTCTTCTTCTTTAGGCACTGAGTGCCAAAAGAGCAGGAGTTCATGGCCCTCATACTCATGCCTCTGTCTATTAAATCAAATGCCAGAAAGTTCAGTTTGCAAAGCTCCACTTCTTGAGCCTCTTAGCCAGTCACTGTAAACTTAGTCTTCACCTCTGGCTGGTCCCTCAGAAGTTCTTCCAAATCTCCAAGTGTGGTAAAGGCATGCTATGGTGTTTGGAGATTGCTCCTGTTTGAAGCATCTCCAACTTTTCCAGAGTGTTAGAAAATAGGCTTAAGGAATATGAAATGTATTTCACATCCTTTAATATGTTTTCCACCTTACTTGCTTTGTGATCTATGGCAATACTTTACCTTGGGCTCCCATGATGGAGGACCTTAAATGTTGAGTGTTTATGTCCGTGTTCTTTTATATCTTTTAAAGAAAATGTACCTTCAAGCATTTATTTCTAAACCAGGTCACAGACACTGAGATTAGCATGTCTAGATTATAGGTGATTTCTTTTTGTCCACTGACATCTAAACACCATACCTGAAGGTTAAACATGAAGTGCAGCAAAAGTCTGCAAAAACTCTTCTTTTGAGCTTTATTCCCTCTCCAGATTCCTGAAAAAGTTGGCAATCTGGTGCTTTCTTTCAAATTTCTTTCTCTTTAAAGCAAAACAACAACAACAAAACAAAACAAAACAAACAAAAAAAACCAAACAAACAAACAAACAAACAAACAACAACCACAAAAAAAAAGCTGCCTAGCTGCCTGAGAATGCCAAACAGCTTTTCAGTTAGACTGTCTACTAAAACGAAAAATCTCAGTAGTTGATAACACCAGGGAGATGCTGCTGGATGAAGCTTCTTGGCAGGTCATCTTTTTTTTTTTTTTCATTAACCATTTATCACTAATCTTCACCCTGGAGTTCCCTTACTCCAGCTGGTAAGCACTAAGATAAACCAAGAAACCTATGTTACGCCATTTTCTATACAGCTTACAAAGCTGCTGCTCTCCCAAGAACAGCTCCTCTTTCCTTGGCTTTCTATTCTTTCTGTGTGTCTTAATATGTAATTCTGGGCTTTCAGACTAGAGATCATGACCATTTTTTCTTCTGGTAAATGCCAAGCACATCTTTCACTCTGAGTAACATAACGAGGAAGGGATAGCTTGGTAGTTGATAATAGTGGCCCAGGGCAAAAGCCTCAACTTTATTGCTGAGATTTTAAGAGGAAAAATGACCTTAGGAATTACTTGATTTACAGTTTGGGAGGCAGTGGTGGCTTATACTGGCCTAACTGCTTGTCAAACTACTGTGTAAGCAATATTTTTGATTGCAGCTTTTTAGGATTCATCATAGGGTATGTGTTTAAACAGAAGCATGAACTGGGTTACGGTTTCAGAGTGCAGAATGTTGCTGGCTGAGCACACTCTGTGCAGTGCTGATGCCCAGGGGACACCCACCTCAGCCTGGATCTACCTGTGGGATCTACCTGTCATTTACAGGCAATTTGTAACTCTCATGAGGATGAGAAGCTGCAGGTTGGCGAAAGACGGAAGCACAGTGTAAAACCTGTAGAGGTCAGGCTGTGAGCTCTGCGCAGCTCTGCTCTGCTGTAGCTTTTTTTTGGGTAGTCCCCAACGCCACTTAAAAGTCAAACAGTAATCAGTTCTCATGGTCACTCTCAAGTTTCTTTCTCAAAGGAAGCATTAGTCAGTAGTTTTATCTCACAATTTTCTGTTTATTTTTGAGAGAAGTTTTGTAAAGATTCCTCAAGTAATGTTTAGTCTGTTTGCAGAATCTTATATCAACATGCTTTTGAATTTGCCGTGTCATGTAGGCAGACATAACACACTGAGAGTTTCTTTAACAGCGAAAAGCAATATGGCTCTTGGCAGCTTTGCCTCCCCTTTTGTCTCTTTCTAAGCTGGAAAGTGAATTTATTTTGTTAAAGTCAAGAGACATTCAGAGTTACTTAAGGCCTGAGTAGGAGCTGTCGACTGTTTTTCTCTGTCTGTAGCAATTGCCTGACTGGTGGAACAGCAGCACTTTGTAAAACTGGGTAATTAGTGCTTCCTTAATAAGTTTATTAATGACTTTGAACCATGTTATACTGAAGACAACCCTGAATACTAACTTGTGGCCTGAAGGGATTTCCTCTCATAAGTCAACTGTTAATTTTTTTTAGCTCCTAAAAATACACTTTTTTTTTTTGTATTCTTGCCCATTTCTCTTTAGCAAATTTTAAAAATTCAACTAAGCAGAGGGAAATGCAGCCGCAAAAGAGTGTTTCAGAGCTTATGTGAATGAAGAACATTTGAAGTTCAGAACTGCAATTTTGCTGCAATAAAGCAGCTTAGAATAAGACAGAAATATTTTCTTCAGCTTGCAATGAGATTAGAGTAATTCAGGTCACTTATTCCCCTTCAAAATATATAGTCTGTGATAGAGCATTGTCAGGAAACTGCAAATACTTGCAAAAAAGTGTGTGATATCTTGTGTCTGCCTGAATTTGTGTTTATAATAATGATTACTAATTCACTGCTGTGTTAAATGCGGTAGGTCAGGCTAACTGAATTTTTATTCAGAAGAGTTTGGGCCTGTAGTGAATCCTTTGGCTTCGTATCCTCTGCCTTGTGTATATTTTTTTGCCTTTTTTTCTTTTTTTTTTCTATTATTTCTCTTTCCTGTCTATTCTTTCAGCAAGATAAGTAACTAATGACCTCTTTGGCCCCAGATCGTGATGCTGTGGTGTGGAGCTCTGTTCACAAATCCCCAGACCTAGACATATTCTTGTTATGTGTTTTCTTTTTGGAATGAGAATGTAATAATTTAGCTTGTTTAGCTTTTACTGGTTTTAACAGCAGGCATAAGAAAGCTTTTCTTAGCATTTTTTATATTAACAGTCCTTTCTTAATAGCCTTGCATTTTCTACAAGACTAAAAATAGTAGTCAGAGCAAGCATCCTTCTGGATTGTATTTGTGGAATTGAACAAATGGTTGATATTACCAGCTGGTAACATATGACACAAGCATTAAAATGCTGGCAAATATTACCTATAGTCCTGTTTTGTGAGTGATCACTCTATTATGCTTTCATTGAGTATTCACATACCCTTTTCTGTTAAAATCTCTTATCACCTTTGATTCAATGCCAAAATTCTTTTAGCCTCTTCCTTGCTTACTCATTTTCAAAATGAAGCCTACAGCAATAAGACTTAAAAATTCCTGAGACCTGAAGATACTGCCACACTTCAAACAGCATCAAAGCAACAAAATTACCCAAAGGCTCAGCCCAAGCCTTCCCACCAGCTGGTTTGGCCATTACTGATGCCATTTGCAATTCAAGTATGAGTTCATTGAAAGGGAACGTTTACTTTAAGTGTTATTGACAGGGGAAGACAGAAGCAAAAATCAGATTTTGTAGACAAACCATGCATAGACAAATCCCTTCTCAAATTTTTTAGAATGTTGGAGGAATACCTCTTAATCCTTGCTTTTCCTCTGGATGTTTTAAGGGTTTGTACACCCTGAAAGTAACACCTGTTTCCTCCAGATTTAGTTTATGCACATGTAGAAAATTAATGATAGAGTTTACTAAGTACTAAAATCTGTTCATTATGGTTGCAGTTCATATTAAAAAGAGTATTGATGCACTCAAACAACAGCTGAGTTATAGTGTTTGATAGCAACAGTGAAGCTATGAGTTGATGAGGTTTCATAAGGCAAATGGTCTCAGCATTTGGTGTCCAGTTGAGTGGGCCAGCCACTGCAAGGTCTAACCACTAAGGGAGCACTAACTCAGCAGTATCAGTGCTATTTCTTTTCTTGCCCTTTCAAAATGAGACTGAAGACCCAAAACCTGACTATTTGTGTTTTAAGAAGTCAGTGCCACGCAGGGAGTCAGCTGAACATGTTCCTGTCTGTTTAGTTATGACCTGTATGAACAGAACCTTCTTGTAGCTCTGACTGTTAGTTTTTACCATCTTATGCAATAAACTGTTGTACACAATGTGACTGTGTTTGGGACAAAGGAATTGAATCAGGCATGTGTGTCCACGCTTTACTGTAGCTTGTAATTCAGATGAAGTATAGACTCATAACAAGCAGAAATACCAAGTTTGGGCTAATTGTCAGTTTGATTAGTTTCAGAGAGGTGGCAAGCTAACATTTTCAGTTTCTTAAACATTAGCTTTTCTTCTGTACATATGGATCATATGTGGATCTTCTATTTAGATGGTAAAGCTGCTGTTCATACATCTGGAAATTTTAGCCAAGTGAGCAACGCTAGCCAAACTATGCTGGACCAAACCTCCAAACAAGGTGTTTTGGCATGAGGAGGCATTTTGCTACCAGGGTTAGGTTAGAATCCCATCTGCAGTGCTAAACTATGCATCTCCATGTGATTTCCCTGTAATCCCTTGAATAAGAATGTGTATTCATTGTGGAGCCTCAAAGCGCTTTGTCAGAGCCAAAGGTTTCCAACCTGCTAGGTGCTGTGCAGACCTACAATCACTCTTTTGGTCTCTCAGCATCACCCCGTCCTTCCCAATAATTTTGCTTCAGTTTTTTTAATCCATACCTTCCTTTGACTCCAAATTGAGTTTGCAGACTGCATGGTAGCTCGGTGGGACAGAATGGGATATCGAGCCGAATATTCAAAACAGATAAAAGCACAGACTTGATAGGGACCCTCTTTTGCCATCTCTCCTAATTTATTTCCCTGTGTCTTCATATGGAGGCTTTGTTCAGTTTTCCCTTCCAAGAGCAATTTCTGATGTTATGTCCAACCTTATAGCCATGGTATTTCATGCTGTGACAGGGATGGAGCTCTAGCTTTTGGATTTTAGTACAGTGGTGCTACTGTTTCTGCTGAGAGCTTTTTCTTGCAACATGCACTAAAAGGTCAAAAGTTAAAATAAATTTAAAATATGCTCAGGGGAAAATTCACCACACGTACTTGACTGTCAGTGTTTGAGGATTTTTTTCCCCCTTTTCTTAGTGCTGAAGCATATTAGAGATTTTTATGGTTTTGAGCATGATCCAGCATTGATACTGTAGCTCTGGAGGAGTGCCAGCAGGGAGTCTTACAGAATATCAAGTTTTATACCATCTTATGTAATGTTTATGCGGGTGGGATATGACATATTGAAATTCAATTTATTGAAATTATTGACATATTCATACTGCCCTGCTGCCAGTGGGGCTGAAATGCCTATGTTTTGTGGTGTTTCTGCTTGTACAGACATAGACACTCAGGGAAGATAGGTTTGCATTAATGCTTTTGTCTTCTGCACCTATTTTCACTAGTGAACTGGTGCCATCACACTAAATGCCTACGTTGTTCAGCCATAGGCAAGTAAATAGTAAGGGAAAGGGTCTGAGTCCTTAAAAGTACAGAAAATTTATTCAGGTTTGTATTACTGGTTAAAGAACCTTCCTTTAAGGCAGGGTTTAGTTTCTTTTAATTTCTTTTTGGAAAAGGCAGTATCTATTTCTCTCATTAATCCTTTCATTGCAAAACTCATGTTAAAACAATGCACAGAAACCACTCTACACGAGATATGTCTTTTTGATTTTATCAGTCTAATTCAATCAGTGTGGATCTGTATAAAGCTACCTTGTACAATACAGATTTTTTTCCCTATCTAACAGACAGAAAGAAAGACATGTTTACTCTGTTGGATGAAAGTTGTGTGAGAGAACCCACAGTCCCAGCCAAAGTAGTACTTGCAGTAAAACTAATAGAAAAATCTGCATCAACAGCAAACTATAAGTGGATATAAATGTAGCTTTATATATTTGAAAAGTCTTTACTGTAGAGACCATCATTTCTGAAAGTTTTTAATAAAGATTTGAGAAGACTCTCTCTATGTATTTTACTGATATGTCCTTACATGTGATTTGTTCTGCCCTTACAGCACATGCAGCGAGGAAATAATCATAATCAAATTTGTTAATGTATAAAGGAAAAATATACCCCTACTAAGGAGGGCGTTTGAATTATGAAGGGCGTTTATGATATTTATTTCCTTTACTTTTGTTTTTCTGTATGTGGTGTTCTCAGGTGTTTGTGACATATCTGTTTTTAACATCATTGCATAATATGTTTGTGTTTAAAAAATATTGCATTTTTTTTTCCTTAAAATTTCAAAGATCCTTTACAGGATTCGGCTTTTGTGTTAAAAGGTTTATAAAGTTAAAAAAATATTTAGACAATATTGCAGTTGAACTAGACTGAAGAACTTTTACACGTTTATTGTGCTTTAGAAATTTGGCAATTTAACAAGCCTACCCTAAGTGTTTTCTTAAGCTCATCACAGTGTCTATAATCAATTTAGCAAGAAGACACTTAGCCAGTGCTTTGAAAGATCCATACATAAATATTGCTATGTCATTCTGCTGGTTGGAATTATGTTACTTGCTGAATGATTGCTGCTCATTTTTTGCCAGTATAATCAATAAAAATGACACTGAGAAATCTGATCTTCCTTTTCTGCAGGCCGGCTTTGGGTGGTCTCCTTACATCATCTTTTCGGCAGCACCAGGAGTCCTTGGCAGCTGAAAGAGAAAGACGGCGTCAGGAGAGAGAAGAAAGGTTGCAAAGGATAGAACGTGAAGAAAGAAACAAATTCAAGTAGGACCCAAATTTGCTCTCAGTCTCTTGCTTTAAATGTGTGATAGATTGGTAAATCATTGAGAAATTCCATTGCAAAATAATTGATGTGATGAATAGTTTGTCTCTTGTAGATACCTTTCTTGATCTAAATATCTTAAGAATTGACAGATTACACACATCGTGAATTTTGGAATTTAATAAATAAGGATTTTTTTTTTTTTTAAGGCAGCTACGTATTTCTCAGTTATACTGTCTGGATATCTACAGAGGCTTGTTTTTATTAGGTAATATACTCTCCAAATTGTAATCTCAGTGAAGGTGAAACAGTGGGACAAAGGTATCAAGGGCAGAAGGGACAGCACTGAAACAACTTTTTGCTTTTGTGTTATGCAAAGTAAAAAGGCTTTGCTCTCTGAGGCTCTGTGGTAGCATTTTTTAGTTAGTTCTTCCTACTTTTCTGAACATGTGTCTATTCCTCCTGGAAACAGCAACTGACAGAAAGCAATTATCAAAATTATTGTCCTAACCATGGCTGACAAAGGCCACAGCTGAGTATAGGACTCACATCTGAGAAAATGTTTTTTATGATGTGGGATCCCAGGGTATGCTGCCTGAGGATAGTAAGAGACAAGGCCCGTCATCCTCTCAAATCCATGCCTGGAAATCTCCTCGCAGACGTTTGCAAAGACTGCAGTGGGCTAAGGATAGATATGGAGTCTATACCTGAAACGGTTTGCCTGCAGTCTGAAGAGTGTACACTAAGAAACCAGGTTTTTTCCTCAGAGACAGCACTAAAAAGTAAGCATATTTTTAGTAGTTAGAAGACATAGTGTAATAACATAAAGAATGGTAACATAAACGTTTTGTAGCCTTAGAATTGGTAGTCATGGAAAAGATGGCACTGGGTTTCATGCGAACTTGTTTATTAGTATGCAAGATTGTTTTCACTGTAATCATCTCTTTAGTAAAAAATGGGAAAAGGCTGTGATTCTGTGAATTTGGAAAGAGGAGTAACTTATGAGTGGCTGGTTGGTTGATTGATATTCTTCTGGCTCCAGAAGATAGCTAGTTTAGAAGGAAATGAGAGGCAGAGGGAAGGTGGAAGAGCACCATAATAGGATCTTTGGCAGCCAACAGCTGCCCAAGTTCTCCTGAAACAGAAACAATAAGGTTTCAATCTTTAAGCCTCTTCCAAAAACTCTCCCTCTAAGTGGTATCATCAGGCTGCATCAGAGTGCCATGGACAGTCAACATGATCTTTCAAAAAAGCTCCCAAACCGAAAAAGCCAACAGAGCATTTGGCAGATTGACCTGTTTGAATAACAGATCTGCACATTTCAGTAGAGGTTGGCTACAGTAGTTGTTCTGTCACTAAAAGAGCATCCCTAAAGTCAGGGGGGAAAAAAAATCAAAATATACATTTTTATCCAATTATTTCAGAGTCAGAAACCAGTTAACTAAACAACATATTTAAGGGGATTTTTAAATGCCCAGTGTTTTCATCTTCCAGATTTGAGTTCTGTGATCAGAGGGTCTCCAAAGCCACCAAACTTTGCAGACAGACAGCATCCCACAGTTGATTAAACAGTCTGGCAGAAGGAGGATAAAGCCACAGCAAGCAGTCACGGACAGTTTCATAAGAGTTCTTGGGATTGCATTATCATATCATCAGTCTGGCCAGAAACCCAGACTCTGAAGATGTATTTTTGATTAAAAATAGCACTTGCAATTCACAGTCTTTAAACTCGTGAGCAGTACTGGATTTACCATCATGACTCATTTGTTATCTCATTCTTTCCAGCTCTACCTTGAGAACATTGCACTAGGTTCTGGCATCATCATTGACAAATTGAGGATAATTTAAAGGAGAGCATCACCAGTTGTGAAAGAGCTGGAGGATTAGGAGAGATGCTAAAGAGCTTCATAAGCTATTGCTAACTAAAGGAATGCTTTCCAGAACAAACTTTTTTCCCAGTAGAAGGATTATTGTACCCATTGCATATATAGAACAATAAGTCCTAAAATTCAATGACTGTTCTTCAGCTGTAGGAAAGGGTGAAAGTTTTCAGAGGGCAAAGGGTAACGTTAAAATTTGCCTGCTGAAGATTTCCTAAAGTACTCTGAAAATATCATAAAAGTATAACCAGCTCAGGATTCAAAGCATGTGGAGACAGCCTGAAACAGTGATCTCTGTTCCCTGTTAATGGACTTTTGAAGACCACTTACAAGCAGATGTTTGATAGCTTTTGGTATAGTAAATGATAAGTAATTCACTTGATGACACAATATAGAGAGAAAAAATAGTGCTTATTTATAAAAGGAGTAGTTCTGAAAATCTTTCTGGTACTCACAGGTTACTGTGAAAGAATCTAACAGATAAGGTGAACTGTCTCAACAGTTTTGTGTAACAAATTCAATAAAATATTAAAAATATATTGTAAGGAATTATGTTGCTGTGGTATCAAGGCAGGCTGGGCATTTAATAGGTTCTGCTGTCCAAGTTAAATTTGCATTCACATTTGTGGATGTGGCAGGCCTGCCTGAAATCACAGTGCTCAAGCATCAGGCAAAGTTGTCTTGGCAAAAGCTAAATATATGGGTTACTTGAGTTGCTGTGGGAGCAGCAGCTGACATAAAAGTTTTGTATCTAAAACTCAGGGTGAAAAAATGAAGAAGTGAAAAGTTCTTATCTGTCCAATAATCCTGCACACACTTTCTAAGAATGAAGAATTGTCCTACCCTGTAAAGCCAGTTTGCTCTTCTGTTTCCAACTGTAGCAACTAAAACACACTGAGGAAAGGTGCCTGCGAAAGAAGGCTGATGTACGGTATCCTCCCTGCCTTGGTCTAGCCTGCCAGGCGCTGCAGTCACTCTTTGGGGCATTCTAAGAGGGACCAAATGTGGAATGATTTAATTGGCACTAATGTGCCTGCTCATTATGGATAATTGCAGTTCATCGTGTCTAATTTCAGACACCAGATTTCGAAGCGTGCTTCAGGTTTTTCAGTTCTTGGGGGTTTTTATAGTTACTTTTAAAGACCTTCCGAATTACGTATTTGGTGTTGCATATCTGAGGTGTATTCATGTATAAGTGTACACACACATTTTTCAGCCATTTTTGCAAAACCAAACGTTTTTTGTCAACAACAGCCTTTGTTGCATCTGACCAGCTTGTTTATACTCTCTTGCTTTCTCCTGCTGTACTTATACTTCTGCTACTTACCTTTTCTTCTGTTTCTACTGCAATTTACTGTAATTCTCTTTCTAGTCGTGATTATTTAGACAAAAGAGAAGAACTAAGACAAGCAAGAGAAGAGAGGTTTGTATATAATGCATCCATCCTTCCCTTTGGTTGTTTGCACTTCCTATATTCTTTACTGTGGATCTCTCATGTATTTACATTTTTAATTCTACTTGCACAGAACACTTTTATTGCAAAAGACTTCTATAACAAAGAAGCTGTTAAGTTAAAGAGGATAATTAAGTCCAGCTGTAAGCACAGCAATAAATGAAGAGCAGCGCGAATGGAATGCATAAGAATTATTATCTTTAATCTATTTGTGTGGGAAATAAGCTTACCCCATTTGCCTCAGAAATTTGCTCAAATTTAGTATAGTTATAAATTGAGTAAGCCTGTCTTTCTCACCCAATGGGTCCCAAGCTTTCTGGAGGGTCAGAAAAGGCAACTGAGGATAAAGGAAATTGGGGTCACAAGCATTGCAAAACTGCAGTGACCGATGAAAATGGTTCTGACCCACTCCAAGCATATTGTTATCTTTCAGATCCAAGTTTTCTTGCTGATCTCTAAACATCACTGAGTAAATTACAAAGCTTAGTAGTGTTTATCATTAGGACATTGCTTTAGTTTTATTTAAATAGCATATTTAAAGGAACTGAGGGTTTGGAGGTTTTTTTCTGTTTGGTTTTTTTTTTTTTTTTTTAAATTCAATTAAATAGATTAGAAACTCTGATCTAGGCTTGGAGCTTTGTGCTTAGGAAAGCACATTTTTCAAGGAATACTCAGCTAAAGATCTTTGCCTTTCAGTAGTTTCATCTCTACCTCTGCTAGTAATTACATTCCAGGGGGAGCACCTGTTTTTTACCTGGAAAATATGCAAGTTGCTGTACAAATAGTAGATGAAAAACTATCCAGAGTACTTCAGTTTTGCTTGTATGGTCCTCTAGAGATTACTTTCTGGAGATACTTCTGGATTGTCAAGAACTGGAATAACATTATCAAAATACAAGAGCAACCATCTCAGAAATCATTGTGTTGCTATATTTTGGAGGTTTTTGTATTGGTTGCTTTTGTGTTTGGTTTTTTTCACAAAATCATCTGGTGGGATATAGTTCTTTTCTGCAGACCGAAGTCTTATCTATTGTGGCTGATGTAGCTAATAGCAAAAAATTACTTTGACACCTCTAACAGTAAGAAAAGGTGGACGGCCTTTCCTTTGTCCTTCCAGTCAAAACAGTTACAAATAGTTTGCAGCATTTTCTGAAATGAAATGCGTTTGAGCGCACAAACATCAAACACTGATCTGAGTTGAGTAAAATCTTCTTCAGCAAGCATGCTCGTTGCAAGATTTGAATCAAATTAGAAGCAAGTTCTCCAGAACTTTCAAGTTGTCAGGGAACGTGCCAAGTGGAGTATTTTTGGGAAAGTGTTCACCAGCAGTGCATCACTACTGGGCAATCTGAGACAATTTCACTAGTCGTTAGGAATCTTTCTTTATCCTTATGGCTCTTTTGAACTAGGACTCTTTTAAACTATTAGCTCTTACTCATAAAGAGGAAAGACATACATTTGCTTTGACAGCACATAAATATCAAAGAAACCTGCAAGTGAAGTCTAGCACCAGTAGTCCATTACATTGACATTCTGTAACTACTTTTTTAATAAATACCTTTGTACAAATGAAGTTTCATTTCCTATAGGAAGCTGCATGTTGACTTGTAAGAAAATCGTATAGTTAAGGTGCCTAAAATCCTAGCTAAAAACTGGTTTGTATGTTTCCTCCATATCACTTCTTGCTATTCTATGCTTTGAGGCCTTTTTTTTTACTTGGCTTGGTGTCTTCTAGTGGTAATTAAAAAATAAAACCAGAAAAGGTGAGCTCCAAAGTCCTCTCTAGAGTGATGTACAGCTCAAGTGCTCTCCACCCCATTTCTTTGTTGATACATAAACAGTTTAAGTTGCCCTCAGGGTATTACTCAGAGACTAGAGAACTCACAATGATAATTCCATTTACTTGAAGATGATAAGTACAGTGTCACATTCATTAGGAATACCACATGGATAGCCCACAGACTTTTGGATTATTGTCTATAGAGAAAAGTCAGCACAGGTGGATGATGTCTGCAGGTTTCCATGATTTAGAGGAATATGGCAGCATATACAGAGAGAGTGTGTCAATCCTAAAGCAGAGGTATGGTGGCTCATCCTTTCAACTCCTTCAGCACTAGACCTCGCATATTTGATGCTGTCCAGAAACAAAAAATAACCTAAATAATGGAATTTATCAAGTGTGAAGTGTTAATACTGATTCTTGAATTATTTTTTTATTTCTCAGGTAAATTGCTATATCTGATTATTAGGCTTCCCATTTGATAACTAGTTATGCTGACGTACCGCCATTGGAGTTGCTGTTCTGTTTCCCTTTTTTCTTTCAGTGTAATAATCAGATATATTTTAAGAAGTCACTTCTTGATGATAGTCCTCTGCCTTGCTGGTTGACTGTGCAGCACACAGCTACAGAACCTAAAATGTTAAAGCAGCTGCAAAAGGGCTCCTCCTGTTATAGAAGAATCCATCCAGATCTTTGTTGTAGTCTGTTGGCAAACTGCAAACCCCACCTCGGCAGCAGCCAGCTGGGCTGTACCCGTTTGGTTTAAGTGATCAGTTGGAATGGCTCTTTATGAGTCTGAAGCCCCATCTCTACTTGTGAGGAGGCAGAAGGTGTACATGACCAATGTTAAAAGGAGTAGTGGCTTCATGAACTGTAACAACACATCACACTGATGTGAAAGGCTTTCTCCTCTATTGAAAAGGCAAAATTCAGTCTCGAAAATTGGCTTCATGCTAGAACTGTAAACAGTTCCTATTTTATAACCATACAAGTATGTAGCTTGTTATATTTTCATCCAGAGTCTGTAGGGGTTCTTTTTCTTGCAGAATTTGTTCAAAGCCTGTGCATACCTCTGGAGGAATAAAAGAAAATGAGTTTGTTCTTCATTATTGCTGTTTGCAGTAAAGCAAATTGCCTCTGAAAACACAAGGACTGCTCTTCAAAGACATGTTTCTATGCTCTATATGGATGTTTGCAAATGTGCATGCATGTGTGGCTACCATATGTATGAAGCATGTTTGTTACCACATATGGCTGACTTTTTTACCCTGCATGCTTTTCAGTGCACCCTCATACACTAACTCAGGCTGTCACTGAGGCAGAAGGGGGGAGGAGAGGTGTTCCCTGTTATGAAGTGTTTACAACAATGGGTTATAGGAGGATGACCACAGTGTTTCAGGGACATAAGCAGTAGCCTTAATTAACCTGTTTAACAGTTCTAAAACAGTCTAAAGCCCGATCCAGCTGTATTCATAAATTTATTCCTTAGCAAATAATGGTGGATAAAATTAGCAGACATCTGGAAGAGGCACATATTTCAAAGTTATTTTGGTCGAAATGTATAAAGCACACTATGAAGAATATGATTGGTAGCTGGTCTTAATAAACAGTTAGTGAGTTCTGCCTGCCTAAAATGCAAAACAGATGTATCTTTGTTCTTTTAAAGTGACTTTGATGAATAAACTACATGTGACGTCAGGTACAAGCTATTGGATGTCTGAGTCCGGCAGAGAAATTTTTTAGAATAAAAAAAAGAAAACTTTCCATTGTAGGCTCTGGAGAGAACAAAGTGAATTCCAGTGCATTGCTCTCAGAGCAAATAGAAGCAGGTTCAGAGTCCTTAGATAGTCAATCCAAACGTTTATTATTGGTATTATTTTCAGGTAGATCTGTTTTTGTCTGCTGCATTTTCCTCTCCTTACAGCAAGTCTCAGACTGGCAATTTGCATCAGTATTAAGGGGCTTTTGGTTTGCAGGGGTTTTTTTCTTCTTTTGTGTTTTTTCCCTCCCGTTTTAGTTTTGGAAGAGGGAGGGCTGGGAGGAGAAGGAGGAGGAGGAGGAGGAGGAGGAGGAGGAGGAGAGTGAAAAGCAGGACAGACAAATGCTTCCAAAAGGGGAAGGACTGTGCAGACAAAATACTTTATCTAAAGGTTCTTTGACTCTGCTGGTTTTTGCTTTTATATTGTAATGAGAAATTTAATGTTTTTCAGGGCAGTAGTCTTTGCTTTGGTGTGCACTTTTTGGCAGATTGAGCAGGCAGGCAGTTTAGTGCTGTACCCCTTGTGTCAGGAAGTCAGCTCATTCTCTGCAGGTGTTTCATCCATAAACAAGCATCAGCCACAGATTTCTTTTTCTTTACGGAAACCCTTTGGAATTTAACTTTCAGATACAAATACTTGGAGAAGTTGGCAGCAGAGGAATATGAGAAGGAGCTGAAGAGTCGGAGTGTAAGCCGAGGCAGAAGTGAACTGTCCTTGAATCTGAGATCTCCTTCAGCTCCATCCTCACCTGTACCCAAGTGCATCAGCCCAGCATCCATAGAGTCCCAGGAAGAGCTGAAGACCCCTTCCACCCCTTGTGGCACCCCTCAGCCCTCAGAAGGTAAGTGAAAAGGAGAGCAGAGGAAAAAGTGGTGGGTTTATCACAGTTTCTCTTGTGATAGTGATGATTTCTGATGCTTGAGTGCAAGAATATAATCCATGAGCTGCCAAAGGAAAGGGTCTTACTTTGTTTCATCCTGTCTTACTAAATTTTCTTCTTTTTTTGCGTTGATTTAGATGTCGTTTATTCTGAATACACTGCTAATTGTTGCTATGATTTATACTATCATAGTCTGTTGCTATTAGAATAGAATAATTAGAAAATACAGAATACAGAGGGTCTTAATTTTACCATCATGTTCCTTATATATTAGAAGTTACTGAATACTAGACAAACAGTATTCCTGCCAAGGGATTTTGCTTATGTGGATTCTCTGAAAGAAATGCAACAGATGAATGCCAAGACTATAATAACCTTCCAGGAGAGCACAGGCTGAATGGGACAAACAGAAAAGGTCTTGAATTGAAGGCAGGGGGAGTGTGTTGATTATTTTTAACACCAAGAAAAGCTCTCAAAATTGTAGCACAAGTCGTAAAGGACTTAAAAGAAACCACAGACAATTAGCAAAAAGGAAAGTATAACTAGTGTTTGCATGGTTGGTTTGCTGTCAGATAATTTATTGGTGTACAGAGCAATGTTTTTTTGTGTGTGCACATCATTCTGCCACTTGCATCATGTACCTCTCCTTCAGTCCTCAAAAAACCACCCCTCATACAGATTTCTATTTGCACCACAATGTTGCATTAACATGGGGAGCTAGAATGCATGTTGAGGGTAAATTGTCGCCGTAATTCATTTTTATTTGATTTGATTTCCTGCTACACGCTATTGATGATTAATGCATTTGTCACTTGCACTGCTTGTTTTTATTGAGTGTTATGGCTGGTAGCATGCTATAAAGCAAGGCAATTTAAGAAAAAGTTACAAATACTGAATGTTGCATATGTTTATCCTCACTGTACTAAAGAGGTGAAGTTTATTTTATTTAGTTTTATATATTTTCCCAATTTTACTCCCCAGTTTTCTTGTTTGGCACCGTAAGATTCTCAGTGGAATAATTTCAACCTAAAAAACATGGATATTTTCCACCAATTCTGATAGTGAGAAACATCCAAACACGCGTTTTGTTTCAGTGCAATATTGCTTTTAGAGCAAATAAGCTGGATTTTTCCACCATTAGGATTTCAGAGCTGGGTAGGGAGCAAGTATCTCTTTTATGATGATTATTTTAACATATTTCTCCTGGAAGCATAAAAAAAAATTGCAGCATGGATTGGAGCAGCAGAATCCATTTGGAGAATACATTTAGAGCAGGTGTACAGGGCAACTTCAGGCAGCCAGAATATGGCAAAGCTATCAACACGTGGGTAGATAGGACATCTCTACTAAACTCCTGGCAATATTTGTAGGCATTGGAGGGCAGCACCTGAAAGCCTGTCAAATGGACCATAAGGAGCGAGCATATGGATGGGGCAGCTTCCAGCAGCTGCAGGCAGATGGCCAGGACAGAACCAGAACAGGGACCTGAAATCTACGTACTTCAGTGGGATCTGTGCATGGAGAATGAGTGTTTTTTCAGGCCTACCAAAAGTATTGGAAAGGCCATAGGAAGTAATGAGCATGTGGGCAGGGCACCTCATCTGGAAGTGGTCAGATTATTGGATATCAGCCAATGGCTGGCAAGATTAATATAGACTTTGTGCCATGGCCTCTATTCTATTATCTGATTTCCTTATGCTCCATAATGAATTAAAATCTCAGTTTTACTGTCCTTAGGAAGTGTTCTGAATCTGACTTCCTAGACACAGAAATTGAAACATTAACTTGCTTAAACCGGTTGTAGAAAAGCTGAAATAGCGCCATGGACAAAAGTCAGATTATTTGCACCCCAGGCAGTTGCTTTGAACATGGGTCACCGTTTTCCCAAGCAAGGATGAAACTGCACGAGAAAAACACTTCCTTGTTTCTGTGCATAGGATGCTCCAAAGACTCTGCAATACTGCTGTTAAATGATGTGCGATATTCCTCTGCAGAATTCAGAACCTGAAGGCTAAGGGAAAGTGTGTTCATCTACTAGCAAAACAATAAGGGATTTTCAAATTCAGATTTATTCTATCTGTGCTGAAGTATCCTGTGGCCATCCACTGTCTACTGGTCTTAAGAAGGAAATAGATTCTGCCTGTGAAACTTTGTCTCACACTGTGAAATGTCTCAGTATTGTTAGCCAATATAAAAATGTGGACTTACTGAGTTGAAGTGTTTTCTCATATAAAACAATTGATTCCACCAAAGTCATCAAGTCTCCTAAGACTTATTCTTGTAAAACTTGGGGTTTGGCATTTAGAGGAAATGAAGGCAGTCCCATAACTGCAAATAGAACTTAGTATTTTTTTCAGAGAAGCTACTTTTTTATAATTTTATTGGAGAATGTTTTATGGAGTGTGCATATACAGTAACGGAGAAGCAACAACAACTGAGACATCTCTGAGGTCACTCCACAAAGGAATTGCAGGTGAACCCTTCTCTGATAAGAGCAGCTTTTTTAGCACTCAAGGAAGTAAGCAGGCCAACCCAAGTGCACATGGCAGCCAGCAGGAGACCTTCTGAACATACTGGTAGCTGAGCAAGGTTCAAATACTGCACAAAGCATGACTGGTGAGAGCATCTCTGCAGATGGGAAAGCACCAGAGCACGAGAGCACAGTGAGGCCAATGCAGCTCCAGTTGTACAGACTGAGGAACTGTGACACAGAAGGTCAGAGAAGGACTGTAGAGGTGGGAAACAAAGAAGGATCATTTCTGACTGCATCAAGAAAGAGCCAGTTTCCTACTGCTGATCACTCTGCACTAGCTCTTACCGTCACAAGGAATGGGAGGAAAAGATAGGAGTGGGGGTAGAGAAAGACAGGAGTCCCTGCAGAATTCAGAGGAAGAGGAATCCTATCAAGAGGAACTGAAGGGTGATAAGAACCAAGACCTTAAGCGATGCCCAAGCAATTGAACCAAGGGGTCTTGGGTAGGCATAGCATCTTCAGACTTACTGTGTGCGTCCTCAAGAGACACTTGTATCTCACAGCTCCAAATAGGAAGCAGAGAAAATAAAGGAGGATGTGGTTACCTAATCAATTACCCTAACAGGGGATTAGATGTGGGCCCAGAGGGATGTTTATTCTCTCTGAGGGCTTATAGGACTGGATGGTTGAGGCCTTATCAGCAGGATACAACATCTTGTGTCTGCTTTAAAGTATTAAAGGAAATGTCCGTGCCCCTCTATAGCATTATAAGTTCTTATCCCTGCTTTTCAGAAAGGAACAGCTTGCTGTCCTTTATAACCTCCCACTCAAAAGAGGGCTGTCACCAACATCTGATCACATTACAGCAGACCAGGTTTGCTAGCACTTAACGGGACCAAGTCTTGAATGGAGATTACACTGTCTCTCAAAGCAACAAAATCTTTACATGTTCATCGAGAGACTTGATTACTGTCTTTTTTAGTGATGAAGTTATACAGCTTCTCTGGGATATTTCATTCTTCTGAAAAGTCCTCACATTTTTTTCCAACAATACATTTTTAGAGATGAAATTCTGGCAGAAAAAAAAAAAAAAAAAGAAGTAGGAAAATGACTCAAAAATTGATCCCAAAAGCCAAGTTCAGTTTTTCTGCTCCTGATTAATCCGATTGCAAATAAAACTCTGCTTATTTAAAAACCTCAACTTTGTCATTTGTTTTAATGGGTGCAGGGAGTGGAGCTAAGCCTTGAGAAAAATGTTAAGAATAGTATATGCAAGTGAAAAGAGATTACCTCTCCTATTGAATCTGACAATCCCAGTTTAAGTTTTAAGAACTGTGTGTGTGTAAGAATTGCAGTTTAAAAAAACATATGTCTGTATATATATGTACCTGTTACTTATTAAGGTTTCATGCTTCTCAACATCTCAGGCACACCTTCTTTGCTATTGTTGCTTTTCGATATGCTTGCTTCCCTGGCTCTTTGACTTCTCCACCAGCAGAAGTCTGCAGAGAGGGGACAAAATCTGGTCTCTTAATGTCTCTTGCCACCTGTAAGGTTAGCACATAGTGTTTCCTCTGGTGTGAAAATGGACCCAGTAGATACACGACTAAAAGTCTGAGCTCATTTCAAATAGGCCACCACCAAGATTTGTATTTTTTAACTTCTTTAGAAGTTCTCACTAATATCACCACAATGGATTATATTGATGCAAATGCAAGAGATGGACACGTGTCTAGTTTGCTGACTTTTTCTTCTGATAGTGTTTGTTGACGGATTTGATTTTTGCACTGCTTTTTAAGGGAAGTGCTACTGGACTTAGTATTAATCACTATTTATAAGTGATTTGAGTTAGAGGTGGATTGTTTGATGTTATCCCGAGACAGAGAGAGAGAGAGAGAGAGAGGCTGTCAAAATGAGTGTCAACATACTCTTGTTTCATTGTAGAAGTGCTTAGATTTTGATACTGCTTGAACTCAAAAGAGCAGCCTATGTCAGTATATTGCTCTTTAATCTTTGTTATGTATTAGATTCTGATAAGTTACTTTACTGATAAAGTTCTTTCTGGTATGTGTGGAATATTCCTTGTTGGAAGAGTATCCAGAGTTCTTTCGAACATTCTAGTTTTCTCAAGCATTTCTTACATCTCCCCTGACTTTTTCTTATTGAATCTTCAGCATAGCTTCATGATGACAAAGGTGCAATAAGCATTAGCAGTTCTGGCCACATTTTACTCAGCTTCTTTCTCCATCTGAGCTGCTGCAGTTGACCTTTATGGTTATTGCACGACAGCCTTTGTTTTTAGAGAGAAACATATAAAATTTATACAAAATTATGATTATTCATGGATTAATTGGTGACATTTGTATGTATGATTGCAGCATGGCAAGCTGAGAGTCTTTCATGCTACTCATACCATATTAATTCCAGGAACTCCTGAAGGATTCCTAAGCTTCTATTCCAGTTATATTCAAATCTTGGTTTTACTTTAAAATGCTCTTGTACTGTGCCTACACATTGACAGCTGTGGTGAGAAACACACTGCTGGGATTTGAAGTGTTTGCCAGCTTCTTGACAGCCTGCTATAATTTTGATTCTCTCCTAAGCAGTGACCAGGGTACAGTCCTAGGTAAGATACATTTAGAGAAACAAGACATATGCAGGAGTGCTTGCATGTCTAATTTTAGACTGTTAGATGCTCTCCGTGTAGAAGAGGGAGAAAGTTAAGCTTCTAATTCGGAGTGTTTTAGAACATCTTTCAGTGATGAGGGACTGTAGATTAAATATATTATGTGTACATTTCCTTTATATAAATGTATTATATATGCACGTTCAGTTATTTAAGTAACTACACATTAAAAATCAATTGTGAAAGTGTAGAAGCTTAGCTCCAGTGAAGTCAGTGACAAAAAAATTATTTGCAGTTTTTTTCCCTTAAATTATATGAAATTAGGTGAAATAGCATGTTACTGAAGATGCCTTACTGAAAGCTAGTTTAAAAACATATGGGTTATTGTAAAGATAGGCACAAGTATTGTTAGACATCACTATTCTTTGTGTGAGTTTCTCAGAAAATAGGATAGTCATGCAGCATAAAGCAGCCTTAGGAAAGCATTGTGACCTTTGTTATTTTGACTTTGGAATATTATAAGGAAAAATAGTTAACAGAGGGACAAAACAAGTATGACTTGATCATTATAGTTCAGCCACCTAGCACAAGATTTAGTATGTAGGGAATTTGGGAAGTATGCAGAACTAACATGCATGCCCATTTTTGCTGTTCTTTGCATGGCCATTTCAGTTTTCAGAAAATTGTGAGCTGCTTGATGTGAATATGTGTGGATGCTCTTCAGTTTCTTTGAAGCACGCAGAGAATATTTGCATGTGAAAACCTGCTGTTAAAGCTAAAAACCCTAAAGGTGAATGAATTAATTTCACTGTCAGTGATAACACAGGAAAAAAGAAACCAAATGTAATATCAACAGTGTTTGCTGTGTGCCAACTGATAAAAAGCTCATCGTGTGCCATATGCCAACCAACTGGAAACTGAATCTGTGCCATATGCCTAGCAGCTGGAAACTTTGTGCAGTTTTGAAGTGGCTATTCTGAAGTAAATGTGCATGAAAAAACATATGGTTTTTGTCAGCCAAATGTGTGACAGTTCCATTTCAAGACTGTGACATTCAACTGTGTTATAAAAACTAATATTTATATTTTTTTCGTTGAAGTGTTCCTCATCAGGTGAAAAAAGAATTCTTCCAGAACCCACAGAAAATTCAAAAGCCACAGTCTACCTCCTTTTTGTTTTTCAAAAGATCTCTTCTTTTTTGGCTCTGTCTAGGCACTGAGTTGTCAATCTCGTGCTCAGGTGGGATGCCCATTTTCTACTGGTTTGTTGAAATCCTTGTGTGAGTCCAACACTGCAGCTGTGGAAGTATGTATAAAAATAGTGGGCTGGCTCCAGACAGCAAATGAGGGAGTTTGCCAGGCCACTTTCACGTGCAATGCTGTCATCGCACAACATTCATCAGTCTGGTGTTCCCAATGCTGTGGACTTGCTTTTTATTTTCTTTCCATAAGGCGCTTGTACAACTTCTATGTCACCCTCAGAGGGCTGAGCCTGAGACGACTCCGTTGTTAAGTGAATCTCTTTCTCCCATTGTTCTCTCCACCAGTGAGTGCCAGTGAACCCGAACCAGAGACAGAGACAGAACCAGAACCAGAACCAGAACCAGAGCAGGAGGCTAAGGCTGAGGCCCAGCAGGGAACGGAGACATCCAAGGAAATAGAGGCTACAGAGGTGGGACCAGAGAGTGAGGTGGAGCAAGGACCAGAGAGAGAGCCAGAAGAAAGTGCAATACTCAGTGAAAAAGAGAGGCAGAATGAGGAAGTGAATGAAAAAGACAACTGCTCTGCATCCAGTATATCCTCAGCAAGCAGCACTTTAGAGAGGGAAGAGAGAGAGGACAAGTTAACCAGTGACAATGAAACTGGTAAAGTGAAACTTTTTCAATAATGAAGGGTTTCTGGTGGAAAAAAAAATGTTAAATTAGCAGCTCTTATCTTTTATTAATTACCTAATAAACCTTTGCACCTATATAAGAGTTTCTTCACCTTGGCCAAGTCTTGTCTACTCTGTGCTTGGACATCCACAGACTTTCTTGGGGTTTCTATGTTTGAGGGACAATAGGGCCTTGATGAAATTAAGTTTCCCTAAATTCGAGTCCGTTTTCTTATCCTAAGATTAATATATTAACAATTGAATCACTTTTTCAGCAACTTACATCTCTGGCTCCTGTAGAATTTAGTTGGATTTTCTACACATAAATCAATGAAACAAGGGGCTGTGCTAACATGATTTATTCTGAAATGCCAAATACCTTTTCTTCTCCTTTTAGTGGCAGAGGAAGAGCAGTGAGGGCTGGGATGTTTGCTCCTTTCCTTGAATTCTTCTGTCATGGTTAGGCTCAGCTTCAGATGGCTGAGAGACATACACAGGAGCTGCTGAAGATAGGTCTGGGCTGCTGCCATCTTTAGCTCATATGGAGGAGACACGTAAAAGATTATTTGTAAAAGATTGTCTGTAAAAGATTAGTTCTGTACTGATGAGGGATTCTGGTCAGATACACCATCAGATACATCTAAATGCACAGCCTGGAAAACACCTTAAGAACCAACTTTCTGCCTGAAGAGATAATGATAACCAGAGTTTGTCATGGAGCCCAGGCAGGGAGGGAATAAAAGGCAGGTTTTGACTTTTTTGATCCTTCTTTTCCCTTTTTAATAGGGAGGTAAAGGAATGTAATGTAATTAGGGCATTTGGTTCCCAAGTTTTCCTCAGACTCAACAATGGAGTGCCTTGTCCTAAGTTCTCAAAGTTCTAGATAAGAAAACAAGATGCACTTCATTATGTGAAATAGTCTTGCTCTTTCCTGCAAGAAGAGGGATAACTAGGAATCACAAGGCATACCTCACAGAGGATAAACTGTCAGATTGAACTGGTTATGTTTAAACCTGTCACTTTTTTTTCTGGGAAGCATTCGTGAATTTTGTCCTAAATTTAGGACCTAATTTCTTTTCAATCAGGACCAATATTAAGTTAATTAATTATACTAATTTAGAATTAGTAAATTGTGCTCATAAAAGATGCAGATGGGTATATCTGTAGGAAAGGCAGGGGAGATATGAGAGATGAAGGATGTTGTTACACTCTGACGTAGCCCAAGATAGTCCAAGTGCAAATAAGGGAGAACAGATTGCGGGTTTTTTTCTCCTCATTTTGTCTGATACCAACCTGTTACTAAAGTCCCTATGTACTTTTTGTTAAATGCTAAGAAATTTACTCTGTTATTCAAAATTCAAGATCTTAAAATTGCCCTACATTACCTGTAGACCAAAGATTTATTCTGTAGTGCTATGCAGGAGGTCTCATGTAGTGAATTGTTTGCTCTCTAGTAGGCCAAGAGACTTGGAAAACAAACAAGAACACTTTCTCCAGCAGTTCTGACATTCCCAACAAGCAGTTTGCCATTTATGAGGCACAGATGCATTAAGGATGAAGGAATAAAGCCCTTGGTGCGGGCTCCTCCTTCATTTGCCATCCTGCCGAATTTGGCTTCCAACAGGCTTGTTCATCCAATGGTATTTCAGAGTTTTACCTGTGGAGAGGAGGGCAGAAGAGGCCACCAAGGCAGCAAGAGTCTTCACAGCAATGAACATTGATCAGCTAGGACAGATGGAGCTGGACTTGGGGAACCAAATTAGAGATTGTGTCTGGGGGAATTTTGATGAGCAGTTTTGCAAAGAGATTAAATCTTGGAGGATTCCCATCTGGTGATGTGGGATTTGTAGAAAGGCTCTTGGGAGCAATCATGAACATCTTTGAAAGAAAAGCTAGGAGTAGGGGGAAATTGCTTGTGAGGGGACAGCTGAGTAAAAACTATAGTGTGGGGAAGGAGTTGTCTAGTCATGTTGTCAAGTCAAACTACCTCAGAGACCAATCTAAGAAATTACCTCAGGTGGCAAGCAAGAAAGCAATCCCGCGGATAAAGTCTGAAGAAAAATGAGCAGGTAATGGAATCATTCCACCCACCTGCAGGAAAGTAGGTTGTATCCATTTTTGAAAAGAACTCTTTCTTTTACCTGGGGTTAAACCTCTGAACTCATTTTAAAACATGGTTTAGAGGGTGATCTGAATAGATGTGAGAGTCATTACTGTCCATATGCTTTTTACTGTGAGGCCCTAAGTTTTAAGTGGTGTTATTTTAAGGGAGTTGGGGGCAGTGGGGGGAGGGGGAAGTTGTGGATCCCTGGATGTAGATCTTACCAAGAGGTGACCTTCTCAGAGCACAGGACTAGATGCTGTGGTAAAAAAGCCACTCCGTTGACAAAAGAAGCTGTAAAAGATGTTTAAAATACTAAAGTATTTAAAAAGGTGGGAGCATACGTGGAGAAACAAAGATATAATGGAAGCTTAAGAAAAAGAGTAACTGACAGGTATAAAGGAAAATCTTTAACCGCAAGGACCCGAGAGGAAGGCAGGCTAGCAATCAAACCAAAATGATAGAAATTAAAGAAACAGTGTTTATGAAAAATGTATTAATAAAATGTGTAAAGACTATGGGGCACCGAAGGAATTCCATACAAGAAATACAGTAAGTGTGAGGAATTATTTTTGTTCATGCTTAATCACTTCAACTGATGCTCACTGGAAAATGAAGTACCATAATTTTTAGACACATTATCCATATTGGTTACCAGTATTATATTCAGGGAAATGTAGTCACAGAGACACTTACATCATATATTTTTACAGTTTGACCACTATAATTTGTTATTTATGGTGCTGTCTCAAACATGGTATTTTGCATATTATTGGTGGGAAAAGCTGTAGTCAGAAAGATGAAGCTTTATTATAGTGACATGTTAAATGATTGTGATGTTTGAAGGCCATTAGTCTTTCAACAGCATTCTATAACAGAAGGGTACCAGTGGCTGATTTGAAAATATTCTATGAAGGTTCTTATGTTATAAACAACTTCAAAAATCCTTTTCATGCTTATACTCTCTGAGTTAGCCTGAGAGCTATACCCTGGGTATGCAGACTCCTTTGGAATTCCAATATTCTGTGTTGTAAAGGTGGCCCAGGTACCCAGCCAGGGGGTCTGAGGACCAGCTAGGTCTGAAAGCTGTCCTACCCTAGCCAGCAGGGTGGAAGGAGAAATAAGCAGCTACAGGTCGACCTTGACGTCAGGCAGGGAAGATCTCTTTCATCTGGAAATTTTCTTGGGGTGGTTCCAGTTTATGGCCAGGTGAAGAGTATGATGATAACCTATTTTGTATCAGTGTTATAATATTTAAGCCCCATTCTAGAATACTAAAGGTTATGAGAATTTATGCATTGTGTAAAATGAGCTGGGGTATTAAGTACAAAGTGAAACCTGACAGATTTCAAGGGAAATCTGAACATTCAAATCCTGAGAGTTATATAGTCCCTCACGAGCTACACATTATTCTCTACTCCCATTCCTTTTTTGAGAATTACTTCCAACCCCTCAAGATCAAGCCATATGTCAGCACTGTCACTTATTTCAAAATTTTCACAGTAACTTCCTACCCAGTTTCAGACTAATTGTACATGTGTCCTCCAAATGTATTTTTTTTTTTTTTTGGTGGGTTGAAGAGTGTTCTTGGTGCTCTGACTGCTTTCCCTTGACTCTTCCCATCTCTGTGTGTGTGATTGCAGGTCCATGGTCACAGACCATTCAGGATGCTGGTGTGAATGAGCAGTGCAGCAACATCCTCAACAACAAGCGGTTTATGTTGGACATGCTGTATGCGCATAACAAAAAGCCCAAGGATGAAGAGGAGAAGGAGCTGGAGGCGAAGGAGGAAAAGAAGGAGACGGAGGAAAATGAGGAGTCACTTACTAGCCTAGCCAGTAGGATCTCTATTCTTCAGGCCACCAAGCAGGCCAAAGATGAAAGTGTCAAAAAGATAGAGATTGGAAATCTGGACAACCAAGGCAGTGTGAAAGCCTTTGCGGAAAAATTCAACAGTGGTGAGCTGGCTAAGGGGACAGCTGGGCCTGAAGATGAAAACAGTGAACAGGTCCCCGAGAAAACACCAGCACAGCCAAAGAAGGAATCTGATTACATCTGGGATCAGCTCATGGCTAATCCTAGAGAACTTAAAATCAAAGACATGGATTTTACAGACTTGGGGGAGGAGGATGATGTAGATGTGTTGGACATGGATATGGGTCCTGGGGACTCCCTTGTTCCCCCTCCTCCACCGCCACCTTCTTTTCTGGGTTTGCCTCCTCCACCACCTCCCCCGTTGTTTGGATGTCCGCCTCCACCTCCACCCTCTGCTAATTTATTGGCTCCTCCTCCACTCTTCAGCACTCCTCAGGGTTTAGGGTCACCCCAGGTTTCTAGGGGTCAGCCAGCATTTATAAAGAAGAAGAAAACCATCCGTCTGTTTTGGAATGAGGTACGGCCATTTGAGTGGCAGTGTAAAAACAACAAACGCTGCAGAGAATTCCTGTGGTCGAAACTGGAACCCATTAAGGTGGACACTTCCAAACTGGAGCATCTCTTTGAGTCTAAATCCAAGGAACTGCCTGTCACAAAGGTACAGCTTGTATTCAGTTTGCTATTATTCTGCTATTGTATTGGTATTCATTCTGACTTAGATCTAGATGATTTATGTTGTTTATATAAAAACAGTGGAAATTACTGGATGTGTTTCTAGGTTGGCCTATGACAGAAGATATTCCATGGCCTGATGCTAGGACATGAGCCTAGGGTGGTGTATGTGCCAAGCTGCCCTCCTCTTTCAGGTCTACCAGTTGTGGGACATCATTTCAGTGGCAAATACCAACAAATTTTACATTAGCTTGTCCGTAGCTGAGTGCCAGACTAGGTATTGGACTCTGAAATGTTTTCTGTTGCATTCATATGAAGGTCACAGCATGGTGACTCATAACTGTGTATTTGACAGTTCTTCACTTGGTAATATTTTCCTAATCATTATGTGGAAAGGTTAGAATATCAAACTGGATCTGCTGCGTAGAGTCTACACGTGTGCTCTGTTCTGAAGGATTGAATTATCAGCTGGACCACATTTACAGCTAAACTCTGCAGGGTTTTTTGGTTTTTGTTTTATACTGGTAACGGGCCTATTTTAAATCCTTAATTTATGCAATGTGGAAATTTTAGGATAGAAGCTGGCACAGGAAATACCTCTGTAGCTAGGATTCCCTCTTCCTCAGTATTGTTATAAAATAAATTCACAAAGGCTGGTGACATGGCTGTTCAACATTAGAATCAACAACAAAAGGAAGCTTTTTATAGTTACATTTGGTAGGAATTTGAAGTAGCATTAAAAAAGTTATTAGCTTGAACATTTGTTTTTCATGGCTACATAAAGTCTTTTTCTTCTAAGTAGAATAATCGGTATCAGGGAAACAATGCCTTTTCCTGGTTAAAATGCTAGTAAAACATGTTCATCTCTCCTAAAATAAATAAATCGCCTGTGTGTTTTCTCTGTGCGCCTATATATTTTAGAGTGACATAAAAAAACAGCACCTTGAATATTTTACTTCTCTTTAGCTAGAGAAAGTTGTTGTATCTGTTACATGTCATAGATATTATTGTTTACTCGTAATCTGGAGAGTCTGGATATATCTGGATATAGAAGTTCTCAGGTCACTTGTCTGTGTTATTAACTCAAATTTTTTTTTATACTCATTCTTGATCTTCTTGACCACGTAGAAACATTGCAATTTCAACAATCAAGCCCCTAAGTAGCTAGCAAACAACAGGTACAGAAAGAGATGGCTCGTGTAGATCCTGCCATCACTGTTCTTAGCTGATTTTTTTTGTGACGCAGATACATGTAGATCTGAAATGTATGGTGTAGCAGCCTTAAAACCACATTCAGCTGATTGTCCATTTGGCCAATGCTGAGATTAATTTCTCTCTCTTAATTCCCTTTCTACTGAGGAAGGAATGCTGGTGACGTCATGGCATGCTGCTCCTCATCTCTCTCCCCGTAAATACAAATCTGCCACAGATGGTTTATAGATGGAAGGAATGAGAGCATTTTCTTAGATCCATAAAACATTTAATTCCTTGAATTGAATGTGGAATGATGACATATTTGCCATTTCCAAAATTTAGCTTTGTGCTAAATGCCAGTATTGTAATGGATTGCTCTGGCTGATTCTTAATCTTTTATTCTCACACAAAATTTTGATAAAATATCAAATTGTTGGAATTATGACTTGTTTACTTTTCCAGTCACTCATTGTGCACGTTCCCAAACTACCCTTGGCTATTTTCCCTCCCTCACACTTGCTTCCCAAACCTGCCTGATGCTTTGGCAGAGCTTTTGGCTCCTGGCTGGAAGATGAGTGAGCAGGTTTCTTTGAAATTAGTGCAAGTCTGAGGAATGATTTAGGTGACTGCTTTCCTCTTGGAGACTAATAACTGCTCTCTGCATGAGACATTGTACTTTTGGCACTCTTTCCACCCTGTCCCATAACACAGACATAGAACTCTCATTGTCTCTGTAGAGAAGACAGTGGGGACCAAGGATTTCTGTAGTAGAAGTCTAAATACACTTCTGGAACTTCTGCCTGGTTTTGGTGAACACCAGAAAGTCTTACAGACTAGGAGATGGTCCTCAGATCAAATGAGAGTAGAAATAATTAAGCAGACCTCTGAATCCATAAAAGACTTGAGGTTTGGTACAAAGATTTCACTCAAATTAGGATAGCTCTCGCTTTTTCCAGACTTCTTGGTTTATTTCCAGGGATTACATTCCCCGTTGTGTCTAGTTTCTCCTGTCCAATGGCTGCAATCCAAAACAGGTTTATTCTATAATATCGTAAAGTCTGACTCACAGCTCAGTTGGTTCAGCTGAAAAAAAGAGTTCAGAGCAACAAATCAAAAGTCAGATCTCCAGATTTCATAGCACGAGATGGAAGTAGGTGCATGGAACAGGAACAGTCCAGAAGGATGAGAAGAAAGGCAAAGTCAGGGTGTGTAAGGGGGGGCTTGGCTCTTTCTTGAGCATATGCTCTTTCATACAGCTGTAACCAATTTTACTCCAGTTTCTAATCCTTCACTGTGATTTCCACAACACACAGCTATAAACAGCTACTTCCTGGCTCATGAGAAGTTTTTCATTAAACACAACAGACTGTAATAAAATAAAGTGGATTTTAAATTGTAGGATATAATACAGGATTTGGGGGGTTGGGGCTGGGAGGAGAGATTCTTGCTTTTAGGAAAAGTTATGCCACACTGGGCAACTTGCACATTGATTATAGTTAGTGGACCACCTTTAGTTGCAGAATGTTTATTTTCTAGAACAAAGGACCATGACATTATATTTGTGAATAGAAAGCAAGTGATCAGCTAGCCCCTCCAAGCCTGTCTAGTATTTCCTTTCTTCTCACTCCACCAACCACACAGATATTTTGGCAAAGTACTTCAAAGTGTTTACTCTTCTGTGGATACAAATTAAAACATGCAGACACACCTGAATCAGATGTTTGTTGTTTCACACTTCTGCCCAGGTGTTATTCAGCCCTTCTGCCATACACTTGGTTCTGCATTAAAGTATTATTTTGCTGATTCATGTATATCCTGTGGCATATAATAGTGCATCATGTGCCACAGACAAAAAAACTTGTAGGGGGGAAAAAATTAAGGAATCTGTTTTCATGTACACATGTATACACATGCTTAGACACATATTCCTTTTGAAAGGATTTGTTGCAATTTGAATGAATGCCAAGACAAGTCATAAACATGGACCAGAAATTTCTGAAAAAGATTACGTGCATGCATCCTGGAAAAAGTCAGTCAGCTGAGCAATTCCATGTAATATCTCCAGAACTAAGTCCTTACTAATTGAGATAGAAATAATTTAAAAAAAAAAAAAATGCCATCTCACTAGTATTGATCACTGAAATTTTCTGTACTACTAATGCAGACTTCTCAAGTTTAAAGGCAGGATATATTTCTGACTTGATGCTCATATATGATCATTTACTTGTATTACCACTTGAGAAGTTATTTAAATTTTTCTGCTTCCTATATTAATTACAGTAAAGAGGCATATTTTAGACTATGTGCTCATCAGACTGCAGATCACCTTCTGTGGGATGGTAACAGTTTTTAAATCTATCTGAACTGCCCAATCTTCAACAGAAGCAAGAGAGTCTGACCAGTTAGGTCTTGTAAATGTCTAAATTGACTGTAATTGTTAATACATTGCAAAAATGTTTGTTTCCCACAAATTATATCACCTGATTTGTATTTTATAATTTTTTTTGCATTTGCATTGAATAATACAGTATTCAGAAGTTAGGGGTTATGTTTTATACTGACACATTAAAATATTAAGTGCATTAGTTCACTGTTCCCTCAAGCATTTGAAGTCATTCTTTGTTAATGAATTTATAGCACAGATTGAGGTCACCTATTACTGTCATAAAAATTAATACTTGTAGCTTATTTTAACAGTCAGACACTTACACACGTGCAATTTCATTGCAGACAAAAAGAAATTCTTTTCCTAGTGGTCAGGTAGTAAATTTCATAGTAGTAAAATCTTTCTCTTTTCTTCAATCTTTTATTTATTTGGAAAGGATTTCTTTGGAACTCAGCCGTTGTCCCTAGAATGGGTTTAAAATCTCTTCTGCCCCGGTTTTTGAAAAGGGTTACTTACCCCAAAATTTTATATCCCATGTGCAGTTATAGCTCTGGAAAATACCTACGTGCATACATCCCCTGTCCAGCTCATCTGTCTGTCATAAACCTTTGCTAAGGACCAAGCGCACTGTTGCAGTCGCCATCATCCCAGTGGTCAGTCGTATATCCCCCAAATGAATATGTCTCGATTGTCAAACTTTGGAGCCTAAAAACTGAGCTGCAGATTTGAGGCTTACTTACCCATACCACTTGTGGGAAACCTAAATTTAACTCCTTTCCCCAGGCCTTTTCCCTTCTGCGTAAATTCTTTGGAGCTGTGTAATTCTGTGGAGCAAAGGACAAGGTAAAAATTGGTGGTTTAAAAAAGGCTTAGTGCAATACAAACTCAAGAGGAAGCAGTCTCTGGTGTACCCTGTTTGTTTTTAATGTGGTCTTGGCCACTAACTGTGGTCCTGAAAATGTTATTAATGGCTCAAGAAGAAACAAAACTACTGATTTAAAGGAGAAACTGCATTTCACATCCTTCAGGTAACTCCAAAAGAAAAAGAGGAGTCTCTTACTCAAAGAAAGAAAAGTTCAGGAAGGCATCAGAGATACTTCTAAGATGTCAAGAAGAGAGCAGTTCTGACAGAACTGACGTAGAAACATTAAAAGCAAATGTTATCTCTGCTCTCCAAAATTTATCCTTTTTACTGCAAAATTGTTGTTTCTTCTTAGGTTTTAAAAAAAAAACAAACTCTCTTATTACTTTCACAGATCATACGCATGTGGTAGTCCATGACTCTTGTAAATTGCAGTTGCTTTCAGTCCCATCTGCTCACAGAAGTTGCATCATACCATGTTAATTGTTCTGGTATGAGGAAAGGTCTGTGGTGCCACACAGGTGCTAAGCAGGGACTGGTGGGCAAACCTCTCCCTGTGCAAGCAAGGAACTGAGCTGTGCCATAAAAAGGTATCTTTGTAATGATACAGCTGCATTCCCCATTATGGGCTGACCCACAGCTGGAGGTACTTTGATGAAATCATTTACTAGCTTAGTTCTTTCAGTTCAGAAACAGCACAAAGGCCTAGCAGTAGGGTGTTTCTTGTCTCAGTGGCTGTGGTGCAGACTCAAAGAAAGTAAGAACAAAGCTTCATGGTCTAAAAAACAATCCTGAGCAGTAAGAGTCTCCTCCTGGGCTTTCCCCAAATGCATGGATGGTTCCCTGTTCTGAACAGTTGTATGGGCTGCCATAATGCAGCCTGGAAAGAGGAATTGCTTAATCTCTGCCCCACTGAGATTGCATCTGTGTTTGCTGCTGCTGGAAATACAAACCACAGCTAGGTAACAGTGTCTGCAGGGAAGTCCCAGTCACATCTCTGCAGCCTGCACTGCAGGTTTATATATAGCAAAGCATCTCTGCACTTGCTTGCATCAGTGTGCAGGACTTCTCCCTACATTCCTCTGCTTGACAGCATTCCTCAGCCCATCTCTGATAGGGTGAGGGAGGAAGAACCAGAGAAAACATGTTTACAAAGTTTACATATATGGAGAGGGAGGAAAAAATCCCTGAATATGAGGAGCACAGTCCTCTCATCTTTCAGCTGCCTGATATACAACATACATAGTTACCAAAGAGACACCTTCTAGCATGGGATAATGAGAGAAAGAGAGGCATGCTGAGATGTAAAAGCAAAGACCACATTCAACGCTACATTATGCCATATATAAATGGCTGGTAAGTCACCTTGCATAGTTGGTTCGCATTTTGCCAATGTAAGGATGGGGAGAAAGAGGAAGAAATTCCTTGGGTCTACTCTAGAATGGAATTTAAAGCATTTGTTGTTAGTTCTTTGTCATTTCATTGTTATTTATACTGGAGAGTGTGAGATCCAAAGATATGTTTAGTTCCATTTAAAACTTAAGAAAAACTGGAAGGGTTGAAATTGTCCTGCACCTGTGAAGGACTTGTCAGGCATATCATGAGCAGCAAGGTAGAATAACTTTCCCCTGGCAGCCAGAGGTCAGAAAACTATGCCAGTGCCTCCAGGAAGGGCCCCTATGACTACTTTGCCAGTGCCTGAGGTGGATTTATAACACAGGAGAGTGTTGTCAGGCAGGTAAGAACTATCCTGTCTGTCTCCCAGCCAACCCCAACATGAGAGAGGGACAGCAGCCAGTCCGGGTTGATGCATCCAGCAGGGAATTGAGCCCTGGAGCCCACTGGCTGCCCCACCAGCCCTGTGCTGGCCAGTCCTGCTGCACAGCAGAGCTCTCGACTGGCAGAGACAACTTTAGGTGTTTTTCAGACCGGCTCCTGCCCCAAACTGCCGTTGTGGGGACTCCAGTGTCTTAGGCTAGGTCTGCATTGAATAGCAGCATTCAGATCTCTGGTTGAATCCTGGCAGCTCACGTTGATACCAGCAAGGATGTGGTAGAAGAATTTAGCTTCTTTTGGTGACTACAAATCAATTAGCTTTACATTCAGTGTCAGCTTCCTTGAGTAAGGGAAGTCATTAGTGAGAGGAGCAACTTTAACTTTATAGAACAGATCAGAGGAATAACGCTCTTGTTCTCTTCTTTACCAAGAAAACTGCTGCAGATGGGAAGCGACAGGAGATAATTGTATTGGACTCAAAACGAAGCAATGCGATTAATATTGGCTTGACTGTGTTACCCCCTCCTCGCACTATCAAGACTGCTATTTTGAACTTTGACGAATATGCCTTAAACAAGGAAGGAATAGAGGTAAGAAAGAATAGTTGATGTCTTCAAATCTGCATTTTCAATGCTTTTTTTTTTTTTTTCCATGTTGCACATGGTGCAAGACAGACAGACTTGTTATGGAAGAGAAGGGGATGTCTTATGTCATGCCTGAGTGTTGAAGTTTTTCAGATCAGTGCCTTGGGCTCAGAAACATGTAGTATCCACCTGAGGTTGGGCATGCTCCATGGATGTTGATTGTCTGCTTTGTATCTAAGTTTGAGTAGCAATGCTGTTAATTCCTGTCAAGATTTTCAGAATATTATCTCAAGCTAGACTTAAATACTGTGAAGCAGCAAGAACAGGCAGTGAGTTACTAGGGCTGATGTAACTGGTACAGAATTTAATAAATTTCATGCCCAGCTAGCTGCTGGAGTCATTCTAGATTGTATATCTCATTGAAAACAAATACAATGACTAGTTCTGCTCAAAATAGCATTTCTGTGTTACTGTTGTTTGAAGAAAAGCAGTTGGTATAAAGATTGTAGATGATGTAATTTTTACCGTTACATGTTTGACTTTGCAGATATTCCTACCAAGATCCAAGATGAGCTCTGTTTATTATTTTTTTATCAAAACATTTTTCTTCTATGAAGTGTAAAAGAAGCTTGCTACTCCCCTGTTTGTTTTTTTCATGATAGTTGAATTCATTTCAAATTAATTTTTTCTTTTCAATAAACCTGTATCATCTAGTAAGACTAATCTGCACAGCTACAAATCTCAACCAGTGACTGAGCTGCAGAGATCATATATTGATTCAAAGTCACCTTTTAGGGGTTTGGCACCATGTTTTATGATTTCCACCTTTCCACCTTCACTGTGCTGACTACAGAAGAAAATGAAAAAAACTTGCTGGAATGGCAATGAAGTTGCCAACAATACATGCAAAAGAAATACTTCAGGCAAAATATCATTCCAGCTAGAAGACAAGGCCTTATTTATCCTTGCTAGAATATAGTTTCTTCCCAAAGCTCTTTTACTTATTTTCTGTAATCATACTTCACTCGTATTATGAAAGTGACAGATCAGTCTAAAAAGGTAATTTTTCATGACCCAGCCCATGTACTCACCACTGCAGTTGTCATTACTAAGCTTTAAAGTGTTGGAGAAGTACCCCTCCAGCCAAGTTCAGATGATCTGCACAGCCCACCCTTTCCACTGCCAACATTTTTCACTGGGCTGTCCATCTGCCAACCACCTGTGGTGTCCACGTTTGTGAGTGCCTTGTACCACCACACCCTCCTTTGGGTGGCCTTCCCATTAGTTGCCTGGAACCCATAATTTCATTTAAAATATATACATTCAGGTAGCTTTCAAACTGAAGAATTAAAGAAATCAGGAAATGATACCCTGCTAGTATACTTGCCCAATACTAAAGAAAATGGGGTTTCTGAGGTCTATGTCCACAGCTTTGTGCTAAGGATATGAGTAATCCTAATGTGACCATTCTGGTATTTGAAATCAAGGGCAAGTGGAGCAGAGCCTGGGTACATTGCACTTTCAGAGATGAAGCCTTCATTGGCTGGGAAGGGTGATGTTCATGGAGAAAAGAGCTTTTTTTTCCTCAATATTCCATATTTATTCACTTATCAGGTGAAACCCTACACTGAATTCAGTCTCCATTTTCCAATCCCCAAGTTACCAGTTTTTCTTATAGTATGTTGTTAGAGTCAGACAAATGGTTATAGTGATATAGGGCTGGATTAAGATATGCAAAATTGGCCAGGAAGCACACAGGTCAATACAGAAATGCATTGTTTTGAGTCCAGCTGTTTTTGGCAGAGCCCTGCCTCAGTTTTCCATACTGCCCCTTTGGTCTACAGGGCAGACAGTCTTGGTTACTTGTTTCTCATCTCTGCATCTGTCTGTTCACTGGCTTTAGCCTTTGAGTTAGCTTAGAGTGAAGAGATGTTGTCTTTTCAGTCTAGATTTTCAGAAAATCTTCTGGTTCATATCTATGGTTCTAATTGGTAGCGATGATGAATAAATCGGTAATGATGTAAGAATCATCTTCATGTATAAAAAAACAAATATAATAAAGCATATTGTTTACTATATAATGTAATTGATAGCTTATCTATGGGTTGAATGAGGCAGGACTCGTTGGCAAAAAAGTTCTGCAATTGGCCTAATTTAAAAATTGTATCACAGTGGATACTCAAAAGTGTTTCTGCTTGGTTAACTGTCTAGAAGAGATGTCACATCTAGTAAGCAGAAGAGAGAGATGTAAGGAAAGCAGGAAAAGAGATGTAATGTGTGCAGTGACAACATAACATTCACTGCCAAAATTTCAGGAAGCTATAATTTAGGGTCATCTTCAGCTTTTGTCAGATCCAACACAGAGCAGAGCACCAACAACGTAAAAAGTCACCTGAGCCATCTTTTGCCTTGACTGTGAGCTCTGTGCTGTGTCCTTCACTGAGGAGCATCGGCACTGTGATGTTAGTGTGTGTGTGTGTGGCTTTAGTTCTGCACCTTGCTGGATCAAATGGTATCTTAAAAGTGACTTTAGCGATTCCTTTAAGGACAGTGGATTAAAGTAGCGCGGACAGTAGTTCTAGCAGCAGAGCAGTGATGCAGCAGGCTGCAGGCTCCAAGACTGTCATAGCCCGATTTATCATCAAGTCCATAGTGACCCAGTAAACCCTCTACTACTGTCCTATATTCTGCTGAATGCTGCTGTGCTTGTGATGTTGGGCTCATTGGTAATCCATAGTTTACTTTTTAACTTTAAATATGTAACTAAGTAGAAAAAGTTCTCCAGTTATTTT
Organism: Empidonax traillii; assembly: GCF_003031625.1. Taxonomy (NCBI): domain Eukaryota; kingdom Metazoa; phylum Chordata; class Aves; order Passeriformes; family Tyrannidae; genus Empidonax; species Empidonax traillii. Next base: position 1,701,860 of record NW_020955291.1, on the reverse strand, counting down.
AAAGCCCTCTACACCTAAGTATGTTACATAAGTATTTTTAGGCCATGTGTTTAAAGAAGCTAGGTACCCCTGAGCTGTGAAAAAAAGGCAGAAAATAGGAGCATGACGCTATAAAGGCAGATGTAGTCCACTTAGTATGCAAAGCAGGCACTGTTAAAGACGTATTTTCAAAGGAATGCACATTGTGTGTTTGCAAGCAAGCGTCAGTCCAGCTAAAAAAGATTTTGCCACCTTACATTTGCCAAAGTGTTTGTGTTTTCCTTTCTCTGAAAGCTTGGCATTCATTGTGTTCAAACAGCTTGGAGCTCACTGCAGAATAAAGAACAGCCTCCTTAGCATGGATGAGGTCTTTCTGTGAGCTAAGCAAAAGAGGCGAACTTAAAATCCTGGCACCTAATTTTTATGTATCATGGGCAACTGCAAGAATGGAGTACAACAAAGCAGTCCTTGGTGCTTGTCTTTAGCAAAGATAGTGGATCGCTCTGTAAAGGGCTACTCAGTAAGGGAACATGGATTAAACCCAAATTTAGTAGACTAAAATGAGGGTTATGCTGTGAGGAAATTAACATGGTTTGCTTTGTACTTTATAATATAGCTTTGTGATGCTATGCAATATTCATTGCATTATAGGTATAGCTTTTAGTAAAACCATTTGAAATTTAAAAATCTCTCCAGATATGCTAGGCCCTCTGTACCTATATTAAGTAATTTGAATTCTAGATGTCTGGAGGGTCTAGGTAGCCCTGAGATGTAAAAAGGGGTATGAAATGAGAGCTTGGTGTTAAAAAGGCAGATGGTGACATGTATAAACAAAAATCAAAATGTGATTTTTGGAAACAAATATGGTGTTTACCTTTTTATTCTTTTATTATTATGATCATTGATACGGTATATTGACACTTGCAGTTTCCAATTTGTTTCATTTGTGTTTTGTGAAAGTGTGATGGGATATTTCAAATCCCATGCTAGCTTGTGTGACCTGAAAGAACACCTTTTTTTACAAGTCCAGACAGAAGAGAGAATGGCCTCAGTGGTGCCTTGCTGGCTGGACACTCACAGTCAGACTACCCCTGCCCTAATCAGTTTCAGACTCTGTTTAAAGAAAAACGCCACTCCTTCTCTCCTTGCAGCAAACCTAAACATCTTCTGCAGCTTCTGTGACCAGCAATGGCATGTTCATATATTTCGGTAGATAACTGAGGAAGTGGAGTGGTATGACTGAGGTAATGGTGTCAGTTCCTGATTTACAGGGATGGCCATCAGAGTTTAGATATAGTCCCTTCTCAGAACTGCATTATTTTTGGAAGAGTTGAAATAAAATTAGTACAGGCAGCCTCACTTATTGTGAGTTCTGACCTTCAGATGCTGTTATAATTTCTTAGATTTTCTACAGGTAAGGAAACCAGCAATGAGTCTCGTTAACAGCTGCCTAGGAAGCTGAAGTGTGAGAGAGCCTTTTAGGAGTTGAATTATCTGCTGAGACCTGTCAAATATCTGATGAAATACCCACTAATCTGTTTTTGTTATACAGCTTACTAATTTGTGGACTTCAAGCCACGGAAGCTTTGGACCCAACAACAACCAGATATCTGGGTTACTAATTTTTTTCAGGCTATTTTCACCTGTAAGATCAGTTGAAACCGAATATGAAAACCAAGACACCCTTGCAACCTCATCATCACTGAGAAGCCCCAGTATCTCATGAAAGTGATAACTTATAACTTAAGCACCTAATTTCCTCAGAGGCTCTGGGCTATTCACAGTTGCTGGTTAGGTGCTTCCTTGCATCCCGCACTGAGACCTATGACACTCAGCCATAGGGGGGTTATAAATTTTACCCTGTGACTCTTGTAAGTCTTTCCTCTTAGGAACTTCTGGAGGTTATGCCTCAGGATAGCAGAGTGCAGGAAGTGAGGAATTTGATCCCTATGCTGAAACTCCAACTAGTTCCAGCAGTCCATCAGCAGAATAATTAGGATCCCTTATCTCATGCAAAAATTACTTCTTCCATTTTTCATACACTGGTTTTCCTCACAATATACGACTCTGGCCCAAATGCGTGGGGGAGAGTGAGAATGCATGAAGGTGAAATATGTATGTCACACATTGTAGAGAATATGAGCATAGGGTTTGTTAATAAACATGTCTTCTTTAATCGACCTGAAGGCTACCAACACCACCTCAGTTACGAGGAAAGACTGAGGATACGGGCCTATTTAGCCTGGAGAAAAGCAGTGGACCTTACAAATGCCTATAAGTATGTGAAAGGACAGTGCCAAGAAGATGGAGGCAGGCTTTCTCAGTGGTGCCAAGCAATAGGAGAAGAGGCAACGGGCAGGAACTGATGCACAGGAAGTTCCTCCTAAATATGAGGACAAACTTCTTTAGTCTGTGTGTGACTCTGCACTGGAACAGACTGGCCAGAGAGATTGTGGAGTCTCCCTCTTTGGAGATATTCAAGAACCATCTGGATGCAATTGTGTGCAATGTGCTCTAAGGATGACCCTGCTTGAACAGGGAGGTTGGAGCAGATCATCCTCTGTGTTCCTTTCCAACCTGACCCATTCTGTGATTCTGTGTACTGGGGAAAGTGTTATGAATTAATGATTTGACTCAAAGCTATTTGTGATTTAATGGTCACATCAGGTGCCAGTAACCTTCTGCCCTGCTGTGTTTTTATACTACTTTTACTGTTGGTGATCTTTCAAAAAATAGTAGCAGTAAAAATTAAAATAATAATAAAGTGGCAGATGGTGTACTCATCACTTTCCAGCACTGAACAAATGGCTCATATTAGTCATAGAGTGGAAATCAAGAATAGGAGCATTTTACCATTAGCTCAGGGGCACAGCAAGGATGATGACCAGCAGGATCAGAATTATTTGCCCAAGCAGATCGGAAATGCTGGTGTAGGTCATTTTTATGGGGGCAGTTGCACCCTGAATGGTGTGAGACCTACCAGCAGCTCTGGTCCCATCCAGGCATGGCTTTCAGCAGCAGGGCTGATCCTCAGCAGCTGGCACCACAAGTACAGTCTCTTCTGCTTGGCATTTTCTGTTTCACATACTACGGTACAGAGCGCAGCAGCTTTGCAGTACTTGGACTTGAATGCTTTCTGTCAGCTCCATCTATCTTGTAGTGTTTACATAAAGCTCAAGGAGGAGGAGAGTCCCTCGGGAAATGAAGCTTACTGTTTCATTTGCCCCAAAGCAGTGCAAAATCTCTGGAGTGAGGGCTCTACCCCACCACAAAATACTTGTGGGATCCCTGGGTAGCTGCCAAAAGTCCTAGTTATTTGTAGGAGGCAATTGAGAATACTGCTGAAGTGTTAGCCTTTAAAAATGCATCAGAAGCATTTTTTCATCCATCACATGGCTATTGCTAAACTCTCCATGTATGGATGTTCATTATGATCCAATTTGCAAGCTGCCCAGTCTCAGCTGAGGGTGTGTTGGCTTCGCCTTAGTGTGGAAGAGAGAAGTAGACATTAGGAGGCCTGGCTTTGTCAAGGGACACTGCAAAACTTCTTACGAGTTTCAGACTCAGTGTCTTTTTGTTTTTATTAACTTTTTTAGATGAGTATTGGTTAAGCACTGAGAAATGTCCTGAAGCAGCTACTTATAAATCTAATTTTATGTTAACTATGACCCAAATTACAGATTTTAGCATAAACTGAAAATTACTTACCTGCTTAATTCTTGTTTTTCCCCTGGAAAGGTCCCTTGCTCTCCATGCTTATCTCCAGTGCTGTACAGACAGCCAGGGGAATTACTGGTAGTGGAAGGGGGCAGTTGTGCTGCCTGGATAAATTGGCTATTCCAGCATTAGAACAAGGCTGTAGTTTGGATTAGCAGGTCTGATAGCTCTTTGGCTGTGTTTTTATTATTCTCTCCTCCCCTTCAAAACAGCCTCTATCATTATAGAAAACTACAACAAAGACATGTCATTCCTCAGATGAATAAGTTGTGTTAAAAATCTGTTTTGCTTTAAGGAGGCATCTTTAGGGTAAACACCTCAACTTATCTGATGATTTTATGTTATTTTGCTTTTCTTTTTTATTTTAAAATGCACTTCCTATTTTAAAAACTAATTAATTAGTTAAGAAGCAATACCTTAGAGAGTATTTGAGAAGGAAAGCTGCCACATATTAAAAAGGCTGTAAAATCCATTAATTAAAGGGAAATTTAAAATATTTTAAGCCACACTGGCAGCAGAAACTGAAAATATTGAGATCCTTTTTCATCAAAATTTTTGACTTTTCAGATCAAAAGAGAAAAAGGCCATAT
>NW_020955291.1:1644896-1697509 GCF_003031625.1 Empidonax traillii | reverse complement strand
AAAAAAAAAAAAAAAAAAAAAAAAAAAAAAAAAAAAAAAAAAAAAAAAAAAAAAAAAAAAAAAAAAAAAAAAAAAAAAAAAAAAAAAAAAAAAAAAAAAAAAAAAAAAAAAAAAAAAAAAAAAAAAAAAAAAAAAAAAAAAAAAAAAAAAAAAAAAAAAACACAGAACAAAAAGCAAGAAATTATGGGAACAGCAAGGGACAGGAGTCTTCAAGTTATTTTTATATACTTGCAAGTGTGCTGGAAGATCCATAGATATTGAGGCTAAAAGAGACCTTAAAATTTAGTCTGATCTGCTATAAATCACAGGCCACAAAACTGCTCTCCTTTTACCCTTACTTCCATATGTAATTTGCAGAAAGTTGTTGAGTTTTGACTTAAACTTATGAAAGCTGGTGAGATCAGTCCTAACCAGTCTCCCTTTGTCTCTCCTTCAGTGTTTCGTCCCATGATTAGCTGTATCTACTGAGTAGAGATTTTAAAAAGGGATTTTAATCCAGATATGTTTTTCAACAAACTGTAGGTGTCTTACTTTCTTGTGCATGCTTAGTTCTTGGTTACTACAGTGCTGTCCTAATTTAACAGCCAGGGACTTGAGGACTTCTACTGTTGCTGCCTTGAAGTTACTCAGCAATCTCTCATACCCTGCCACTGATGCCTGTCTTTTGTCTCCCTATACAGAAAATCCTGACCATGATCCCGACTGAGGAGGAAAAGCAAAAGATCCAGGAGGCACAGCTGGCAAATCCTGATGTCCCCCTGGGCAGCGCCGAGCAGTTCCTTCTCACCCTCTCCTCCATCAGTGAACTTTCCGCCAGGCTCCAGCTCTGGGCTTTCAAGATGGACTACGAGATAGTGGAAAAGGTGAGGGGAAGCAGGGAGGCAGGGGTGGAGACTCCTCCAAGGCTTTGCTTAATATTTCCCTGACCTTGTTATTATATGAGCATGTATTTTGAGGAAATGGTAAATGGGTCGCTTTTGTTTCAGTGTCCAACCAGGAAACAGCTAAAATGATCCTTCATAATCTATTCCTTCTATAAAAGAAATTAGAGATTATGTCTTCCTTCCTTTAATTAGTAGATAATGATATTGAAACAAATAAGAGGGCTAAATCTTGACCACATCTTCTCCAGATGTTGTTATTCAGGAAATTCTTACTTCAGAGCAATGAGAATTTTTCTTTGGTCAAAGATTGAGTTAGGACTACAGTATTCAATCTTATATTGTAAAATGAGAGTATTGATCTTACATTCATTTTAACTAAGAAAAACACCATCCATTTAGGGGTTTTTTCTGTTTATACTTCTCAAAATTCTAAATAAAAGATAAGACATCCCTCAGGAGTGTTATGGTCAGTGAAGTCATAGACATTTGTTGCCACCTTTTCCATGAATGACATTCATTCAGAGAACACTATAACACTGTGAGTTGTCCGTTAATTACGATGAATCACAGACAAAAATATCAAAAAGAGAGTGTAAAATTTTGGTGCATAGGTGAAAGAGAGTGAAACCATGTAGGTGATTTCACAGTACTTGCTGCCTTTCACAAGGTCTTTCAAGAATCTCTGAACTGGAGCCTTCTTCTGACTGCACTTCTGGTGCATACCCCATGCATTGCTCTTAAAGCAGCTTTCTGCTGTATGTATTAGTTTTGTATCTATATCTGTACACAAATTTGTGCACTGAGAGATTGGTATACCTTTGTGTGATACTCATTTTGAGAAGTGGGACATGCTTTTGAAAATGCCTTATGTTTACCTAGGAATGGATATTTAACAAGTTGTACAGAAGTGGATTGATTTTCAGATGATACTGTCAAGATTACTCATCCTCTGCTTCATTTTCTTAGATTTTAAAAAATGCAATCACACAATATTAAGGATTTTTTAGGTTTTATTTTTTTGTCTTAGCCATTTACATTTCTGACTTGTATAACAAAATACTTGTATTTGGTATGAATACTTTCTTACCGGTTTTTGTTTTGGTTTGTTTGTTTGTTTGCTTGTTTTTTAACTCTGGTGCAGCTATTTATTTTGCTTTGAAGTTACCACAAGGCTAAATTGTACCTTTCATGTAAGCTGAGTTAGCTGTAGCTGTTAATTTCTGCATATACCTAGAATTTCTAGAGTCCTCTAAATCAAAAGTAACATTTGAAGCACTGCTGAAAGCTAAAGAAATTCAGATAGTTTTCCTGATGCTTTGCCTATAATGGTTATGCCACAAAGTAAGTTAACGAGTTGCCAGCTAAAATACATGTAGAATGGATGCTGGTACAAAATATCTCAAATATTTAAATTACTCAAAGAAGCAATAGCTGGAGTTAAGATAGAAACAATATTTTTATCCCTGCTGAAAGGTAGATAGGACCAAGTGCAGTACTTATTATGAAATGGTAGAGGAAATGATGTGATAATTCTGATAAAATAAGAGGAGCATGTGATAATAAGCCCAGCAGACAAGCACAGATAGGACAGACAGGTTGGGTCTTCGTTGGGTGAAGAGGAAGATACAGGATCAGACATGAGGGCTACAAGAGAGAGTGAGCACCTCTCCAGTAACAAAAGCTTAAAGTCAGAGTTTAAGTTCCAGGTAACCAATAAATGTACATGTTATTTAGACTGAGATAAGCATATTCAAATTTAAGAAATGAAGTAATTTGCATTAGTGATTCTGATAATGAGTCCCATGAGCTGCTAATATTCTTCTGTTCTTGAAACTATATTTCTGACGAAAATCTATCTAAAAAAGGGCAAAACCTTTACGAAACATAGGTGCCAAAATCACTGAGCTCCACAATTTTTGTCATTTTTTTTTAGTCCGGCATCTGCTTGATTTTTTTTTAAAATCTATTTTAAAATAAGGAAAATTCACAGCAATTCAGAATGTTTATTGTTTATCGAGTCACACATATATTTTATGTAAGAAATTAATGAACCTTGGTATTATTTCCATGAGGCTGAAATTTTTAGGTGGTCCATGATATCAACAGTGTGAAATACCTGAGTTGTTGATGTAAGACCAAGGTTCTCATACATGAGAACATACCTCTGCTCATCTGCCAAGAACAGAGTTTTGCCTAAGTAGGTCTTAATTTCATGTCTGATAACCTGAAAGAAAAGAGTATGAACTGTTCAAGAAATGGGTTAAGTGATATATTGTTTATGTTCATGAGATGCTTTCCAGGCATAATAAATGAAGTCATCTTTCTTGGCTTGAATTTAATAACTAAATCAAGTCAGGATACGTTTGTAGGGAGCATCCTCAGACTGTGAGGGGCTGAACTGAATGAATGTTCATTCTTTGCTCTCTACAGAAAATTAAAAAGGAAAGCCCTTTCCAAACGGTTTGTTTGATAATGTGTATACTGTTTTAAATGTTAAGTGCCTACTGAAAGTCATTAGTGGAACAATAATTTTTTTCACCTTTATTTTGGTATCATAGTTTAAAGGCATAGAAAAAGAGGTAGAGTTTTAACTTTAAAACTTGATTTTGAGACTTCTGGTTGCTCTGAAAAATTACACTGTTACTATTCATTCTTTGTACTGAACTATTTATGATGCAAATACTGTCAAATGTCATTATCTCAAAGAGAATTTAAAGATCTAAGAAAAAGGAATAGAAACTTTGGTTGTCCTAAATAAGTGGGTTTTTTTTATTAAAATTGCTGCAGGCAAATACATCCTTACTGCTGACAACTTTAAAGGATCATAAATTAATGTAAGCAGGTGTAGAAATGAGACAAGTAGAACTAGTATAAAAAAAAAAAAAAAAAAAGGCTTAGTTCAGTTTCTCTTTTGAGAAGAAAAATTGCTCCTGACTCTAATCTTCCTGGAGACAGTGCACTACAGAAATAAGTGTTCAAAAAAATTGTACTTCTGAGTGATGCTTAAATTGTCTGAAAATTTTATCAAGTGCATCAGAGCTTTTTAAGCTTTGCGGTAGGATCCTGATACTTTTCGTTGTTTTAGAAGGATGTGTTACTTTATGTAGGCTGGTCCTGATTAAATGAAAATACATATTGGTCATCTCAAAGTTCCCATCTCAACCGAGTTTTTTCCCCCTCCCAGAAAAGCATGCACATGGACTTTTGTAGGTGCAGGAAGCTAAACGCAGTAGTAGTATAGCTGGTTGGTAAATGATGCATGTATCAGATTAGCTCTACAGAACATGCGTGCTATGTTCTCCCTGTCCCAGGACCCCTGTATTCACTGCACACACATAGTTGAGTTCATTTGTGCATATGTGTCAAACATTTAGTAGGCATTATCAGATGTCTTGCAAACAGAAGTTCTGGACCAATCCTCAAATTTCATTCAAACATAATCTGTAGCTGAAAAAATGTGTTATCCAAGGATATGAGATATCTCTGCCTTGTATATCCTCTCTCTTTAGGTAGAAGGTGAGTTTTATAGGAAGCAAGAGTAGGTACTTTTTCTGATTATTCAGTATCTTGCACACTATTTTTTTAAATTGTTTTTTAATCCTACAATAAAGTAACAAGTAAAGAGTAATCATAAATAGGTGTTATATGCAAGAAAGTCTAAGCTCAGATAACTTGCCCTAAAATAGCTAAAAGAAGGGCTCACTAAGGCCTGCTTTGGAAGCCTTTTATGCTACCTTTATATTCACCTTAAAAATGTTTTAAGTTAAACTTTTAAGAATGTATTTTTAACAGGTTGAAAATTGATCCAAATAAAATAGTTCATAAGCCTGAGTTTACAGGAGAAGAAGAGCAGTTTGATTCATGCCAAATAATTTAACAAAACAAACTGAATCAATCTTGACTTTAAAGCAAGTCAAAGAATTCTGTGCAGCTGTTTCTCAATTTTATTTCAACTTGATAAAGCCTTGGATTATTTAGCACCTCTCCTCTAATGTATAAATTACCTAGCTCACTATCCCATCTCTTCATTTGTCTTGATTTTACCATATTCTTTTCAAGAGATTAATTTTTCTGTGGTGACTATAAATGTATGTTTCATTCATCTTTTATGGTGAAATATCACTTCAGGTTTTGAAGGACCCATTGTATGTCTCCAAGGGAGTGAAGTTCTCAGTTATTTTCCCTCTTGGTCTAATATAATAGCATAATTTTGGCTTCTTGGCTCATAAAGAGTATGAAAAATTTGTGAGATTGGGAAAAAAGGTCTCCCTGCATATGTCAGGGGATTTGGAACTAAATGACTTTTAAGATCTTTTCCAACACAAACCATTCTATGATTCTGTGAAAAGAATGCTGCTCATGGATGCTTAGGATGGCGTTCGGAGATAGAAACAATGTGAACTGTTACTGTGCATACAAAATAAATAACCCTGGGCCTCACACAGAGATGTAGAAATAAGCTCTGTCAACTCAATTACCCTCACCCTCTTCCTTTGAACTCTCTGGTGTAGTTCGCTTCCCGAGGTAATGGAACAGAATTTATGTTTTCGAGCCTTATCAGTTTACATACCTATACTCAGATAACATGCGTGGACAGAACATGCATTAGGTTAAAAGATTAAAATGAGAATATTTGTAAAGCTTGATGTTTACAGCAGGGGCTTTTTTCAGTTTTAAATTTGCACAAGCACAAAACCATATCCAAAACTCAGAGGTGGCCATCATTTGAAGAAAGCTGTAGGGTCAGGCTAGCAATGTCAAGTTAGCCAGATTTCTAACCTTTTTTGTTTGTTTTTCAAAGACTGGGAGAAGTAGTTTTAAGAAGCTTTTTTATCAGTTGGGGCATGGGGGTGTTCATACATCTGACTCAAATGCAGCAGCTCCTTCTTTGATTCTCCCTCCTGTTTGGAATCACAGGATAATCCCCAGGACAAGTAAGGCAATTGCGTACGTAAAGGAGCAGCATTAGGAAAGTATTTTATGTATTTTTTTTGCTGTCCTTGCATGTGATTTATTAGCTGGAACATGGAAGAAAGCCAGCACACATGGCCAGTTTACACCCTGCAAGACGCCAGTTCAGGAACTTTTTGCAGTAATTAATCTAAACCATAGAATTAAAAACTAGACAACTGCAGCCTTCACTTTCTTCTTTCTGTTCTCATGACAGGAAGTTGCAGAACCACTGCTAGACCTGAAGGAAGGAATGGACCAACTGGAGCACAATAAAACTTTGGGATTCATCCTCTCTACTCTACTAGCTATTGGGAACTTTCTTAATGGAACCAACGTAAGCCTGCTGTCCCAGCATTTCCCCTGCAGCTTTTTCCTTCAAAAAAACAGAAGTCAAAACCATTATGATAATTGCCACACACCATTTATTTTGTACCAGAAAAGTATTTTAGAAAACAGAACCTACTTTTTAATGTGTGTTAGGGTACTCTTTGCCTCTTTCAGCATAATCTGAAGGAAATGCAGAGCTAGGCACTCTTCTAGTGTAACTTCCTTAAATTTAATGTTGATGCTCCCCATTCAAATTGTGAGAACTGTGTCAGGAGTCATTTCACTGCAGATGGATTGATTTTAGGCCTAGTCTTCAGCAAGTTAAAAATGAATTAAAGCAATAAGTTTCTTCTCCCATCGAATTCTTCTTCTTTCCTTCTGCCCCTTCTTGGTCATCATTTTTGCCTACTAATCTGCATGTGAAGGAGTAAACATTTTTATTTTTATTTTCCTCCTTTTTTTTCCCCTTACAGGCCAAAGCTTTTGAGTTAAGCTACCTCGAGAAGGTTCCAGAAGTCAAGGACACAGTGCACAAACAGTCCCTGCTGCACCATGTCTGCACTATGGTGGTGGAAAAGTTCCCAGACAGCACTGATCTGTATTCAGAGATCGGGGCCATCACTAGGTCAGCCAAGGTATGTCCAGTGGGTAAATACATCTAGATGTATGTTTTTATAACACATCTTAAAAGTGAAATATTTAAGATTTTATTTTATTCTTTGATGTTTTTGTTCCTCCCTGGTTGCAGCACTATTTGTAAATGCGGATTCATTGTGTCATTTGCACTGAATTTCAAAGATGCCAGCACTCCCTCTTCTGAGCTTTATTTCTGCCTGTCAGGTTCCCTCATCAATGCACTATTAGACAGCCATTAGTTATGACATTCTTAATGTATATAACTATTAGGAACTATTTTTAAATTTTATTTCACCAGTATCTTCAAATATGTTTTTTCTGTTGTTTCTGGGAATCTCTTTTTTAAGGCAGATGTCTGATTGTATTTTAAGGGCAATGAACAGAATGAATTTTTTGCTAATATGATTGTTTCCAGAATTAAAGAGTTCTTGAAATACTTTGTTTGACTCATAGAATCACGGAATGGTTGGACCTGAGAGGGACACCAGCAGATCATTTAGTCCAACTCCCCACTAAAGCAGGTTCACCTAGAATAGGTCACAGAAGATCACGTCTAGGTGGATTTTGAATATCTACAGATGAGGGGACTCCACAACCTTTCTGGGCAGCCTATTCCGCTGCTCTGTCACCCTCAAAGTAAAGAAGTTTTCTTCTTTTTAGTACTCATCTTTTCTGTCCTCCTCCTGAAAATAATTTTGATTATTAGGAGTTAAGGGAAATAAACAGATATAAAGGAAACTTGTGGCAGCTTCTATTTTCAAAAAATTATGATCTCTTGGTTAATGCATAGCTCTGGTCAATGGCTCAATGTGGTATGCAGGTTATTTATAATTGCTGCTAGCAAGCATGATAGAAACACTATAAACTCACTCTTGGAGCTCACAGAGTGTGAGATTTCATGAATGACCCTTAAAAACAGTACATTACTCGAATAATGTAGTAAACATGGGAGATAGCAGACATAAAAATTCTGTTTAGGAGTCATTTCTCATGTGGAAATGGAAATAATTACAGCAGATAATACTAGTATACATCTATTCCAGTGTCTTGATTCAGACACTGGACAATACCAGCTGCTTGAAAAAAGATCACAAGAAACTTCTAAGGAGGAGGAGAAGGATTTCTCCTAGAAAAATGTTATTTCATGAGCCATAATTCTCATTATGTGCATCAAATAGAGGAATGATTTCTTTCCCACAGGCCACCTTGTTTGGATGTTGAGGGGGGGAAATAACCCTGCATAATAAAATTTGTTTTAAAACTGCAAAAATGAAATGTTATTTTGGCTCCAAGTTTAGTTCTTGTGACAATGAATTCATAATCTATTTTTGTCTGCTATTGAATTTGCCAGTTTCAGGATTTACTGTCTGAATATACTGAACATTTTTATCTTTCTATTTAACAGAATAACTTAGGTTGGAAAGGATCTCTGAAGGTCATCTGATTCATCACCTTTGTCAGTGTAGGACGACATTAAACTAGACTGCTCAGATCCTTGTCTAAGTCTTGAATGATCCTTTTACATCTTTTTTATGAGACCTTTTCCACACTTTTCCTCCATCTTACCTTTTGGAGTGGGTTACACAATAGTAAGCACAGTATTCCAGACTCTCCTTATAACTGTTATATGCTCGCTGTGTTTGTCCGTTCTGCTTTTGCAGTCTTTTGTTAGATGTTCTGTTTCTTTGTGGTTTTTTGACTATTGCTATCCTTTGGACAGCCGTTGTCTTTGGGCAGTTCACCAGGACATCCAGTCAGCCTCCTGAGCTGATCAAGCAATTCAGAACTCGGCCCACTGCACAAAGGAGTCCGATACTGCCTGCAGTGTGCCCTTCGTTACCATCTACAGTAATGACTGCGATCTGCTGAAGCAGATCTACTGTTTATCTCTCAAACCCCTAATAATTTTCAGTCAGGACTAATCTGAATAATTCCTTGCCATCTGTAGATTTTACCCTCTCAATGTGCTTTCTTGTTTCCAGATAATTTTGAAATACAAAGTGCTAACCATGAGACACTTCCTGTTAACCCTGTCATCAAATGAGAATCAATGTGTATTCCTTCTTTTCTTTTGCTCTCTTAACCTCACACTTCATAGGTGGCCTCTCATGAGGCTCTTGTAAAGATTTTGAAATCTAATTTTCTTTTCACTACATACATAATATAGTAGTTATTTTGATGTATTAAATTTCATGTTATTCATCCTTTCAGCCAGTTTACCAGATATAGTAATAAACCTAGACCTCTGCATCAACCTTACTGCTTTTCTAAGGAAACTTTTGGCTGAGTTTCCAAGTTACTAAGTGCAGTTTCATACATATTCATAGTCATTTTAACCAGTGGCTCAATTTCTTTATTTTAATTGCTGTCAGAATTCTTGTATTCTACTTGTTTACTGCTATGTAAGATACCATCCTCCTCCAACACATTTGTTTCTGCTAACAAGCTTCCAAACCTTGCTATTAGTTCACATCTATTCAAAAATGTAATACAGAAAAATGAAAGCAGGTACCAGAATAGGTTTCTTCCCAACATCCTCTGTGGTGAAGTTGGATGAAAAGAAGTCATCTTGCTTCCCTTTTCTATCTTTTATCTTCCTCAGTTTCTTTCATCCCCAGTGATTCCGGACCTCCTACATATTTTCCTTTTTTAATTTATACCATAAAGGAATTTGTGGCTTTTGTTTTATATCCTTAGATATTTTCTCTTTGGATTCCGTCTCTTCTCCTAGTTTTCCTCTTGTAAGTCTCTGTTTAGGCTGGTTTATTGCCTTCATTGAGGTTGGTTTCTCATGTTTGAAAGATTTTACTTTTTTATGGTTTTGTTTCTAATTTGAGTGATTCTTCTCTCCTAACATTTAGGTGTATTACTTTCTCATTTCCCACTACTTCTCTTTGTTAAGAAGTTATTTCACTTTTTTTTTTTTTTATATTGGAACAAAGTTAATCACTGAAATGATATTACCATAAAAGAGAAGAGCCTTTGTTTTCCAAAATCCTTACCACTGTGTATGATGTACTCTCAAGTGAGTCTTCTATTTTTCAGTTATAAAAAGTGGAAGAAAGCTTAACCCACTGCTGTCACTTATAAAAAATTTTAGGTCTAAGAGCATGCAAAATTGAGCACAGTCTTTCAGTCTGTGGTTGCTGATCTAGTGGCCCTGCCCAAAGCGGATGAAATTCTAAAAAGGCCAGACAAAATCACATTAAGAGAAATTATAGCCTTAACCTTCCCCATGACGCCCAAGGTCTCCCTCCTTGGGATGTTCCTGCATGTGTTATACCACTGATGGATTACTGTAACAAGCTCTATTCCCACTTGATCGTAGCTGCCACAAATCAAAGAGTTAGGATGTGGAAGCCATCCAAGCTGCCCTTTTCAAGGGAATGTTCACAGACAAGGCGAAATCTTAGTTTAGGAAAGCTGACAGGAAAGGAGATTAATATTTCACTGTGGATAAGGCTGTATTTTGAGCTCCATTTTGTCTACAAACATCTTTCAGAAACCACAAAGGCTAAATAATTTCCATCCTGTAGATAAACAAAGATGCCCCTTCCCCTGAGATGCACATCGTATGAGAATTTCCTGAGCCTTTGTTCCTGAAAGAAAAATCCATAAAGAAAAAATTAGTCTCCCTCACCAAAAAGTAGTCAGAAAGAGCAGAAACAAAATGGTATAGTTATTGTAAAACTTGTGGGTTTTTATTAAGGAATGAAGTCTTAAATGGCAACAAAAAAAGCAGAGACAAGTGACAAAAACCTACAAAAAAATAGAATTCCAGATAAATAAAAGTATGAAATCAGGTATGGTGCTGATTGTTTAGTATCCCATGATTAAAATCATGTGTCCTTTTTTCTTTTTTAACATATTTTATTTTTTTCACTGAATTTGTACCAGAACTGATGTGCCTGATACTGAACCAGACCCACAGACTTCAGAAATTAAACTCAGTGTTGGTCCTAGAAGTTTCCTTAAGAAGGAGTTGCATCAGCACCCCTATCTTCTCTGTTAGCAAATAAAAAATGTATCATTATTAAAATGTTCAGCTTCTCTTTCTAACCCATAAACATTTTCCCTGTGCATCTGAAAGCTGACCAGCTCCATAGGGTAAACTAGGAATTGTCATTTTCTTCCCCTGATTTTATTTTACTTACAAGATGTCAAACTGTCTAGTTTTTAACGCCTGCAGCAAGACACCTGGATTAGATGTGGATACTAGGCAGTGGAGAAGCAGGCAGCTTCTAAAAATAAGCCATAGGAAATGTTAGCAACATAGGGAAAGCGGAAAGGACTGCTGATAGGAAAGAACTTAGGATGAGACTAAGGCATACACAGGGGAGAAGGAAGCCTGCAGCTGCCCTCCAAGGGACTTGTCAGGAAGCTATGGGGAGAAAGGAGGTGGCTCGCACAGAAGTTCCATTTGGCATGCTGTAGCTTCTACCTAATACACTGGAAAGCAGAGAAAGGAGAAAAAATTATTTAAAAATTCTACCTCCTGTACCCTTCCAGTAGGGTTTCTCTTGTCTTGCTTGACAGGAAGTATTTGTGTGCAGTTATCATTCAAGTATGTTTTCCCTACATTATTTCAAACAAAAATAGATGCCAAAAGTCAAATTATTTTCCATGGGAAAAACAAAAAGGTTGAGGAATGCAAAGTTTTTCACAGTTGTGTCATTCCCTGTGATGCCAGCAGCAAGGACCGCTGGCGCTGCCCCAGCTCCTGGCACGGGCTAGCAGGAGCAGAGGTGAAGGCGGCAGCACAGGGTAAGGCAGATCCTGTTGGCTGCAAGGCATACTGGGGCAAGGGGGAAAGAGCTCCATGGCAAATGAGACTTTGAGGTTCTGTCTGAAAGAGAGCAAATGAGGTTTAACACATATGCCTGACAGCACTGTGGTGTTTCAGTAACATTCCAGGTGAAATGACAGCAGGATTTGTTGCAGATAACACAACACCATCTGAAGGGACCTACATCACCACTTAGTGGTATTGCTTCTTTTTGTCTCACATTGTGGGAACTGCCATACAGCATCTGCAAAAAGATCCCATGTTAGTGTGTTTATTGTTTAATGAACTAAAATGCAGTGGAGATAAATATATATAATTGGGTAAACTCATCTGGTCATACCTCAGTAAGCACCTCTGTCCTTTAATTTTTCATTAGTGTGTTGATTCAGTTGTTCTTATTCCCCAAATTGTTTTTGCAGGATGCCACTTCTTGCTCTAGAATTAGAAATGTTCAGACAGAACCTCCTTTATATTTTTCTTGCTTTCAAGAGCTGGCATCTATTGCACTTGAAATGCGTGACCCACGGTGTGCAAGTTGGACTGGCATTGGTCTTGGGATAATTCTTGTGACACTCGGTGAAGGAAGCCAGTGTGGAAATATTAGAGGAGACAGAGTTTTGAATGTATGCCACAGAAGGTTGCTGCTCTCAGATGACAGTGTGTTTGCAAGGAGCAATTCTCAGAATTTCCTTTGGCACTGAACCAGCTCAGGAAAAGAGGAAGATTTCATGTTCCGTGCCAGAACGCATCCCTGTAATAATGTGAGAATGAACGGTCTGACCCTAAATTATAAACAGCTCAGACTAGGCTGTAGTCTGCTGCAGAAACTATCTTGAACTTTGTAAAGAGAAAGCTTATGTCTGTGATTATGTATATCTTTCTATGATGTACAATAAAATAGTTGTCATTTTACTGTGAATTTAAGGCAACATTTCTCACTGTGAAAGCATTAATCTTCTTAATGCACCTTGTGACTACGATAAAAATGCAGAGATCCAGGTCTCCCTCAGAAAATATCTGGATTTTATATGGTCACCCTTAAAAAAAAACAAGCTGTAGTAATAAACAATATCAAGCAATAGAAAACAAGGATGCTGTGCATATGTAATTAGTTATTTACTGGCCTTCAGAACAAAGCTTTGGATGTAGTGATTTTGAAAAGAAGTGCTTTTTAAGCACAAACCTCAACTTCATCAGTTTCCACTCATTTATTTGTTAGGGGGTTTTTTACTTCAATCCAGTTCTGACATTTTTGGGCTGAATGCTAACACAGGAGGCAGGAAACGTGAGTGCAGCATCTTTGGCTTTAGGACAGTTTTGTACTCACAGTAGTGGGGTAGCTTAGCCCAAAGACTAGAGGAGATTTAGCTGGAAAAGAAAACGTGTGTGTAAAGCACATTCCAGCTGAGTGAATGCTGAAGAAAAATTACCTGTTATCTCACAGTGACTACATTTGTTTGTTGTGGATGGAACTGCATACCTGGAATTGTATATACTGCCCTAGGGATTACATAGAGAAAGGCACTTTAGGATTGATCTACTGCATTTAATTCCCAGTGTCACCTCAAAGCAGGCTTTCCTCTCTCTCCCAAGGAATGAGTGCAATTCCTGTGTTGCCATGAGATATTTGAGACCACAAATAAAAATAACATCCCAACCCAAAGACCAGAAAGGTTCCCTGATACATGTCCTGCCTGAATGATTGGAGCATGGTCTAGTATTTCATGAATGAGAAAGTTTAAAATTTGTATATGCAACAGGTGATATTAAATGTATGGGATGGAGTTGAACTTGAAAAAAATAGGCCTTTTAAAGGACCAATTTTCATGGAACCTGTATGAGCAGGGGAGTCAATGCTCAGCCATTTGATGAAGGTAGTAATTTTTGAGTCAAGGTGAAAACTGGTGAGAAGTTATTTGGGCAGTAGATGTATCTCACAGTATTGAATTCTCAGCCCAGTGGAGTGAGAAACTTCATAGAATTCTTTTTTTGGTGGTGTTGTTTTTGGCAAAGTCATCTGCTGCTATGGTAGCAAGCAGTAAATAATGATATAAAGTGATTAAAATGAGTGATGGTGTTCCTGGCATGTGGTTGGAAGGTTTTATTCTTGGTCTGAGTGTCATTTGTGCAAAATATGGTGGTGCATCAAATTGAAAAACAGATTTTTATTTTTAAAGTTGCCCATTAGTGACTTAGGAAAATAGTTTGCTGAGGCTCTGTTTGGCTTGTGTCACGTAAATGAGTCTTTACGTCCGATTTGCATATACTGTCTCTGGCTAGTCCACTCTCATGCAACAGTGTCTACAGAGGCACTTTTGAGAAGACTGAACGGTGGACCTAACAAGAGATTTCACAGATACTAATAGTTCTGAATATTTTTCAGCTTGTGTGAATGTGAATGGAGAGGAACCTGGCAGGAGAAAGGAGAAACATATCAAATATATCTCAGAAACATTTAGAAAGTTGCTTTTTTTAAATTGGTTTACAAATGAAAATAAACATTACTTAGTGTCTGAAAGAAAGGACATTTTTATTTTGCATAGCAGCCTAAGACCACTCATTCTTTTGCTTGAAGAAAAAAAAAAATTGTACAATTAGTAGCAAAAGGTAACAGAAAGCAGGACCCTCAAGCTGCATGTTTTTTGCATATATATGCACTGAGGAGGAAGAAGAAAAAGAATATATGTTTCCACCTCCTTGGGCCAGGCACAACATCCATATGCTGCTGTCCAGGAAGAAAGCCATAATGACTATTTCAGATTACTACTTCCCTTTATTCAGGGGAGCATAGTTATAAAATAATGCCACAACAATACTTGTCTGGGTATGTCCTATGCTGAGCTCTCCTGGAGCTACAACTCATCTCAATTCCATCTTCGTCCCAGCATGACCCAGCTGCAGGCAAAAATTGGTGCATCTTTCAAGAAAGAAAGAATGAAAAAAAGGAATTATGTTTTTCTACCATTATACAGCATTAATTCTTTTAGTAAAGTGTTGGAAATAAGAACATAAATAAGAAAGTGCAATCCATGATGCCTTGGGAATGATGTGTGGACTGGCAAGGAGGTAGTATGATATTATATATGCCTTTTCATTGTTTTTTTATGCATAATATGCTGAATAATTGTTGCTATTACTCTACACAAGTTCTTGTTCTTCTTATCGTAGGAAAACATCGTTGGGGAATCATTTCTCGTCGTTCTTATTAATAACACCCTAAACAGAACAACAGACCTAGAGCAGACTGAAGTGTCTGCACACAAAATTAGCCCTGGTGAAATAACTCTTCCCGAAATATCAGATGGAGTACCTGGTTGTATCTGGGAAAAATTGGACTTTTAATATTTCACATCTGGGTATTTTTCTGTAACTGTATTCCTTTCTGTCCACAAATCAGTGACCAAACACTAGAGAGCTGGCAGCCAGAGATTTCATGAAGGTTTGGCACATTCTTGCAGGCACAGTACAGTTTGCCTGTGGGGAATACATAGCTATATTACCCTATATCAGATTTCCTGCTTTACTCCTTCAAGCAGTTTACATCTTTGCTTGAGCACACCTGTGCTCCCCAGAGGTTTATTCTAGGAGATCTCAGATGGCATTCCCCTTACTACAGTCTCCTTAGGACTTCCCCAGAGAGCTGAACTTTTGTTTATGCTTAAAAAAATTCCTGTGTATCCCTTAGAACAAGTTATCATCCACAGTCACTGCAGGAACTTCCCACTCTTGTGAATGTGTTGACTGTTGGCAGATTTCAAGGGACTGGGAATTTGCCGCATCTTTTCCCCTCAGACTTGTTGTTCTCAAAAAATGTTTCTTGAATCTCTACAGGCCTGAATCTCTGAGCTTTTTGATAGATTAAAACTCATTCTCTTTTCAGTGAAAGCTGTCATAAAGTGTCATAAATTTAAATTTCTCAGCTGCAGGGACTGAGAGGCTTCCTCAGCTAGGTTGGATAATTCTTACTAGCAAAAAGACCTAGACTTTGGCTTTTTTTTTCCTTAACAGGAATGCTAGTATTTTTTCCCATGTGTGTTTTAGATATACCATCTGTGGAGAGCAGCAATGTGTTTATCATCAACAGTGAAAATACTGACCTGGAAAGGACTTTTTTTTTTTTTTTTAAACATATGCATTGATAGGGATATAAGGAAAGCAAAAACCCCACAGCTGCTCCGCCTGCAGGGCTTTTCTGAATAGCAGAATGGATCAAAGGATGTTTTTAGTTCCTTGTGAAGAGGAAAAATTCATCACTTTAAAAATCACAGCAAAAACAAATCAAATCAATACCAGGAGCTTTTTAATAATAATGCATTTCTTATGGCTATCCTCAGTATAGGTCTCAGCAGTGGATGCTGAACACAGCTAGGAAGAATGAAATAAAACCTGTCTCTGACACTGGTTTTCATTTAGCATTAAGGAATTAACTGGGATACGAGACTATAACATCCCAAGCACTGATGTGTTTAGAATCTGAGAGCTACGTCTGTGTTTTATAGCTTGAGTTCATCTGAACTGTGAAGTGGTATTATAAAATATTTTTTTCCTTTCTTCAGAATTCAAGAACATATTTTATAGTTTTTTTTTTCATCTGTTTTGTGCTATGGCTGGGTCGTTAATGCACTTTGTTCAGTTGTTAGCAACACATCCTGAATGTCTTCTGTAGACTATTGCGATTTGAACACCTTTTTTGGTCGATGAATAAAGGACAAGCTCTCCCTCACCTTCTGTGGAATGTGTTGGCTGGTATCCTGATGAGTTTTACTGTAGGATGCAATCAATTATTTTAACTGTGTTGAGAGACTTTCAAAGTCGTTACATGATCTTGTTACAAGCCAGTAAATCCGTACTGTATATCAAGGGATGAAAGTTAGTGCTGAGATCGCTAAATAATACATACTTTCAATAAAGCTTTAAAAAATTCTGGCCTGTGAATTTTGTGATTAGAACTAGATCATCTATTAACAAGTCAATACATGACTAGGGAATAGATCCAAGTGCTTCCTAAAAGGGAGAAGTGTTGGCAGGGTACAATGGTGAGCAGTGAACAGGGCATAAAAAGCTATGAGTAGTAGAGAAAAGGATTAAAAAAAAAGAGAAAGCTTTGTATTACCTCAGAAAGAACTGAGTCATGCCGTTGCTTGGTGCAGACATAAAGTTATTAGCAAAGGAAAAAACACATCACAATATTTTATTGTCCCTTCTTTAGCTGTTAGGCCTCCAGAACTAAAACCTGGGGTATTTCTTTGTTTTTTCAGTTTTGCTTACTAACATTACATGCCTAGACATAGTGTGACAGAGAAAGCTATTTCTATTTTATTTAGTAGTAATTAATAATGTGACTTAATGTTGTGCTGCCACTATATTGACCCTTCTTATACATACATTGCATTGTTCAGGTATCTAAATATATAATAGCCATGTTTTCACTTCAAATGTTACCTTTTATTTTCCTTTCTTTTTCTTCAGGTTGACTTTGAACAACTCCAGGAAAACTTATGTCAGATGGAAAGACGGTGCAAAGCATCATGGGATCACCTTAAGGCTATAGCAAAGCATGAAATGAAGCCAAGCCTAAAACAAAAAATGTCTGAGTTCCTTAAAGACTGTGCAGAAAGAATCATAATCCTGAAGATTGTTCATAGAAGAATAATTAACAGGTACAGAATTACACCGGTAGCAGCAATATCTTGATAGTAAATTGATAAGACTATAAGTTATGACATCACAGATATGTTTTTTAAATAAATGTTTAATCCACATTCCTGCAAGAAACATTACCAAGTTGTATGTCGTGCATACTTTGTTATTGACTCCATTTAAGAAAGATCCCCACTCCAGAAATTTCTATATTTCTGATTGAAAGAAGCAATTGTCCAGGCAATCATTTATTCCCAAGGTGCAATTACTGGGTCTTTTAACACCTACTCCCCAAAAGCTAGCAGCTTTATGTTTAAGTTGCTATATGTTCTGTTCATCCTTCCATGTTTTTGAAGGGAGTTGGCTTACTCCCTTCAAAATAAACAAGAACAGACTGTAAAAAAAATGAAGTTTTAATGACAAATTTGTCATAGGCAGAAGTTGAAGCAAGCCTTGTAAAATGAGTTCTTTTGTAGGCAGCACCACTCTTATTTGCAAGATCTACAACTATATGTTTTATACCTATGCAAATGAAGACAGAATTAAGATTCGTCTCCTCAGGATTTGCAGATGGGTTTAATGAAACTGCGAGAGATTTTCCAGCTTTTGGATAATTTCCAGATTGCTGTGGTCAAAATTAGGAACTGGATTCCAAATGATCCCAAATTTGTGGATATGCACTTGGAAGGCTGATTCAGCTCTTCTTATGTTTTTGTAATGATTTGAGGTTTATGCCATAAGTAAGCAGAAATCCCAATTGCAGTGAAAGGGATGTGAATACAATAGTTTCATGTTGTGTTTATCATATGCATTCTACAAATAAGAAAAATATCATTTTTTCCCTATGATAGCCTGCAACTACTTCTGTAGTTCTTACAAAATGTATTCTTGTCCTTGCATCTTTCTAAGATTGGGAAAACTTTTTATCATCAAGAATGTAGATGCAGTTGAAAGGGATTCCCATACATTTTTAAACATTCAGTGCGCTGTTGTAAATCACAAAGTATAGAAACAGTAGTAAAAATTGCAAATACTGCAAAAGCTCTGAATGCCACAGAAGAAGTAAAACTGTGAATTGAGAGTATCCCAAACTAATTTACTTGGTAGATAATATAATTTTACGGTCAGTTTTGTGAACCAGAAATTCTTTCCTTCTTGTGTTTGCTAGCCTGTAAATCTGCATTCTTCTTGTCTAGGCTTTGCCCAACATCCTAATAGCCTCTTTGAAGTTGCTTAATTCAAATAAATAGAATTGAAACTTAATAAATATTTTTCTATAACTGAAATTAAATTGATCATTCACGTGCCAAATTAGTCATATAAATTAGATGGAGTTCCATAAACATCTTATCTCCTGCATCGGCCTGGGAAAGTAGACAGAGATGAAGTTATCATAGGCTAGACTTTCATGGTTTTAATTATAAAACATACCAGTGTTATGCAAAGCATCCATGAAAATTCTGTAGCACAAAGGAAGTGATGGGAGCTCGTAAAGTAATACATGGATTCAGTAAAATTTTTTTCCCAGAGACCATCAATAAAGACTTCTTTTTTCCCTTTACATTTATGAACTCATTGTTTTCCAGGTTTCACTCATTTTTGTTATTTATGGGCCATCCTCCCTACGCAATACGTGAAGTCAACATCAATAAGTTCTGCAAAATTATTAGTGAATTTGCTCTGGAATACCGCACCACCAGGGAACGAGTTCTGCAGCAAAAACAGAAACGAGCTAACCACAGGGAAAGAAACAAGACCAGAGGGAAAATGATAACAGATGTAAGTGGCAAAATGTCTCTCCCACAGCATGGATTTTTAAAACTTTCTTTCATTGAATATGATATACGAGGTGTTGCTACTCTCTTTTTATTCTTAGAGGTTCTTCTACTGAAAGTAATGAACTCCATTCTCTTAGAAGACAAAACTTGCAAGTCCTTGATTGTGTATATTTTCTGCTTCATACAAGTGTATAGGATGAGAACAGAGATTAAGCATCAAAAAAGAGCTTCTCTGTGTTGCACAGAATATCTAGAAGACAGGAGCTGTCTGTACCTGATCAGCCAAGAATATGAAAAAGGAAAAAAGCCTAGAATTTGACTCCTAATTGAGAACATAATTTAAATTATGAATCATTGTAGCTATTTAAGTGACTACAACAAAATTTGGATGGAATTTTTCCCTCCATCTTTGGGTATTCTAATATAGTCTTTAGTCTTGGAATTTTATATGTTTTTATGTGTTTGTGTATATATATATATATGTATATATATATATATATATATATATATATATGCATGCACATGCAGCAATTTTTTTCTTAACTTTGAAGAACAGAACAGCCAATTTTATTGGAACAGAGTACTTTGGGGTTCTAAAAGAATGGACAAATTTATGTTCATAGTAGATGTTACCCCGCAAACTTTTTGACTGTATGGTTGCATACTCATAGAATAAATTAAAATAAGATTATTTTTCTTAGCACAGTAAGTTCTAAAATCCCCTTGACTTTTTCTATTTTTTTTTTTTTAAAGTTGATGTAGTTTAACTCAATCCAAATAAAGTTTTAAGAAGTGCCAGTACTTAATAAAAGTTTCCAGCTGTCTCAAAATTCAAATCTGGACTCTCTATTAGGTGCAAGTGGTTCATTGCATATGAAGTTATCCCTGCCTTTGGCATGAAAAACCCTAAGCTGATTATAGTTTTATGGCTCAGGCAACATGGGTCAATATATATATATATATATATATGTATTGAAACTGATATAAACTGAGATTGTATTTAAGTCATTGACTTATGATCATTTGTAGATCTTTCCTGGCAGTATACTCTTTACATTTGGAAATCTGCTCCATCTAGAGAAAATGTTAAACCTCTGTTATTATCAAAAGATTTTTCTTTTGGTCTAGCCTCAGGTTAAGGAAGAGACTCTGATTTTATACAAAGGCTATAATATAGTCATACAAATTTTTAAAACTATGACTGGGGATTTTTCTGATATATTCTAGAGTAGCTAAAAGACAGCGTTGACCAGAGTCTGGTAAATTAAAATTTTCATTTCTTCAGATAGCTTTTGCACTTTTTACTAGTTTAAGCAATATTGAGATGCAAAGAAATTGCTGTTTTCCTACTATATGATGTAGTGTTTCTGTATTATCTGTCCAGAAGAACTGGCCATGGCAGCACAGAAAGCTTCTCTGTTCCTGCAGCAAATGCTAGAGGGAAAGGAGATCTGATCTCTGACAGCTGGGTTCAGGAAGCAGAGAAATGGGACCCTTTCAAACCTGCAAAAGGCTCAGGCTTGACTACAAGTCAGCAAGGAGCAGAGATAATGGGACAATGGCTGTTTCTTGAAAATGAAGGAAAGGAGGCCTCAAGGCCTTTCCCAGAATAAAAGTATTATTGGATGAAGATTTCTTGTTCAGTTCAAGATGCTGTTGAGATTTGGCAAGAAGTAAATGCCATCTGACAGCTAGTGTTACACCTAAAAATATCTTGTAGGTCTTGAGAAAGGAAACATTTTTTGCCTATCACTAATTTACAATTATAGAACAGTTGTATTAGCTTAAAACCAAAAAGCCCACTGGAGTTAAAAACCAACATTCTTTAAAATTGCCCTAATAGGAGTGTTTTTAACGGTGTTCTTTATGTGCCCATATAGTTATTTCTGAACTTGCTAAATCTCTTTAACCATAGCCCAGTAATATGGCCTCATTTACCTTTAATTTGAATTGCAGTAGATGGTAAAACAGAATTAAAGTTGCGTCAGACTGTTTGTCATAGCATGCTTTGACAAGTTCAAGGTTAGTTCTACCTCAAAACAAGTTTCCAAGTCAGCAGGATGGAAGATATTTATGTGCAAAGAATGATGAAAATGGGGAATTTTACTGTAGTCTTGTTTTGGCTGTGGTTTGTATCTGGTCTTGATTTTCTTAGTGTTTTATATTCAAAGGCATTGGTAAGGGAAAGTGGATCAGTAATGCATTGACAGTGTGTTTATGAGTTACAAAAAACTCGTGGGAGAAAGTTGAGGTCTTCACATTGGAAAGAAACTCGTTGTAGAAAGTAATTACAATATGTAGTAGTCATGTGGAATTTTAATTTCTGCTTTTGGTGACCTAAAACTATTGTGCAGTTATTTGAAATTTACCTCTCTGTCCTTTTGGAAGTTTCCTCAGGATCTCATTTGTATCACCTTACAGTATATTGTTTTTAGGTGGATGAAGAGGGATTTTAGCAAAAGTGGGAAAAGAATAAGCCAGAACCAAACCAGTTCTTAACGAGAAGTCACGTATTTCTTAAACCTTGGTCCCCCCTGCAGTCTTGGAAGGCAGAGGGGTGCTGGCTCATTCAATAGAGAGAGTCTGCTGGCTCTTTGCACGGAGAACTCGCATCAGCTTCAGCAACTACTCACATGGAGTAGCCTTTACCACAGATATCTTTATGTTTATGTGTTTTTTAATAGCTGAAGTGGACTGGGCACTGTCAGTTAAAATTTTAGTGAATGTTGTCTGGAGGGGAGGGGTAAGGAAAAAATAAAATGGTGAGTTACCACAGTTTCACAGGGAAAATTGCCTAGCCTCTGTAACATTATGTCTGGCTTTAGCCAACATTAGTACTCATTTCAGGCTCTCTAAAAATAACAAGCAAGCAAAATAGGGAAGAAATGCAATTATAGATACAAGTCTGAGCTTTTTAATGATTTATAATAACAGTAGGTAAATAAGCATCTGTCTCCCAGATTTATGAAACTCTGCTTTTCATGATATTTAAGAGTTTCAATTCCAAAATTGCTATGTAATAGAAATAATATTTTGAAACAGCAAATCTACCACATAGAAATGGTAGCCTAAAGGAAAAATGTGAGGGCAGGAGGGAGCGAAGGAGAGAGATCTCAGATTGTCCGGCAACATGCAGTCTTGGATGACAGAAGAATCAAGCAGAAATTACTCTTTAAAATTAACTTCTTATACCTACAAGTGGGATTCAGTATAGCAATATTTTTTCACAGCTTTTTGGTAATATTACATATAATGAAATTCCTAATTTATTACTATTGCTCAGGGTATTTATAAAGATGAAATGAAGAATGAAATAAAAGGCAGAATGCACACACCTCTGTGAGAGCAAATTCCCTTGTGAAACAAAAAGTTGATTTATTTATTTTGATACTTCCACTCCTGCTGTCAGTATTTGCTGGGGGCAAATGGCTCTTCAGACATGGCAACATGATAAGGGCGGTGAATTGCTCCTCCTGTGCACTGGAGTAGCTCTGGGTGTAGAAGGATAGTGGTTCTAGGAGTGACTGCTAGCAGAAAGAAGAGAAATGGTAATTCCCAGGTACTGGAAGTGAGCAAAGTCAAGCAGAGAAGTGTAGAGAGAGTCCACAGCAAATCACTTCTAGCTAGATTAGGCAGGAATACCAGAAGCTGGGACTTTCCCTGTAAAAATCTAGCTTGATATAAAGTAATAATATCATAGATTTTTGCTTGGAGCACAGTCTTTGCAATGTGTGTTCTCTGCTATTTTGCCTTACCCTTTTTATATTGTTTAGCTTAATTTGCTCTCCTGCTGCCTTTTACGCATTAGATAGATGTACAGGATGATGTAATTGATCAGATAAATAGATGGGAGTAGAATACAATAACGTTGTTACTTCCCATTCTTCTTCTTTCTGTTTCATATTCATCCCAAAAAGTGAACAGTGGTCTTCCTCAGAAGAATTGCTTAACAGTGTGAGTCCCTGCCCCCAGGGGATGGAAAAAAGATAAATAGGTCTTTCTAATATAACGGGAACATACCTGCCAGGCTCCCTCTGCAAAACACACTGCCTGTGTTTCTGTTAGTACCACTGTCTCCAAAGAAAAATAAGCATCTCAGTCTTTGAATAAAACATACCCTTAAAAAGTAATGTTAATGTGCTTCTCAGCACTCACAGCTAATCTTCTTACGGAGATTGTGCTGAAACTAGACTGAGGGCCAAAGTAAATCAGGCTTTCATTTTTAATGATGAATGTTTTTGGAACAGAATGTATCAATCCCAGACAGAAATCGGAGCTGAGATGGAGATAAGGTCAAAAAAATGTATTAGTAACACTAGGGAAGGGAATAGTATTGGTGGAATGCTGCTTCTAAAAAAACAAACACAACCCACAAATAAAAAAAATGCATCAAATTTCTGGACTATGTTTCCACTTTGTAAACAATCATACTGAAAATTATGGAAACAAGGAGCCCAGATACTTTAGAAAATATGTTTTACTTCAGGAACCTTCTATGTCTTACAATGCAGTGAAGAATTCCCCAGGCATTTGGGAACACAGCTCTAAATAGTTTGCTAATTCCCTGTAAATCCCCAAATTTAAGAACACTCCATATCTCACAATATTTTTATTTGTCCATTGCATTTAATGTAGTGTAACTGTCAAGGTAGTTTTACACGCCTGCTGTCACAGAGAGTGAAAGCCCTGAGTGACAGTGGATAATTGCGTCTCTCTAATTTCCAGTATCAAGTATCAGGCAGCTACTGAAAAACTTCAGGCATTTATTCAAAGACTACCCAGCATTTGATTTGAGTGCTCTGTTAAACTGAAAGTTGAAAAGCCCCAGCTTGAAAAAGGAATTAAAACAAGCACTTAAGGGTAGAGAAAAGGAATTGCCAAGAAGTCGACCTCTGCACTGAGAGAAACAACAGCCAGGACCTCCCTGTGCTGAACATAGCACAGGGAAAAGGAGAGAGAGTCCTTCCTAGTGTTCTCAGTTTTCATAGGGGAAAAAGTGGGCAAACAACTGCACAACTCAGAGGAGAGAAATAGGATAGATTAGGGGTAGTTTCAGTTCATAATTTCTCTAAGAAAATTCAGGAAACTTTTACATACCCTATTGGCAGTGATAGACTGCTCTACGTACAATTAGCTAAAAAAAAAAAAAATGGAGCAAGTTGTTTGTCTAAAGAATTAAATCCTTATATGTTTTCTATTTTCATGGCCTCCTATTGCATAAACAATACCATGGTTACCTCTTACTCTGTTGTGGTTTGACCATGCTGTCTTTCCTAAATTTTGCTGTTTGTCCTTCTCCACCCTGTCCTTTGTTTCCGGCGACAGACTGATGAAGAGGAGGATGCTGAGGTATGGTTCTCTGAAAGAGCATGTCATCCCATGTCTCCTGTGTGCTGTGACATCTAATTTCTAACTCAGATAATATAGACTGCTCAACTCCATCTGCTCTGCTGGAACAATGAACCATGACATTTTTCTCATATCTTTTTGTCTCAGTAATAAGAATGCATTTTTACAGTCAGCTTGAACCATATGCATACCTGTCCTCTGGAATAAAGATATCCTGATCTGAGGCCTTAATAATTTTAAGTTGCCTCATTTCTTTTCCTTAATGTATCTTCATTAAACTTCAAAGTATCCTCATTACCCAAAACATCAGTGATATAAATGTTATGGGGATCATAAATGACCTTGGGCTACAGATTGTCAGGATAATTTCATACTCATTATTAAGCTGTGTAATGCCACATGGTAATATTTTATAAAGTGTTCAAAAACATTAGGATATAGCAATGTTAAGCAAATTGTAATTGTTTTCTTTGCTGTATAAATTGAGAATAAGACACTTTAGTCATCATAGAGGTGAGCCGTGTATCTATCATGAAGTGCTCCTGAAGGTGATGTCAAAAATTAGTGAGTGATTAAATAATTTAAGAACTATAATGTTCTAGCTATATTCATAATAAAGCAGTTTATCGGATTGAGGAGCATCTATTGTGCAGTGCATTTGTTGTTCAGCATTAGAGCTTTCTTCAGTTTGCTGAACATAAACAATGTCGTTTAATGCTCGCTGTTTCATAGTGGTGGTCATTTGCTCAAGAAGCTGGGGTTTGGGCAGTAATTTATGGCAACATCTGAAATTAGGAATAAAATAAAACTTTTGACTCCAGAGCTTCACCCCCAGTGATGATTTGTGCTTGGGACACTGAAGGAAAATTACATGAATTAACCTGTTTATGCCAACATATAACTAACGTGTGTTATAGTAATTAACAGTTATGTGAAGGCTTTATCCTTGGGTTTTTTTCTGAGATGGTATTGATTATCTTTACAATCCACGCTGTATAAGACAGTAGTCTTAATGTAAAAATGGCATGCACTTTCATAGAAGTTTTTCTGTAATTTTTTTTTGTCTTTTAATTTCACATGTGAAACTCTAGCACTTGAATACTTTCACATCAAAATGTTGCAAGCTAATATTTTAACAAGCAAACAAACTTCTCACCATCAAAATAGGTCTCATACTGGTATATTTAGCTCAGTGCCTTGTAGGGATTATTGTTTTGCTACTCAGTTAACTTGCTACCTTACCGCAAAAAGTCACGATGTTAAAATAGGATCATACTATCATTAATTTCCAGATTAAACATTTTCAATTTGCAGTCTTGACAACCCTGGGGACTCGATCAAAGCTCTGAAAGTAGGGCCCAGTCTTTTCTTCCAGTTTCCCATTCTCTGACAGAAAGGCTTTGCAGGTTTTCATCCCTTTAACTGACTGGCCTGATACCACCAAGTGAATAATTAATGTTGTTTATTACGGAAAGGAGGAAGAGAATGCAGCACTTTTCCTTTCATCTGTGCTGAATCAGTCAGAGTAAGAAAGCTTAAAGGAGAAAGAAAATGTATTTCAGTGTCTGATGCTGGGCTGATACAGCTGAGAGTACCAAGGGGTGTTATCTGTTGATGCCTGTTGGTTGTCAGCAGGGTTGGTATTTTCTGCAGCCAGGACTGTATTTTAAATGTGCTCTGACCTGTCTGTAGGTTAGAGCATAGTGGTGAATACCACCATCACAGCCCTTTGTAGGCTTGTCTGAGAAGGGAGCTCTTCTCCTTAGAAAGTAACCGTTTCTGCTGTTCTCATCTGTTCCTAGATGGTTGCTTTCAGTAACTGCTGGGGCTGCTGCATCCCCATGCTGTGCATGCCCAGCTAATGTAGTTGCTGTTATTCTTCATGTAGTCGTGGTGACAGGGAAGCAGAGGGCAGATTCCTCAGTCTCTTGTAAGGTTTTGTTTGTTCTTCTAACTGCTGACTGCAATTTTTGTGTTTTGGCCATGAAATAATTTGGCTGGGTGTTTTGGGACCAGAGATTTTTTCAGGGTTACTGGTAATGTATTTTAAGGTTACATGTAGATAACTGTGTTTTAGAGCAGTTTGAGAGTTTTGTGTGCAGCAAGGCAGAGAGGCAAGAGGAAAAGGTGTCTCTTCCTAGACTACTGTCCCCGTTTTGCCTTGTTACTGCAACTCGTACAGAAAAAAAAGCAATT
Organism: Empidonax traillii; assembly: GCF_003031625.1. Classification (NCBI taxonomy): domain Eukaryota; kingdom Metazoa; phylum Chordata; class Aves; order Passeriformes; family Tyrannidae; genus Empidonax; species Empidonax traillii. The sequence goes on along the minus strand of NW_020955291.1, from coordinate 1,670,960 downwards.
TTTTGGTTGTGTTGGGTTTCATGCTGTCCCTCTCGGCATCATGCCTGACCCCAGAGCAGGCCCAGTCTGGATTGAAGGTTTCAAAGCAAGTCCTTGACTTGTACCTTTTACTCTTAGACATAAGGACAAAGCTCAAGCTAATGCATCTGTTTTGACTCTGACTGTGTCTGCTCCCTGCTGTCACCCTGTTTCAGATTTATTTCTGGTCAGGGTGCATGCTTCTGGAAGAGGAGCAAATGTTGCTGGGCTCTTTCAGGAATAGCTGCACTCCAAACCAAGCCTTGGAGGACACTTTTCTCCTTGCAGTTCGCAGTCAAGACTCTGACCTATTCTCCGTGTTGTTTTAAGTTGAAACAACAAATCCGTTTCCTCCCACAGTCAGGCAAGTTCTCCAGCAGCTCACCCCCGTGCCAGAGCCAGCCACAGGGGCTGCAGTACGCCGAGGATGCTGCCGAGCATGAGAACATGAAGGCTGTGCTGAAGACCTCCTCTGTTGGCGGGGAAAGCACCATGGCGCTCGGGGTCCGCACTCGCAGCCGGGCCAGCCGAGGTAAGTGCCAGCAAGTGTCCTGGTTGGAGCACAGTGCTGATAACACCAAGGTTGTGGGTTTGATCCCCGTATGGGCCATTCACCTAAGAGTTGGACTTGGTGATCCTTGTGGGTCCCTTCCAACTCAGAATATTTTCTGTGATTCTGTGATTTTTTGCGGTGCAGTACCCACACAGTGGCCCAAATGTGGTTCATGGCCCCCATGCATAGCATTTATGTCAGAAAAGGTCAAAGGGGAAGGAGAACAGCCCAGTGGTGTTTTCATGCTGGAAGTGGCAATTTGGGGCACAAGGACGCAGAAGAATTTTCCTGAAGTTTTAACACATGGATCACAACGAGAGTTGTGACTCCATGTAGGAGTCCAAGTCTGCAGAAATTCCCACCTCTCCCCACACCATAATCATGACTGCCCACTAGCATCCCAATTTTTTATTCTTATTCTCATCATGAAAACAAAATGGGGGATCCGGGGAATCCACAATGTGATTTTCTTTTTATTTTCAATAGAAGTAAATAAAAAGTAGCAATTCAAATTGAAGCTAAAAGACCTAGCAACATTTTATAAAATTAATGATTGGGTAGAGGAAAACTGATAGGAAAAAGATGGTGAATCTTTTAACCACCTACCTGCAAAACTGCAAAGATAGTGGGTATTTTTTTTTGTCTTTTCCTCACCCCTTCCATACCTGCAATTCATAGAAGATGGTTTTGGAGTGAGGGTGATGCACCAAAATTCAAGTCTTCTGTTTCCTACTTTGGTATTTCTTCTCCCTCACATCTGGGTATCTTACACTTCCTTGACTCTTTTTTGTTATGACATCCAGAACATCCATCATTAAGTCTCTGTGTGTGTAGTCTTTTAAGGCTTGAAACCATGATCCTGTCTTAATTTAGAGGTTTCACAACCCCAATTTAAGAAGCAAGTCAGCTAACTAAAGTACAAAGAGGAAATACTTCAAGCTGCCCTGCAACAAGCTGAACAGCTGAAATAGTCTATTGAATGCTAACGAGCCATGTGTCCTGATTGTGAGAGTCAGCTTGTATTCCCCTGAAGGACAGCAGAGGCAGAAGATGGGTGAGCCAGACAGGAGCTTGTCAAGAGCGCTATTGTAATACAACTGGTCCTGACAAGAGCCAGGAGAAAAGCAGCAGAGCAAAGGCCTAATCAAAGCTGTTGTTTATTGACTTGAGGGATGTGATATAGACTGGCCTTGCTAGTGATTTTTGGCAATTCTATCACACCCATGCTTTTGCAAAGCTCGCTGTCAGTGTTCACACTGCACACTAGCCTTCAAATTCTTTAAAAACAAAAAGCACACAGAACAGTAGTCAGTAGTGGAGGAACCCAAAGATGTGTCACACAGAGCTCTGTGGAGTAAGGAGTGCCAGAGCCTTGGATTCAGAAACATGGCTCACTTGTTTGTTCGTGGTTTTAACCAAAACTGCTTATTTAGCTATTCAGCTTGCCAAGAGCTCTTCCTTTTCTGCTCATAACAGAGCAAATGCAGTTGTGCCAGAACGCATCCAGCTTTGTGATGAGAAGGTGAATTCTTCATTGTGAAAGGGACAATGAGACATGTCAAACCACACTTTCTACTCTTTTCATGTCTCCTTTGCACTAGGTTGGGATACAAATGCTCGTAAATTTATTCTTTCTCTCTTTTGGTACAAAGGACCTGTGTTTCTGATTTGCCTCAATCCCTAATGTGCCATGTCTTCTAGTACCTGTGTAGCAAGGGGAGAGGGAAACACACGACCTTGGCTTATAGACAGCCTCTAGGAGACATTTGCCAGTTGTATGGTCAAGAGCAAGACTCTGAGGCTGAAAGGAATAGAAAGAAAAAAAAAAATATTATAATTGCATTTGAGCTCTTGGTTCTCTGCTGATACAGCAAAGAGTCTAGGGTATTATTTAGAAATGTTCTCCAATAAGAAGAGTTTTCTTTGGTCAAATTGAAGTTGTGATGACTGAGCTGCCTGCTGCAATTCCCAAAAAAACTCAATTGCAAAACCAAAGTGACTCAAGAGACTTTATGTCTTCTTTTCCCTTTAATTCACTTGTTGGAACTTTTCCAGGCCGTATCGGTTCGTGGAACGCTGGCAATGACGATTCACCGAACGCAACGGATGACGCAGCGGATGAGATCATGGATCGCATTGTAAAGTCCGCCACCCAAGTGCCAAGCCAGCGAGCCGTGCCTAGAGAGAGGAAGCGGTCACGAGCAAATAGGAAGTCATGTGAGTATATGGCTATTAAATTTCTCAAAATAAGCAAACATGCAAATATTTAGGTATATCGGTGTAGGAACCAGGCCTTTAGTAGGCAGACATGCGTTGGTAGTTCATAGTTGCTCGAGTGTGTACTTATGATTGGCATGTGTTCCTCTTACTGTTGTTTAAACAGTGCTGTATGCCGTGGGTGGCTCTGTCTTCTACAGAATTTGAAATGTCCTTAGCAGTAAGAGAAGATTGGTTAATGGTACTTTAGAGCTGATGAGGGTACTTACGGGTTACTAGAAAAGTCAGGTCAGGACCTCAAAAGGAGACTGCTTAAAATGCTATAACTTAGGGTGAACTGGCATAAAGATTAACAGCTGTATCTGTAGCTGAATTTATTCATAGCAAAAAGTAGCTTGAGATATTTCGCCTTTTAAAATCTCTCTCTCTCGTGCTGTGTGCTATCTTTTCGCAGCCCTGAAAACAAAATGTCTACTGCTGCTTGGCTGCAAAGTGGTTATAGAGGAGTTTAACTTCCACTGGGAAGAAAAGGTAGCACATTTATAAGGTGGTCTTTCAATGGTGTAGTGTGACCATGGGGCTGAGCTGCGGCACCCAAGTTTGAGGAATTTGGTTTCATGCTTTAGTAAATACAGTGCGTAAGAAGTGGTGAACTTTCTGCCTTTTTTTTTCTTTTCCTCATGTGCAGAAACTACTGCAATTACTATGAGAAGGATAAGCATCCAAAGAACGTAAGATTTTAGTGTTTAATGTCATTCACCATATGTGGCTTTTTGACTACCTTTCCATCCATCTTTCTAGCATTTCTGGGAAGTTAGGACAAAGAGGAGTCAACAACAGTGAGTGAAAAATGACACAGATTTTCTTTTTTGTGGAACTGTTCTAACATAATGGGTGATCAAAAACATTTGATATTGCTATAAACCAGCATGTGCTGAAAGCATATTCACTTTTCCCAACATGCTAAGAAGGGAACTTCTGCATGTGGCAAGAGCAAAGGCAAAATAGACACTATGGTTGGATGAGCCAGCCTCTAAGCAAAGAAAATGAGCTGACACTGGATCGTCTCTCTTACTTTCTGTCATACACTGTGCCTTACCTCTTTGTGGCATCACCTCCTGCTGCTACCCACTTCCCCACACAGTTCTGGTGTTCTGCACGTGCTGACTGCCCCAGTTGGCTTGTGCATATGAAATAAACCTCCTGTATGTTTGCCTATTTCCGTGGTGTATCCCATGATAAAATATTTCCTCTGTTAGCAACACTGTCTTAATGCACACACATACCAAAAACTCTTATTCTTGATTTTTACCAGTACTTTTTTGCCAAGGAAACACTTGCTGCAGGGAAAACAAAACAGGGTAATGATGATAAAAATACTACATATTTTTCAATGGAACTGTCTTTTATATTTAGTAAAAAACATTAACAGGGGTTAAACATTCAGTAAATGTTTAGGCTGGGACTGATTTCCATTGTAATTAATCATGATACAATCCGGCTCTTTTGCTTGTTTTTTCTTCAAGATCTGGATGAGACTCTAAAGTGGATTAAAAGGCAGTTTCAAAACAAACATAAAGTTCAGTAGTTTAGTGTCCCTTTGAGCTGATATGTGCAGAAGTGTGGAAGGAGAGTATCTTAACTGAACTGTTTCACTCTGGTAGATAGTCAATATACCTGGATGATGAATTCATGAAGTAGATTAGCTTTAAAATACACTCGGCTGCAATGACAATATGGCATCTCCAGGAAATGAGCAGAGATCAACCCTTGTTAATGCATGATGCTAGTTAATAAATGAGCAGAAGATATTTCAGATAGAAACACATAAACATTTTAGAAAGTGGATTTTTAGGCATACCATAATGATTTAGATTAACAAACACTATGATATTTATTGTCTGCAGAGCAAAGAGACCCTTTTTTCTAATGGGTTTGATTCACCACCTTCAATCTTCAGGCTCACATGCACATCTTTTGGCTTTTGCCGTGAACCTGGTATTCAATCTGTTCATGGACATCAAAGAGAAACTCACTTGAAAGGAGTGATTTTCCCTGTGCATCAGGTTGCATATGTTTCATTGCTTTCAGTGCAGAGCTGGAAATCTTGTCAGGCTTACTTAGCATTCAGCAAAGATTTTAGTGAACATGAACTGAGATATGTTTTTAGCAAAATCAGAAACCCAAAAGATTTATATACAACTGCACAGTAAACATTTCCTGTGATTCAGCCAGAAGGTTCTCGCTGGCAAGGGATTTTTTTGCCTTAAAGAAGACAGATGAATGTGAAGTAACGAAAAAAGAAACTCAAGTCATTTATAGCTAGGGGAAAGCAGACACAGGAATATGGAAAAGGTTATGTTCAATTCAGGAAGTAGCTGTAATGGGAAAATGAGACATTTTGACATGTTCATTTGAACAATTTTACCTTTTGTGGTTGTTGAGAAGTATGAGCATATCTGGTATGCAGAGAGCTTAGTTAGGTCATAATGAGGTAAAAGATTTTGAAAGCTCAGAGAAAGCAGCAGAATTGTAAAATGGAAGGAGGAATAAGTCTGTGAGTCATCCAACAAAAGATAGATTGAAACATATGTGCTGGTTGGAGATAGAAAGGTCACTGATAAGTCATGATATGACTGAAGCTCACTGAGACCTGGGAGGAAGGAATTTGCTCAGTGGGAGCTGAAGTGGATTACAAAAATCTCAGGTACATGGTAAGTGCATAACAGCTGAGTTCCTGTGATGATCTGAAGAGAGAGAAGTTAAGTCTGGGCTAGACCTTTATACAGTGGAAGGTTTTAAGGATAACGTTTGGGAATTAGAGGTACAGTAATCAACTGGAAGTCACTAACTTACAACAGGTGTTCAATTACCTGCCTACCAGGTGTAGTGGAGTGGCATTATATATGAGAAAACATTACAGTTGTACTTGTTCTTCAGAAAACCACAGGACTGATTGAGCCACAGAAACTGAAATGCTCTGTCACCCCCTCGAGGTAATCGTTCAAAGATAGCTTCAAGGCCAGTCACAGTGGGAAGCTTCTGCTGGTTTAAAATTGAAAGCTGAAAGTTTTTAATAACATTATGGGGAGCTGTTCAACTTATCAAAGAAATAAAAAATAAAATAATTAGGATTGCCTGGTTCTCCTATAAGGTAAGGATAGTCTTCACAAATGGTGCCTTAACAAACAGTGAGTGCAATTCCTATGAGTCAGCACCACAAAAAATCATACTTCAGTTAAATAAACATGAATAAGCATATGGAAGATATTTTCAGTAATTCTGGCATATGCAGAGAAACACTTGTGAATGTTGAGCCAAACAGGCTTATAATCTGACCTCTGTGAATGGCCACAGCTCAGGAAAAGGACCAAGGATTCAAAAGTCCTAAGGATTCATTGGTTCAAACGCTGATTAAGCCACAGGGTAGTAAAACTAGACCAGCTGACCAGTAATTACCTTAAGGCTAAAACATGAACGTACAAGTATTTTTCTTCTTCTTTATGGATTGTTATCATTAGCAACATTCATACTTGAAAATGCATCTTCGGGCTCCTTTAAGTCAAGGCAGCAGTCAAAGAGTGAGGATCCCAACTCAGGCTTTCCAACAAGCAGGTAACTGCATCAAGGAAAGAGCTCTTTAAAGATGGCTTGACAAGGCAGCGCTGTTTGCATCTACATCTTTATCTGACCCTGAGTGCTAAACTGTAATGTACGACCCAGGTGTGACTGATTTTTGATGGTGAGTAGCACAGTCATGGTTTTATTGGATGCTGCTGGAGTCACTGCATGGGGAGGTTGCAGAGCAAGAGGCTTGTTTTCCCACACATGGTTTCATCTCAGATTGTCTCTATGTGTGTGCACTCTTATTTCTGTTAGATTTTATTAGAATTGAAAATCTCCTTTAGATTTGAGTTAGAGAAGTGGCTTTGGGACAGATAGTAATTGAATCTAATTTAATCTAATATCAGTTTAATCTAGTATTCGAAGGAGATAACTTGATTCAAACTTATTTGTGATGTTTAAAAATAGAGAGGAGAGACATGATAATGTCTCTTGTTCTGTTATCAGGCTTTGAAATCACATGTTAGCCTAAAAATATACCCCGTGACAGACCCTTGAGATATGGAAACATCTCATAAGGATTTATTGATTTATTTACATATTAGCTTGCAGGGAGTAAAAAATTCTTACAGCCATTATGCCGAAGTGGATCTAAAGCTCCACCCAAGTAGTCTTGTGTCAGACTTACGTTGAGTGGACCATGGAGGAGATAGGAATTGAGTCAAGTTTATCTGAATTTTAGACAAACTTGGGATTAGTGGATTAAATTTGACTACAGAACATTCAAGGTCGGGTATTTCATACTAAGTTCCGCCTTCAGAAAAAGTGAAATAGGAATCATCATGCTATCAACAGGTGCCAAAATGTGGGAAAGAGCTCTGCCAAAGGACCAGGCACGGAGACCAGCTTTAGGCAAGTTTTGGTTACACATGCAGTGCTGATTTGGAATAAACATGTTTAAAAGCAAACAAAATACTACATGGGAGACACTTGAATCCAAAGGTGTGTATTTTTTGTTGGGTGTTCATAGGGTGCTTTATTTAACTTTTTCTTCTTATTTTCTTTGTCTTTCATTATTTTTCATTTCTGTGTCTCTCCACTTACTTTTTCTGGCTTTAAAAAGATACAGAAGTGCCAAAATACCAGGAGGGAGACTGTTCTGGTATTTATAGCCTGACTAAAAGCAGGAGTTAATGGAAATTATACTTTTAAAAAATGAAAACTTTACAAAAAGAAAGTCTATAATAAATACTTTAAAGGCAAGCAACTTCACTTAGAATTTGCAGTTAGTTATTTAGGATTTTAGTAGCTAGATCCTATCAGGAGTTTGAGGAGGGGTCAGAGTAATTTAGTGAGTGATGCATATTTAGAAACTACTCTTTGTGTTTAGAAAAAGTAAGTGTATCACTGATGGTATTCAGTATCAAAGTCTGTTTGTTCTTACACAAAACACTGAGCCTTCAGAAGGTCAATAGATGTTGATAAATATGTAATTATTGAATGAAAACAGAATGTGAGACAAAGCGTGGCAGCTGGAAGGTTATCTCCATTAGATACCATGAGAGCTGGTGTCTTGGATGCCTTTTAAGTAATATATTCTTTTATCCTTAGAATGGCAAGATCTTTGCAAAATCTGTAGAACTAAACTCCATGATCTACAATATATAAAAATACTACTAATAAAATTATTATTAATAATTAATGAATTAATAATAAATGCAGTTGACTACAGTGAGCTGTAGAAATTGATGTACCAGAGCAGGATGAGGTCTGTGTAGTCCTGTATCTCATCTGTGCCAGAGCTCTGGGAGAACAAACAGGAGAGGATAGAATCATAGAAGGATAGAATCATTCATGTTGGAAAAGACCTCCAAGTTCATCAAGTCCAACCTTTGACCAAACACCACCATACCAGCCATTATGTGGCATAACCATTAGCCACTAAGCTATTAGTTGCATAACCCGTAGCACTCATCTTGAGTTTTGATAGTTGTAAATCAGTGTATTTATTTAAAGTATGAGGCTGAATAGCTGGTTGCATATTGTTCAGTTTTGTCCATTGTAACTGATGACATATTGACGTATATAGTTGTGATTGTCAATATTAATACAATTTCTAAATTGGTGCACATTTATTTATGAGTGTTCAGTTTCTACTTTACTGTGTGCATTTTGGGAGAGAGGTTATAGCTTTAGGATATCTGATCTTGACAGACAGGGGTAGACATTCTGCTTTTTGAGTGTTCAAATATATAGTGCCTGTGTATTTTGTTGGCAGTCTCCATGAGTTTTGAACTACCTCTTTCATACCTCAAGGTTTCTTCAAGAGTGTTTGCCTAGTGCTAGCACCATAAAGGAAACTTGCAATCGTCCTGTACAGTTCTACATCACATAGCCTTCAAAACAAAAGGTTTTTTGAAAGATTGGTTTAAAAATCTAATTTGAAAAATTGCTTGTAAAAGACGCTTATATTCATTTTCCAGTTACTATTTTAGAGGAATCTGTAAGTCATTTCTAGAATGAGTTTTATTCCGATAAAAATTATTTCTTCTGGGGCTCCTAGCTGAAACTTTTGGGTTTTTTTTAATAAGTAAAGTCAGATATAAAATTAACCCATCTTGTACCAAGAAGTCTTTCCTTAAATTTATGTTGGATTCCAGTACCAGTGTTAGAGGTACTGTGTGGTTTTTAGTATTTGCTCAAAATTATACAGCATTGTTTTAATGCAGCAGCTGAAAAAAAAGGTGAGAAGTCAATGCATTGATCTGGAAAGTCAGAATTAAATATGCAATGTTTACAAAAAGTACACATCTTTTATCCCTGTTTATTTTAGTTCACAGGGAGAGGAGAGAGATGAACACTACACAGACATTCACATGTACTTGTATGTTACATTACCCAAGGACAAAGGACATGGTTTAGGAACAAGGAGAAAACTGCCGCTATAACCTATAACGGGTATTCGCAGTGATTTTAGAGTGGCTGTCCCCTCATGGGACTGTCCAGGTGACACCTGTGTCCCAGCAGGATTTTACAGCATAGGTAGACCATTGGCATCTCTGTGTGCTGTGTTTCTGACACTGGGAGAGCCAAATGCAGCTTCGCATGGACTTCTACGCAAGGACTTACAAGTGCTGGAATTTCTCTGGCCATCTCTTCTGGGCCAAATGGCACTTTCTTAATTTCAGGAAAGGGTGTGCTGAAGGTAATGTGGGAAAAACTGGCAGGAGATGAGCAGATGATAAAGAGCAAGTGAGGTCAGTATTATATGTAGGAAATAAAGCTGTTCATGTTCCCGGGTCACAGAATATTGGCATTGACTTTTCTATATAAATACTTCTGTTATGGTATACAGTTTAGATACTTTTTCAATTGTAGTTCTGTAGAAAAAACTAACTTTACTTCATTTGTTTACTAACTTTACTTCATTTGTTTGCATCTTACAAGACATACAAATTGTTGTTTTCACTTTTGCCGGTTTGCCATTCACTGCATCAGTGAATTCATCTTTGTAACCCTCTGTTTTCATTTTAATTGACATATATTAAAGGCTTTTGAATTCTTGACACAGAATTCATCCCAAAAGTTGGATACCTAAGTTTTAAGTATTAAAAAAAATACATATGGTTGAGTTGCCCACTGTTAGTCCAAAATTGATAGGGTATGTATTTTGTTTGCTTTCTTTCTATATTAAAGTGACTTTCAAGTTTATCTTTGTTCAGAAATTTACTCCTTATTTACATCATCCTTTCTTCCTGAAAGCTGATGATTCTCAGCATCCAAGTAAGAACTCAGCAGCAGTGAGTAGCTGGAAGACAAAATCACAGAGTTCTTATGCAAAGCACTTCATCTGAGAATGAGAAAAGGCAGAGAAGTACAAGGCGGCTCTGCAAGCTGCCTTACAAAAGAAGTGCAGTAACAGAACCAATCTCCTGTGGCTTTCAGGAAGAGCCTGGAGCTACCACTGCTGCCAACGAGAGCCCTCTGCTGCCACCAAGTAGATTAGCAGAAGGGGTTGGGAAGGCAGGGATTTGCGTGGACGTGACTGTCAGAAGTGTTTGGAGGAAATTCTCCCTTAGAAGATGAACAAAAATGTTTCATACAAAGCTCTTTTGCATTTATCTTGCCCCAGCACTATGTCCAAGAAATAATGTGTGTGTGTGTGCGTGTGTGTGTGTGTTTGTATGTGTATATGGCTTTCTCTAGGCAGAATAACACCTCCCAGTTAATGTAATTACAAGGTTGTTTTGATCACAGTTATTTTTAATCTGATAGGTTTGTAGAGATGCTACCTTTTACTGTTTTATTCCCCAGCATGGATTCCTAATTGGGATAATTAATTTGTATTCCACAGATCCCGGGGGGTCAAACTTGGTCACTCTCCCAAGAGACATCTCCATGTTCATAAGCCTGCTCTACCCCTCTAGTGGGTTATTTTAAAATTCCAAATGAAACTTAAAGATTGCAGGCCTGAAACTCTTGTGTTAGATAGTATATTTTTTTTATCCCATCTCCTGCCTTTTTTTTTGACTTGTGCATTGTTAATATTTAGTCTGGTCTTGAAAACAGTATATAGTGCTTACATGCAGAGTCAGTTGTTGTTGAGCTTTATGCTCTTGATGCTTTCCTATTAATAGTGGAATCATTTCTGACTGGTAAAGTTAAGTGGGAGAAATTACGAAAGAGGTGGCAGCAGGATTGCTTTTAATAGTAAGTCTGTAATGGAAGTCACATAAGTCCTGAAAATTAAGGGGGTTTTGTCACAGAAGGCTTTCAAGGACAGAGTTAAACCTTGTTTGCTGCTCTACTGTTGGGACCACATAAATGATGATCTGTGAAATACATAAAGTTGGAAACTTTAACAGTTTCAACTACCTGTTAAATATTACTTTGAAAACCCGTATGCTCTTCATGAAACCCAGGTTCTATAAAGCAATGTTATATTTTGTTCCCTATAACATAAGCCACCTGGAGATGAAAAACAAGTTAGGCTTTCCTTATGAAGTGCCAGTTTGTCATTTTCCACTGCTAGACTCCTCTTTATGTCACAGCCACCATAAGTCACACCCAGAGGTGGTTGTGAACGACAGAATTTCTTGTTAGGAGACGCTTGTGCCATCTATGAAGTGTTAACAGGACTCAAAGCAAAGCTGCAAGGCAGCTGTAATACATAATAATGTGTTGTTTCCGTGAGCTTTCTATGTGGATGACGCAGACAGAGACCACATTTCAGTTGTCTGCACTTCTTCAGAGAAGTGCATGATATAATCCAAAAATTCACCTACAAATCCTCAGAAGAAAATCTCTATGCACAATATTTTAGTATTTCTATTAAGCATTTAAGCCTACTCATATTCAGCAATGATATATACATAATTAAACATAAGTATAACTTTCATAGACAGTGGCATAAAAATGCAAAGACAGAAAAGGAATAAAAATATTAAGAAAATATGAGCAAGATTGTCTGGACTGAACTTTTGAGTTGCAAATTGTCGTTGCTGGACTCACTGGAGTGCAGTCCAAGTTAAATGCAAATATATGAAAACATAGACTATGTATGCAAGCTGGGTGTGGATGGATAACACAAAAGAAAACTAAGATACATTAAATGAAATGAGGTAATGGAGCTGACCTGTATTGTCTCGTATAATCTGCCCTTCCTGCTGTCCTCACTGTGTAATTTACAGACACGTGGAATTTTCTTCATTCCAAATCAGCAGCTAGCAGCTGCATTACCTTTGCAGCTGGGACTCTGAAAGTTTTGTGGCTGCCAAGTCTTTGCAATAGGAAGGACACCCATTCTGGGACCACTTGAGTGGGAGAATGGTCATATCTATTCTGCTTTTCAGGTAACTCATACGAATGTAAACACACGTGCCAGAAGCCATTGCGAGTGCATGAATAAATGGCACCAGTCAGACTGATCTTTACTGTTTGTTGAGTCTTAAGAAAAGAAAGGGTAGGGAGAAAGGCAGTTAGAAATTATATTTGCTCTTTAAAAACACAACCAAACCCTAGATATTCTCTAACAAAGCTATGCTTGGGGAATTACTCTCTTTTTAAAACTTTTCCAGTGTTGTGTGAGGGCTGTGTATCTGTAGATTTTGACCCAACAGGCAGAGTCAAATTCATTGAGTTCATCATAAGCACACTGCATTCTGCCATGATATCAAATAAAGTTCTAGATTTCATGATTAACAAAGAGTATCATATCCTCTGACCCCAGAAAAACAACATTTAGTTTCTTGGTTATGAGATCTCAGCAGGCCTTGCTTGTGACAAGAGTAAAAGTTATTTTCTCTCTATGTTATATTTCTTAAGAAAATGTTTTAAAAATCACTTGAAGAACCTAAAAGGTCATTTGAAAGTCTTATTTTTATTGTCACTGCCTCCAAAATACATTCCATAACTCAGTTTAATGTGATCTGCAGCAGGCCAAGAGTTTTACAAGCCAAGATATTATGTCTAGTCCAGTTAGAGACACGACAGAGTTCAGTGAAGCAGGGAGAGTGAAGATCTAGTATGAGAAATGCAATTTTGCATTGCCAGTAAAACATGGAAGGAAAATATCTCCCTCCATTCAGTTTTGATGACTGTGTTTGTGACCTAATGTAGAAGAACCCTACCAAGCATTTTATGAGGAAACATACAAATGACTGAGGACATCTGTTTAACAGAATGTCAGGACAAGGTTTACCCACCTCCCTGCTCTTGTAGATAACTCAGCTTTCTCCTACCTTCATCACCCACAACCCTCCATATTCTACAAACCAGTTCAGAGAAAGGTGGGGCTTATTCTTATGCTACTATAGATACTACACCCATCCATTGTATCTTCAGATGAGGAAATGTACTGTAATTTGTACATATTAAGTATAACTTTTATTTAAAGAGACCCTTTATCAGAGTACTTTCATCCCTCTAAGTACATAATACTTCAAACTACAAGTGGATTTAGACTGGCCTGTTGCATTGTAGGGACAAGAATTCCCTTATTTGAGTCTGGACCATGATTCTGTCAGCTATTATCCTTCCAGTTGCCTGTTGAGGGTGGACAGTTTTAATCTTACCAGTAGCTAGAACACTTTTCAGTATTTGACCGCACCCACTTAGTTTATACAAGTCAGCAACTGTCAGTTTTCATGGGAATTATTCTGTCACTGAAAAGATTTTTCACATCTTTGCTTTTTATTAATTATTTTCTTGCCAGTCTCATTAAGACCACCAAAGTCCTACATTGTTTGGAATTGTTTTCTCCTAACTGCTGGCCTTAAAACCTTAGGTCACTGGAATATGTTAGATCCAAGTTATCATTCTTTGTATTACAGGAGAGCTGAGATAAGTTAGAATAATCAACTGAGGAATATTTTGTTTAATGACAGCTGCGTATGTCCAGCTACTCATTGAGTATTGTCATTCCTACTTGTTTTGCAGTGGCACAAAAAGTATAAGTCTGGGATTGGCCTCTGTTGTGTAAGTCATACAGCAGACTCAGAACAGAGCACTTGTCCTTGTCACATGCTGCTTGCAATATTTTTTTTCCTCAGTCACCAAAGGGTTCATGCACAAGGACCTCAGTCCAAGACTTCAATATATTTGATAGGTAGGCATCTGGAGTTTTAGAGAGATATCTTGTCTAATGTAAAGAAGATTCCTTATTTGTTTCATGAAGATAGTTCTACTGTGGTATGATTTCTGAATTGAGAAACATAATTTTCTTCAAAGAAACCTTTATGTTTCTGTGAATCCTTTTGGCTTTTCCTAGTAAACTAGTAATCCTGTCACTCAGGCTAATGGAGGAATTTAAACAACTGTATTCTGCTGGCTGGAAGTTATAGAGGCACACATTTCCCTTTCAGTTGTTAAATACAGTCTCAGCCCAGTTATTTGTGCTGTAGTAACTGTACTCACCTAAAGACAGTTGTTCTAGATTTATCTCGTCATAAATAAGAGCAGAATTTTGCTTAGTCCAGTACATAATCAGAGTTAGCAGAGTACCTCTGTTCCTATTAATTGTTTACAAACAGGAATAACAATTCTGTTCTCTTCCTGTCTTACCATCTGACAAGAAGAAAATAGCTTTGTTTTACAGTGGTTATTGTGCTCAGTTAGCAAATGTGAGTGAGTGAGTGAATGAGTGAGTGTGTGTGGTCTGAGGGAGCTGGGGATATGTGTGAGGGCAGTCATGAGTACATTGGTTTGACACTTCTGCAGAGGTGTCTAAAACGTGGAAATTTGTACTGCATTTGGTTTTCCAGTTCACTTTTGCACCAGTGGGAAGTTTTCCAGAAATTCACCCTGTGAAAGTGTAGTCTCTTGTATGCATATTTTTTAACGTGACTCTACTGTCAGGTGGCTTAGCTGGCTATGGTCTATGTTTGGCTGCATGTTATAGAGGATATGGCAGTGCAGGCAGCTAAGCAGGTGAACTGCAGAGGGAAATATCTTTGCTTTTAATATAACAGAAATGTTTTTACTGCAGCTTTCTTGGATTTGTTCTTCCACTCCTGATATAGTTTATTTTGACACAGAAATAAGCACTGGGTGATTCACTGAGATCTTAAGACCCTACGACATTTCACAGCTTATGTCTAGAATTTAACATTCGTCATCATGGACATTTGGATGTCAAATTTGAGATGTGAAAAAGGGTGCCAGTCATGAGGACTGACTCAAAGGTCCTTCATGGGTATTTTTCACCTAGCAGACCAGAGCATTTTTTGAAGTTTTTTTCTCTTGTGGTAGTACTTTTTTAGTCTTTCCTAATCTTACCTTTGTCAGTTGCATTTAGCCCTGTAGTGCTTTAAGCTAAGTATAGTAAACTTGGAAGATGTTGCTGATGAGTATTGTAGGAAAAACTGAGTATTATAAAAAGCTGCCGTGCAGACTCCTGGTGGTGTCTAATAAGCATACAAATGCTGTGGGAGAAGGAGCGAGCTTTGAAAAACAATTTTCAACTGTTTTCAACTAAGAGTTTGATTATGGAGGAACAACTACACATATGGCATTTCCAGCTCATTTGATGAACCTTGGTAACTGATCAAAGTGGTTTGACTATCAAACATACAGCACATTCATTCTACCCGCATGGTATCAAATAGTCAACTACACCGTATTCTTCCGTTATCTTATCCCTCTGTTTTCTATGCCAGTCCATTCCCTTGTCTCACTCCTGCTCAACCCTTGAGTGTGACCACCCAGTTTCAGTTACATGAACTGAACATCTCGATAAGTTAGAGGTCTTGATTGTGCTAAATGACAGTAATGCAAGAAGTCCTTGGCCACTATTGACAATTGGTTTCTCTAAGATTAGTTGCCTCCAGACTTCACTATTGTGGAGCTCCAGCTATATTCTGTTCAACATTAAGTCACTGTTTATGCTTTGTGTGCGGCTTAAACTTCTCAATTTGCTTTTTGTATTTGAGGAACATTAAAATGGGGAGTGCACACCAAGTTTGTGTCTTGAATTAAAGCCCATCCACCTGAAAATCATGGCACCAGTAAAACTATGAGGACACTGATGCTCAGTGTGTGCAGTCGCACAGTCACTTGTTTCTGAATAAAAAAGGCAATCACAAGTTTTAAAACTTTTATGTCAGGGCTAGCATTCAGAATACTCTAAATAAAATTAATAAAAAAGATTTTGGCATACATTTATCATTTAAATTCAACTAAAATGCCACAGACTTAATGACAAATATGATGCAAATAGTGCTAGTGTGGGGGAATATTACAGAAGAAAGGGGTGCATGTATGAAAATAGTAGCTTTAATGATTTGAATCAACTATAAAGTAGTTAAGTTTTTAATCTTCTACCTTTTGGGGTGGGGTTTTTTCACACATTCAAAGGGTCTCATAGGATTTAATAGTGATAAATTCAATGGAGCCCTATAAAGATTGTAAAGGACTTTTAAAAGGGGCCTTAGAAAACTGTAAAATAATAGGGCAGATGATACTTTCTATGAACTGAAAATCAACTGATATAATCTCAGAGAAAAAAATCTTAAAATGCTGTGGTATTTTTCCTTAAAAGTTTTCATTGACTAAACATGAAATGACAAATGTCTTTTTGCCTAACTGGAGTTGCTGAGTACTTAATGCTCCCATGGATTTGCCATAGGGCATTACTCAGTGTTTCTGAACTTGAGTCCCTGAGTACATAGCAACTTTTGATTTGATTGAGCTTGCATGTTAACAGGGTTTTTTGCAGGTGAAAGTCTTGTGTAATTATCAATTCTAATTGTTTTCATTTTCTTTGTTGGTTTGTTTTTGTGGTTTTGTTTGTGTTTTGTTTTTGTTTTTTTTTTTACCTGCTTTTGGAATTCATGACCACCCAGTGAGAAGGACACTGAAAAGTGGGCTAACACCAGAAGAAGCCAAAGCACTGGGCCTCATCAGCACTTCTGAGATGCAGGTTTGATATCCCAGAGGTGGCAACAAGAAGAGCCATTCATCTGAAGCACACAGGCTGAAAACCCTTTGGTGTGGCATTGAGCTGCCAACCTCTTCTGCTGCTTCCCACATCCTGTCCTCTGTTCGTTCAATTTTAATAAGCAAAACTCCACAGCCAGGGCAGAAGAAGGGTGTGCCACAGCTCAGCATGTCATCTGAACAGTAACTGAAGAAGCATTTCAGTGCTTGTAGGTGAAAGCATATGGCTTCTTCTTCTCATGGTGTGTTGATGTGGGTAGGAGGGGGCTCTCTGAGTTATCTGTCATTATGTGAGCTGTGTTTACGTTGGCTTTTCTTGTACCCTGTTTTAGTCATGGTAAATGTATGGCATTTTGTCAATGCAAGGAACGGTCCTTAAAGAGGCAAAATAACTCCTGTTACAGCAATCCCAATTTTTCTGAAGAAGATTCATTAAGACAAGATGCACAGTCTGTGCAGCCCAGTGGTTTGTTGGTTTTTTTAATTATTTTGCCACCAAAGAATGTAAAAATGTATGTGTACCTTTGTATATGTACAGAATGAATGTGTGGACATGTGTATGTGTATCTGTACATATACAGTCATGGTGTGAAATCATGCTCTTGCTGAAGCTAGCTGGACCATGATTTTCACCGTGAGGCCTTACTGTTCCACCTGGACAGGAGGAAAAGAATGTCTTTTTCGTAGGAACTCAGTGTTGTTCAGTGGGATTCACCCTGTGGGGCAGGAGATGGCCTGCAATACAAGTGGAAAATTTAGGATCATTAATTCATATGTATTAATACACACTCATACTGTACATAGCAGCATGCACACAGAGGAGAGAATGCAATTCCTCCCTCTTGTTGAGCTATGGCTGTACTGTGCATTTGTACAGTTTCAGAGAGATCTGTGTCAACAATTTTACATACTCGATAAATGAATTTGGATGCTAAGATCAAGAAGTTTTGTTCACTTGCCTGTGCCCTTCATGCTGCTTTTCTCTGCTGCAAGATAATGTGGTGGTAATTTTTTTTCAAATTAATGACTCTGAATATGAAATAGCCCTGCTAAAAAGCCTGTTGTGTTTTTGCTGTTCTTTACTGGTTTTTTGTGATTATCCTTGATACAAGTGGAGTGGGTACCACGGTAAACAACTCCAATACATTTGCCCTTATCTCACTGTTTTATAACTGACTTTTATAACTACCCTCAGCATGTTTGAAGAACCTTTTGTCAACTCATCTGCCTTTAAGTGGAGGACATACGCAGCAGTGAAGATGAATTGAACACAGTCAACCCAGCCAGTGCTGAAGTATTTTGAAGAGAACTACAAACAACAATAGCAGAAAAGGGAACTTTTTAAGCCAAAGTCTGTATATGGCCATTTGATCCTCAATAATGCACAAGACTGTGTCTTTCCATTGCCTTAGCCTCTAAGATTAGGAGTGTGTCTGCAGAGCAGTAACAGCTGAGGCTTCCTTCAAGCCGGTTAACTGGGGAACTACTGCAGTTTAGTCATGGTAACAGGATTCAATTTTGGCTGCAAAACACACTTGGAAAATAGAATTAAATAATAGTCTATGCTGGGGTCCTAATGCCATAGTTGTGTTGCTTCTGGCACCCAGTCTAGGTCTACTCTGCTCTCAGTAAGGACAGGATAATTGCTGAAGATTGTTCAGGATAGTTGAACCAAACACAATAAGCCTTTGAAACTTTAGTCACCTATCACATCGCATTGAGCACAGCATCCAAGTGATGAGAGAACCAGGTAGCTGACAACACTGCAGTAAGGTCTGTGGTTGAACATCCCATTTATGCTGCCCACCCTCTTGATCATAATATTTCATTCTTTATCTACTGATGCCTTGGATCTTCCATGGAATCAAAAGTCACTAATGAGCAAAGGTTCTTAAGGACAGTATTAAGTTCAATGTTGTTTTCCCCTCAACTTGTTAAAAAGCCAATTTTACAAGTAGGCAGAAGGCAGTAGTTGGGTAATTAATAAAATATGTTGTGTATTTGAAAGCCATGGAAAGGAGAAAGCTGACTGGGAAATTGAAGTGGCACATAACTTATTTCACTGTAAAATATGCAGGACCTACAAGCATCTGGATTTTAAAGTGGATCTTTATGTGCTGCTCACCATTATGGACTTTTAAAATCTCTCTTAAGGATGCTTAGAACAAAGAAATGAAGGTAATGGGGGTTCGTGGAGGTCTTTGAAGTCTGAAACAAGAGGAAGACGCCCTGAATGTAATGGTTATGTTGAACTGTGCTACTTGCTAAGTGATAAAAGAAGCAGAAACACAACAAAATGCATTTATGCTGACAGAGATCCTATATTTGACTGGGAGGAGAAAATAAAACAAGGTTTTAAATCTGAATATTTTAATTAAAATATGTTGAACATGCAAAATAGGTGACTGTTGGTGACCACTTGCTAACAGGGAACAAGATTTTGTTTTGTTTAGACAGAGTACAGTGTCTGTCTCTGAAACATAACTGATGAATTTCTAATAGTTAAGCATATGTGTTTTCCAAGAACTGTGCAAAAGTGTACAAAACTTTATATGCTCCTTATCAAAGAGAACATTAAATATGGGAAATAATATGGGTTAAAATAAGATTGAGGAAAAAAAAAAAAAGATGGTTTCTTTTGGATTCTCTGGATATATAAGGAGCAAATGTCCTACATGTGAAGCATATTCTTCCTTGTCCATTTTCCCATTATATTTTTTTTCCATTTGTGCTCTCTATCTGTAAAACCAATACCATTTTTTATTGAAGAATAACTTGGTCTTGTTTATGCAGTAATATACAGTCAGATTAATTCCACTGTCCTCAGTATTTATTGCTACAAGATCTTCACACACAGTAACAATTCAATAACTACAGAAAAGATTTCCATTCCAGTTCCTGATAATAATGGCCAGCAGCCCTATGTGCACCTGTAAGGTGGCAGTATTTCCTGCAGAGTCAGCCATCATGTCCTGACTGTGGGAATAACGTTTGTTCCCCTTCATCTAACTAGTGGATTCCAGATAAAATGGAGGAATTCATTACATCTGCGTGCCTCTCTCTGTCTGTCTAATGAGGTTGTAACCTTTAGGTTTTGGGTTGCTGCCTGCCCCTCCATTGTCGGAAGTGCCCTCCATAAGGATGGAACACTTGCTTTAAAACATGTGTGAGATATGCATTGGTTTGTAACAAATATAAAAGTCTTGGATACACAAGGTAGTAACACATTCCCATTGCTCACTTAGAGATACATGAAGGCTGTTTATAAACACTTGCAGCCATAATAACTACCTCTCTTCCCTTTCCCATAGTACCAGTCAGCTGCAAACGTAGTGCCCAGAGACCGGAGTCTGAGAGTCACTACTGATGTTCATTTCAGCACCCATCTGCTGCCAATAACTTGTCTATCTTTGCACTTGTCTGCCACCATAACACCTTCCTGATCTGGATGCTGATGTAAACTTTAGTATACATAATACCTGCCAAAGGGAAGCTATCGTAGTTTCCGTTCATCTTGCTTGGTGTTCAAAAGCAAACTGCATACAATTACTTTGTATTCCCTACCTCTCAACTGAGGGATAACGTTCAGTAGCAGTTATGTGGCTACAGTGAAGAAACACCCCCAGGAAATGCTTGTGTGCCACAATCAAGAGTGAAAGATCCCTCACAAAAATTAATTTCATCACTCTTCGCCTTTCAGTCAGGCCAGGCACCAGGCTCATGGTTTCCAGACATTTTATAGCCCAATGGTGCTATGTGTGACCCTTCTGTTTGATAGATCCCTGTCCATAATCCAAAATCAATAGAAAAAATGGTGGTTTAATGAGGGTCTTTCTTGCTCTGATAAACACTGGAAGCAGCCTCAAAAGCGGTTTTCAAAATACATTTCTTTTTCTGTTTTGACCCCCTTTTGTAGTAAATCTCTGATTGACTCTGGTTGACTCTGCCAGCAAAGTAAGGCGTCAGTTTTGTAGATAGACAAGACTTTGGCTTTAGCTTAATAGAAAGTCACATGTGAATATCAAGATGAGAGTTAATGTCCCTATTTAACAGAAATTTGGAGTTTGAGTCTTGATATGAGTGAATCCCTGGTGTGCTGTGCTCTAAAGGCACCCTGGCCAACACTAGGACTTCAACATGTACTGCAACCCCCAAGGGTCACGATATCACTGGAAGTGCACTAAATGGTTCCTTTTGTCAGGCACCCACTCTGCAGCACCTTCCTGGTGATGTAACAACAGCAAATAGCAGTCCAAAATGCTTTAGAAGCCATTTGGTTGGTGGCAGGAGTCTGGATTCATGTACGCTGTGCATTGTGGTTATTGCAGTGCTTTGATTTCACTGAGATGAGGGAGGCAGCCCACCAGTTTCACATCCTTCGTCCTTCCCCTGCAACTCATAGGCAGAGGTACACACTGCTTGCCTCCATCTAAAGGATGCACAGGGATATGGTGTTAGGCAGAAGCAGGAGCATATTCATCTCTCTTTTTCGCTCCTGTACGATCACTACACATTCCAGTCCTCTAATGAGGATTTGAAATGGGCTGTGACACATTCGGATAGTGACTCTGTACTTCCAGCATTGGGATGCATGAAACACTTGTCTAAGCTGTAAGGGCTGTGATTGTTGATGTTTCTCTGCAGGAAAAACTTCCAGATACTTACAGGCTCTGAAAGAAAATAATTTGAAGTGTTATTGAAAGAGAAAATATTTGGTTATAGGCAACCTTTGGAAGATTACTCACAAACACTTGAACAACATGTAAGGCTGTAAGGCCCACCTTCCTTCTTGAACTGGGGCAGCAACTGGCTCAATTGGCATTTCAGATGTGATCCCAAGAAGTTTTTAGCAAGCAGTTTAATAGTTACATAGCAAGTAATGCAAGGAGTTGCATAGATTGTATAGTTTTATGTTTACGCAAAAAAAAAAAAATATAATTATTTCTAATTAGTCCATTTCACACTGAGTGGCAGATAGAGATATATTTTGTTAAATCACTATCTAATACAGAGGCTTCTGTGAAAGAAAAGGTGTATTTGTAGCATTGGGTGCATTTCTCCTTTTTAAAGACTGTCTTTGCGCGTATAGTGTCCTTTTTTTTTGTGAGCTGGGAATTGTAAAAAAATGTAAAGTAGAAAAGGACTTGTTTCTTAGACAAAGGAGAAATACTGTAAAATTGTGTAAATGTCACTACTCATGTTTTTTCATGTTCTGTGTAGCATAGTGTAAAATAGGCTCTCCAGCAGTGTTATTCTGTGAATTGTAATTTAAAAAACAAGCCATGCATGGTCAGAGATGTTATCTACAGGTCCTTTTGGTTGAGCTTTTGGTTTTGTTTGTTGTTTTCTCATTTTAGGTGAATTCGTTCTATGTTGAATTTAATTGTCCAAGAAACTGCATTTTTGTTTCTGTTTTATCTCATAAAGAACTTGAACAACTCTTTTAAGATTTTATTACACACAAAGCTCACCTACCGTTTGTATTGATCCTTCAGAAGTTGTGTCACATTTTGTGTGAAACAGGGAGATTTTCTTTTTATCTGCCTCTTCTCCCCCCACTCTCCCCACTTTACTTTCTGGAAAGATCCAATAACACTTTTTGTTTTTTCTGTGCCATGCAGGGTCAATATGGAAAACTGACCACAGACCTGTGTCCAAAATTTCTTGATATAAGTAGTTAAAAAGCTCACCTCTTCAGCGTTATGTAAACACATCTTGCAATAAAGCTTTATAAAGCACGGACTGGGCTGCTTCTTGTTTTGTTGATTAAGCCAGTCATGGGAGCTTGAGTGAGAAGTGGGTGGAATGGGGGGGTCATAGGTTGTTTTTATCATGTCCTTGAAGTACCTGCAAAGCCATCATGTGGACATCAAAACAGCTGCCATTACACCATCTGGGTGATCTGACCATAAAAAGCTGATCTTTTACGCCTTGTTTCACGGTTTGAGCCTAATTTCTAATCTTGAGTAAAGAAAATAAAAATGTGTCTCTAGTTCTCAAGGTTTTCAGTAATCCAGCCCTACAAATCCTCACTAAACACACGTGGGTGCCTCTTGCTGCCATCATCTTGGAGTTGGTTCCTGCCTAAAAAATACTTTCTGCACAGAGCACATTGCATAAAGGTATGAGATTTATAGGAGCAAACATTAATAAAATTAAAGACTACCTATATGTGGGAGAGCATTTCACATTGCCTCTGCATCAAGATGTGAAACACTGTGTCTCTCAGGGATTCAGAGCTGTAAAGGTGGCCAGTAAATGAGACATGCCTTTGCCTTGACTGAAATACATTTCCACACATCACCATGGAATGTAATTTTCAGGTGGCCACCTATTAGCATTCCTGGACAGGCAGCGGTCTTGCAGTTTTCTCTGTTTGCTGGTGTCTGAGTCTTTCTTTTATTGCTGTTTTAAGCACTTGAGAGAGACTGAGTAGACAGACGGGGCATCCCTGACCTGTAGAGCCGTAGCACAGGGACTCTTGCATCTGCTCTGCCCACAGGTTCAGTGAGTAGGATGAGGAGGGGGATCAAAGTGACACATAGAAACTCAAAATACTCGGATTTCCAGATTTGCTAGTCCTGCAAAAAGCTACTCACAAGTAATTGCTCTTTTAAGTTGCACTCGTAATAGGGTCAAAATACATTATTCAGAGACAGCTGCACGTGTTTATAGCAGCACCCTGGAAAATAAGGTAGGTTGACAAAGAGTCTGAGAGAGAATTTTCACCTGTGGTTTCTGAGACTGCGGGAGCTGATATAAAAGGCTAGGTATGTAAGGCTTCATAGGGAAAAACACCACCTTCCTCCTTTTTAATTAGTTTTTAAGGCTATTTCAAATAA
This sequence comes from Empidonax traillii, assembly GCF_003031625.1. Taxonomy (NCBI): domain Eukaryota; kingdom Metazoa; phylum Chordata; class Aves; order Passeriformes; family Tyrannidae; genus Empidonax; species Empidonax traillii. The sequence goes on along the minus strand of NW_020955291.1, from coordinate 1,647,332 downwards.
AAAGGTGCCTTTTGGGATATGGCTGCATCCCTGAAAGAGCTGCTTAGCATTCCAGATGCACTGTTGTAAAGTCTAGAGGATGAAAGGCTACTAGCCAGAAATGTGGTAATGCTTTTTAAAATAAATATATAAACCAAGTTTATTGGCCAGACACTTTTCTTTTCTATCACAGCGTATCCATTAGCAGTTCTAAATTCCAGATGTTCAGTGACAATGCGTACATATATTTTTCAGACCTGGTGCCCAGTCAGAACTCATATGTTGTCACAGAGAAACCTCTGGCCTGTAGTCAGGGAATGAGTTAGTATGCAGATTATCCATTGTGCAGCTGCATGCCCTGGTTTATAGACCCTTCAGAACAGTTTGAGAACACACAACTAAAGAAAACAAACAAACAAACAAAACAAAACAAACTTTTTTTCCTATTATAAATTCTCCAAGTTTTCTGATGGGAATGCAGTTTGGAAAAGGGAAAGGGCAGTTCTCAAAGCTTTGCCTCTTGCAAGTTTCTTTGCGGGAAATTAAGAATGACGTCTGTACTCCATTAGAGAACTATCTGATGAGACAGTCCTCTCTCTGCTGGGAAATCCCAAAAGGAGCACAGCCTATGTGAAGTATCTTGCCAGTGAGGGCCTCTCTGAATGGCTTTTCCTGAGTGATTTTTGAGCAGGAGCCAGACTCACCCATCTGTGGAGGTATTCTGCTCAAAAATACTGATTTTCAGTTTCCAGGAGTCAAAATCCAGTTTTCCTTTCCAGTGCCCACCTCTCTCCCCCAGCTCTGCCAAGCTTGCTCTCTTGATTGAGCTGACTCCAGAGCTTTTAGTTTGTTATTTATCTGGAAAACACCATGGAGCATGTCAATGTACAGAAGATATGTAGCAGCACGGGGAGGGTGAGACCCTTTCAGTGTCTCAGATAGGACTCACAAGATCCCTGGGCATATCCTGCTTCATTATTTATGTTATAATGAGCAGAAATGCTTTAAAGCATATGCCAAAATCTTGCAAATAAGTTTTATGGCCCTCTCTTGGTAAGTGTTCAGATCTCTTTGCCTAGACAATGGACAAAATGACTAATCTTGACTTTTATATGTATTTTCCTTTGTTTGTTCCATACTTAATGTAATAAAAGAAAAACAACAGTTAACAAGCAATAAAGAAACTAAAATACCAGTGAAATCCACGGCACTTGAAACTGGACCAACTTGAAGGCAAAGGTGAGGTCAGGTCATGTCATAAACTCCAGTAACATTCTACTGACTTGCAAGAAGAGCTCTGACTTTGATTAAAAGCAGTGGTTTGAAATCTTATCTCTGGAACAGGGAGGACAAACCACTTCTAGAGCTGGACAGGGCTCAGGTGAGGGGCCAACAGGTGGCAATGGTTCTGGAGTATACCCACCACCACAAAAGCATATGCCATGACTGCATGTGGGATATAAATGCTTGTACTAAAAGCCTGTAACCTGTGAAAACAGGTTACAGCATTTGTCACAGGTATCCAAAAGCTACAGCAGGGTGAAAATTCTCCTTTTAATAAAGCAATGAAATCTTAAGACTCTTGAACGAGAAAAAAAAAAAGGAATTCTCCTTCCATCTTTGTCCAGACTTCCTATAAATATGCACTGGGAGGCTTAAATAATCTTGGCAAGATATAGGAAAGGAAAATTATTGTTAAAAAGAGGCCCTGGATATCGTTTCAACAAACTTTTTCCCCACATAAACTTATGGAAAATTATTGACCTTATAGCAAAGTCAAGACAGAAAGAAACCTTGAATTATGGCAAGATACCCATTTGAACATGAACTAGAGTACCTTCACATTGATTTGTCTGGAATACCTCCCAGATATACTGCATTAGTTATAAGGCGCAATAGACGTGCAGGTTAATAAATAAAAATCTAAATAATCACAGTGTCAACAGTGATGATCTAAATAAAACTAGTTGTGAGTATAATGATAAAGAAAGTATATTAAAAATCAGGCAGTAGTGACCAAAGCCAAATGAAAATTTGATTCTGTTGGCTCTGTGAACAGTGGAATCAAGCCCCCAAAGATAACTATTAGAATGCTAATGGAAATGTTAGATGGAAAATGGAATTTCTTCTCTGAGAAAAAAAGGTCTCAAATCATTTTAACCTCACTAGTTACACTGGGGAATTCTCTTTCAAAAACAGACAGCACACCATAGCCTGAAAACCAAAAGTGAATCCTTGTTTCCAGAGAAATTATCTCAAATGTGTTCAGATTACAAGCATGTGGGATGAAACACAGTTAGCATCCAAAATTATATAGTCTGGAAATTCCACATCTTTTTAGAAGCCAAAACACTGCAAAGTCTGAAAACAAAACAACAAAACAACATAAAGCAGTCAATTGCTTATTGCTTTTTTTTTTTTTTTTTTTTTTTTTTTTTTTTTTTTTTTTTTTTTTTT
>NW_020955291.1:1627679-1644530 GCF_003031625.1 Empidonax traillii | reverse complement strand
TTTTTTTTTTTTTTTTTTTTTTTTTTTTTTTTTTTTTTTTTTTTGCTATGAAATGTGAAAACCATTAAATTTCCTCATAGGAAAATAAAACTTCAGTAGAAACTCTATCACTGTTACAAAATTCTTTATCATTTCTTTGCAGACAGACATTGGTAGACAAGTTACTAGAAACTAGTAAGTTTAAGGCTGGTCTTAAGAATGGTAAAAAAGTTTCTAGCCATGCAATTTTGCTTATTCTAATAGTTCCTTCTCCAAACCATCATCCTCCATGCAATGTTAACTTACACAATCTATAGGATTTTTTACTTTCCTACAATGGGAATGAGTTAGTTGGCATACATGATGTATTAATTGTTTATTATTTGGTAATACCCTATACACCTTCCTAAAAGTAATTGGGATATTCATAAAGTTGTGATTACTTGATATTAGTTAAGCTGAGAGTGGGCCTTACATTACAGTATGTAAAAGATAAATATTTTTATTTTCAAATACCTCTCAACATCATTATATAAATTATTTGCAGGGAGTGCTTCTGTGTTCATATTTATGCTTATGGCACATTGCAAGTGGATTTTTGAATATGCAAGTGGATTCTATAATCTCATAACTTGTTATTTTGGCTTCTGAACATATTTTTCAAGGTGGAAAGGCAATGAGATGGTTCTATGAGTGGTTTAACTTGTGCAAAGTATTTATTGGTAAGGGAGATAGACAGTTTGGAAAGTAGCAAGGCTCACTGCTCTTTGTATCTTTCAGAGCATGAGCTCTCCAAACAACGAGGCAGAAGACCTATTACCCTGGGATATGGATTTCCTGAAGAATTATCAGCAGTTTGTTACCTGTTTCTTACACATTCTCAGTGTTCACTTCTAGAGTTACAACTTCTTACATGTTTAGACATCATAGGCTCACAAGGTCCCAGTGAAGAGGAACAATGTGGCATGTGTGGAAAATTCAGACTCCATCAAAGGGGACCCCCTGCTGCAGAGAGGACACAGGGAGAGAAGGTAATTTGGGTAAGAGAAAGAAAAATAACATCAACACCCAAATCAGCAATATAGAGTAAAAATAAACAAGGGAAAGCCTTAATGACAAAGACAAGATTCTTATTTTGATATATAGTTGAACCCAGCAATGAAAAGTGCAGAGATCATTTTAGTAGCAACACTTCAAGTAAAGCCCAGATGCAGAAGTAAGTTTGAAGGCTGGGAAGGGAACATGTAGCTGAATGTGCAAGGCAGAAAGGCTGACTTTTAGAGAAGCTCTGTATTAAATTACATGAAAACGAGAAGGGGATGGATTATGAGCTGTCACTATAGGGAGAGAAAGACAATGTGTACAAAGAGAGAAGGTAAGAAAGAGGATATCATACATTTCCTGACTGTTAAGTGGATTTGCCTTAAGCAAACTATTTAAAGTCTGTTTAAAAAGTTTTATGACTTCCAAGACTTCTTTTTTGGAGTGAGCACCAAAAATAGAAGCACCAAAAATTAGGTAAGGGTCACAGAAATGAGCCATTCTGGGCCTCACTGTCTTCAGACAATCACAAATTATTTTTGTATATGGCAGGGAGGGCTTCATCTCTTGTTGGGCTATGGTAAAATCTCAGCTGGGGTACATGGGATAAGCTGTGGTTCAGTAGGTGTTGCACCTCTGTCTGTGTCAGTTGGAGCTTATAATCCTCAGCCTCTGGGATCAGTGTACAGGACTCTTGCTGGTGTGAGCATCATCAGCTTTGTGACCTGTTTGCAGTATCTATGCTGAAGCAGCAGTGGACACAGAAATAACCAGCAATTCTCCTTGGTAAAGAATGCTCTTTCCTTTCCCTTACACCAAGTAGTGTTAGGGCTATTTCAAGTAACATTTTATACCCTTAGGATGGCGAAAAATGGATCCTAAAATTGGTGAGGGCAAGAACAAGTTGGAGGCTGCAGACAAGATGCCAAAGAGCCTTCTAACCCCAGCAAGAGGGCACAGAAGGTTGAATCTCAAGGCAGGTTGAATGTGGCTGCAGTGTTGCACCAGACCTTGATAAGTATTTCAGTCAACAGCTGGGAGGATTTGCAAATGTGCATCTCCCCTAAGCAAGCAGAAGTTGGAATGGGATTACGTTGGTGGTTCTGAATGCTGAATGAAATGTGCTGTTGATCACTTCCCTTGTAGCCAGGAATCTCACAGAACCTTTGGTCAAAACTGCGGTTTTCTATGTCAGTCACTCTTTGTCCACCCTGATGAAGTTATTCTCTTCATAATAAACCATTTGGGTCAGCAGATACAGGCAAAGTTTAATGCAATTCGTCCCCAGCTGCCAAATCTGATCAGAGGAAATAGGAAGATGAGAGTCAAATAGCTCTGTGGTCTCCCCAGTCAGACTGTTAGCAGCTTAACTTTCTCCTTGGCAGTGAAAAGGGTGTAATTGTGGAGAGAAAGCTGGCTTGCTGCAATGTAGAAAATATATATGTTTTCTGCATATAAGGACCACATTTTACATGAAACTCTAACAAAATCTTTACAGAAGGTATATTGTTTCTGACAACATTGCCATCTCTGCTGTATTCTGGGGTAGTTTTCTTGCAAAGTCAAAGAGAATAAAAGTCCTTGAGAAATGTTTCGAACTCCAAGTAGGTAACGGTTTGCTTTCTCTTTGATCAGCTTGAAGGTTCCAGTCACTCACTGTCCTGTGTTTCTGATAATTTTTTTTTTGGCATCAGTTCCAGGAATTCATTGCATGTGATCTACAAATTTCCTTGTGTGGTCTCTGACGCCAGAGTGCTGACCCAGGAGTAAGAGCGGGCCCCTCGGAGTAGAACCCTGACAACACACTATTTGCCAGATAATACCACTGTGCTCCCTTTCTGTGTTTCCTTCCTTTCTGACTAGGTACTATGATTACTGGCACAGACAAATGTAGGGACTCTGAAAAGGAGAACTTCAGTGTGAAAGTTATAAAAAAACTCAGACTATTAATGAGAAGAAAGTAAAATTTAGAGTGGGGGACAGGACATGACAACACACGATGAATCCAGTCTGCAAAATAAAAGTAACTAGAACTGATTTGGAATTTCTTGATGAAAGTAAAACCAGTGCTGTTTGGAAAGATGATCAGTCTTGATGAGCCTCCCGGGGAAAAGAAAAAAAAAAAAAAAAAGTTTTAAAAAGTGTTTCTATGTTTTCAACCAAAATGTATGTTTTTAAAGTTCAAAAATAGATTAATTTTGAAATTATGGTAAATATAAAAGACAGTGCCATGAATCTGGAAAAAATCAAGTAATTTCTCAAAAACTTCGAATCTTTTTATTTTCTTTGTACTAATTTAGACCCTGGGACCATTCTAATGCCTCAAGGGTATTAATGGGACGGAAAAATAACTTGCTGTCAAGTTATGGACATGATAGATTGTAAAGCCAAGTTGATTTTGATATAAGAACACAAAGGAATATAAATTGCTCATGTAAAAGAATAAGTACTTATTATCTACAGTTTGCTTATTGGAATATCTTCTTTGGGAATTTGAGACCTAGGAAAGTGAAGCTGGAATAATAAAGGTCAAATTTAGAAGTCTATTCACTAGAGTGAAGCTGTTGAAATCCATTAGAAAAATCAAGACAATATGAAAGATTATAGGAACCACTCATGCTTCAAAAAGAGTATAAGGTGCTACTGCTAATGTCAGTACTCATGGTAAGAGTTCAAGAACTCTCACAGAAAAAGGGAGTTAAAGCTGATTGCTCTGACATGGTGCTTTTGGATTATGCAAATGGATGTATAATTTTTGAATAGGTGATGGAGTCAATTTTGTAGGCAATTATATGTACTCATCTCTGTTGACTTGGCAGATAACCAGAAAATAGAATCTGAGTTTCAGTGACTACTCCTTTGTTCTGATGTCATAAGATTTTCTTATGCTTTTACGAGCTACAGGTTTAAGTTGCAATTTGACCTCACAGCACAAACCGATGGAGAAGAGACTTTCTTCCTGGCACTTTGAGCATTAGATGTCTTTGCAATGTGGAGCTGTAAATGCATTTCAGAATAGACTGTAGTACCATTGCATAGAGAAGTATTTCTATAATATTTATTTAGGGTTACTTATCAAGAGTTCAGTGTTGACTCAGACCAAAGGATGCTTCCACTCAATATGACTACAGTATAAAGCAGCACTTTGCTACAGCCACGAGGAAAAGAGGCAATCTTTCATTGTTCCCATTATAAGATGTGAATGAAATCTTGAGTGTACTGATGTCAGAAAATTTCTGGCTGTCAGTAAACCCTGTGTTATTCTTAAGTGAATTTTCAGCTATTGATACTTTTCTGAAATGCTTTGACTTTGTAGCACATGATAGCATATGACCTCTTAAAAAATGCATAGTCCTTAAGAGCAACCCTGTCAACATTTTAAATGTTGCAAACAACCAATTCAGGTCTCTTAGCTGAGAGGACTGTGGTTGCAGAATAACTGCCTTGTGGCATACGTTTTCAAAGTCTTTACTTATACTTGGCAGAAGTTACCTTATCCACAGCTTTGGAAAGAACTTTTGGCTGAAGTTTCTGGCTGTGATAAACCTTATGAATATAGTTATGCCCAGAGGGTAATTGGAATTGAAGTAGACCGTGAGTCCTTGGAGACTTTTTTTTTTAATTATAATAGTGTTCTCTGTCACCTCTGAAATTTTAAAGTTGGTATATGAGTCTACAAAATATCACTAACATTTAAAATGTGTGTCCTTTACATTATAATGGACTGATTACTGATGACCTGTTAGGTGGAGTCATTGTTCATTGTGATGATTTCATTGTGTGTGTAAACAAGTATTTATTTATAGACCAGTTGCATACAATATGCCAATGATTGTTTGAGTACATAACTGCCCAGATGTTCATACAGTTTAGACGAAATGAAAAAGAAAAAACAAACAAACAAAACAAGACAATCCCTACCAAACCCAGTAAACACAGTAATTCTAGAAGGTGGTCCTAAAAACTTCCCCAGGGACTGTGGGAAATTTCACACCACAATATACTGCACATTTTATTAGCTTCTCAAAAAAGAGGCTTCTGAAATGCAAAGCTGATACCACCCCTCACACAGGTGGTAGGACGTTTCAAATCATCCAGACCACCTGGAGCAGCACCCAGTAGAGACATGCTAAAGCACTTAGGCAAGGCTTTAGGAAGCTGAAAGGCATCTATCATTAAGCGAGTGGTACTGTCTCTGTCTACTGCAGATTATATCTTGGCCAGGGACAAGCAGGAGAACAAATTTTGCTGTGCTAATATGTGAGTAGCTCCCAAAGTCTGAGGAAAGCAAGGAATGTGTGTCTGAAGGAAGGGCTTAACTAGTGCCCTGAGAGCATGAAAAGCCCAGCCCAGAACAGGTAATCATCACTTAGCCAAATGAATATTGTTCTTTTCACTGACCCACCCTCTAACATGTGCCAGCAGATGATCTGCATGCATAAAAACACCTTTGTAAACAGGCATCAACCACGCAGGGCTTGGCGCTGCACAGGTAAGTAAGGCAGAGATAGTTCTTGACTTGAGGAGCTAAGAAATTTGATACTCCATTTGCTTTGCATGATAGCAGAAAATCAAGTAACTATAGCTGCCTGCATTATACCATTAGAACCAAGGAAAACAGTACAGGATGTGGGGCAGTGATGGGATGGTTCAATTCACTTGCGGGTTTACCACAGCACCTTTACCTGATGTAGTAGGGAATCTCGCAGGCTCCGCATTCCAAGTGGGTAGACGGTGGCTCCAGGTACCACTGGTACAGCTCTGTTATATTCATGCTTTGCTGACACATGTGTTTGCTTTGCCACTAACACGGCAACTGCTACTTCATTGATAGCTTAGTCTGTTGGAATACGGCACATCAGAAAAACAGTTCTTAATGCACTGGAAGTGATCTCTTTACAAAATCACAGAATGGGTAGGGTTGAAAGGGACCACAGTGGGTATTGATGCTTCCATTTGTATTAATATGAAATTAAATGCATTTTAAAGAGTTAAATGCCTTTCAGAATGCCCACTATAGATTATATCTGCTTAGTTACTTTTATAATCCAATCTTGTTTTCTCATCTGTAGTTTGTTTAAATTAACTTATTTCCTACAAATGAACTTGATTCCTACAGCACATATTAATTATATCACTGTTCTTGAATATCTCCAGTTGGGCAGATACCATATTAATTTTTCCATTTAGTTTGTGGGGGTTTAACAGGAACCTGCTGTAATCCACTGGGTTATCCCCCTTTCCCCTAACTCCTGCATGCTTTGAATTCTTGAATCTTGTTGGTATTTTAAGTATTATTAGAAGTTCATTCCCATGGACTACAGATCCCCCAGCAAAAATTTTCAGAACTTTTGCATTCAAGATATTCAGGTCTGATGATTTTTTCCTAGTTTCTCTCTTACTGAATGTTGCTTAGCAGAGTGGTTACAACCTTTGTTTTCTCTTATGAGTATCTTGTTCTGATTTTCAAATACAGAACAGAAATATTAATGCCATACCCCTGTCTTTTCTCCATCAGCATCCCTACATTAACAGTTTTACTGCTCGTGAGCTACCCTACTGCAAAAATTAATGACTAGTATATTCAAATTTCTTCTTAACACTCATAGCTTTGCTAGTCATCACTTGTTTCTACCATCATCTTATTTTTCATTTAATATTTGTCACCTTACAGATTTCACCTTACCATTAAAATATTTGAGTTTTTAGCCAAAGTTATCTTTTTTCCTCATTGGAAAATCAGGAAAACCAATTTTCTAATCAACAGCTCTCACAGAACTCTAAGTTTTCATTCACAGTTTTCTCTCAAAATTTTCCATTTCACTTCATTTCCTCTTTCACATTTTTCAGACTTAAATACCAAAAACAATCTTACATAGAGTGTTCTCCCTGCACATATAAGCTGGTTATGATAATAGTGATTTCATATATTTTTACCTGTCATTAAAAGTTAGAAACAAAAATTAGAAAGTGTCAGAGACTATAGAGGCAAACAGGGATCCAGTTAAAGTGAATATCCCAAAAAATTGCGGTTGTAAATAATGAACATGGCAAGGTTCTTCAACACATTCCTGTACTTATCCACTATGAGATTTATTGGGAAAAATTTAAATTGTAAAAATGTCAGGTATCACAGTGCATTTTTCTCAATATGACTCCACATACGTACTGTCTATTATAAATTCTGCAACTACCCAGTCTTCAGTCCAGTCAATTTGCAAGCCTGCCAGTTAGATTCATACATTTTGTGACCTATTTACTTGGGGACAAGGTGAAATATAGAAATAAAAGCTTAAAAGATGCATGGAGTATCAATCTGTCCTTGCAGAACAGTAGAATTGTCTTTAATGATCCCATTCTTGCTGATAGAAGAAGGCGTGGTTAGAATCATGCTAAAAGCAAGTTTCTATTTCTGTGTACCAGTCCTGTATAAGTCAGAGCTGCACTTTGGTGATGCACCCCATGAAAGCTTGATGCTCTTGCCTTCACTTGAAGAATGCCTCTGCAGATCTTATCACCAAGATAAAACTTTTGCTTCTGCGCACTGAACGAGAGAGTTCCTTTTTGGACCCAGCCTGCTGCTTATGGTCCAGGTTTGCCCATGCAGAAATTCATGTGCGCTAGGAAAAGCACCAGGTCTCATTCCTCTGCCCATGGTCCTCCAGGCAAGATGACTCATTTTGGAGTTCTATACTTGATGCAATTCTTAGAGTTTTACTTTGAATATTTCACATTTAAACCAAAATGTTTTTATACTTATCACAGTCACTATTCTTCCAGACCACTTCTTGCTTCCAAGCCTGATCACATATTACCTAAGCAAACCTGGGCTCTCTGCTCCTGCCCTTCCTCCTGTCATCTCCTTTTTTACTATTGCTCCCTTCCTCCCTTCTTTCACTCTTTCCTAGATTTTGGCTGCTGGCAGAGTTAATTAACACATCTTGCCATCAAGTGGAAGATAAGAGAAGCATCTTCTTCTCATGGGGACATCAGTGCAACAGGTGGGATGCATGCAGGGGACACCAGCCAGTTCACATGGGCACCTCTCCAGGGAGGGAGGAGCATGGAACATACTCTGGCTTCTTGCCAGACTGAAAGCTCTCTTGACATTACTCCATTTTCCTTTCTGAATTTTTCAAGTGAACACTTCTGCAGTTTGAAGTGTTTGAGGGAAAGTGGATTCCTTGGCTTCTAGGCAAGTTAGGCAGCTTGGTCTGCACCCAGGTTGGGGCAGCATTTAATAAATTGGCTTATAAGCTGATTGCTTTTGTGCCTTTTGTTTTCTCTGCACGCTCACTTAAAATTAATCAAACAAAAAATCATCACCTCTGACCACCGGTTGGGAACCCGTATTCTGTCTCACCTACCTTTGACTACACTGACTGCCCAAAATATTATTACCAAGATGGTAACAATCTGTTGGCTTCTGATCCTTCCTCCCATCCATCAAGTTTAGGATTGAACTTTTCAGCTCGTGGCTCTCAGAGCTGTTATCCACCTCCTTCATATGACACAAGAAACACCTCAAAGAGGAGAATGCTTCTTCTCATTGTGTTTCCATGGCTGCCAGAGCACATTGAGGGCACCTTATTGCTGCAGTGGCATCCCACCCCAACTTTACATCTCAGGAGCTAGATCCTCCAGAAGGCTCAAGACTGGAGAAATTTCCATGCAAAATAAAGAATATTTCTGATCTGTGACAGCTTTTGAGATCTTCTTTGGCTGTTGCATGAATATTACCTCAATTTTACTGAAATACTAACCAGCTCTACCACTTGGTACATTTAGACATGGCTGAGGGTGGATTCTCCTTCATTCATTTGCTCTGGGTGAAGCTGACTATCCAAGAAGAAGGTTGCTTTCTTTTGCCTTCCTCCCTCTCTTTTTCTCTTTATTATCTTGGAGGCCAGTATTGCAAGAATGGTGCAACACACTGTGAACTGAATTAAAGAGCTGTCACTATAAGCAGTGCCATCCTGTCCCTTCTCAATTTAGCACTTCCCAGTGCACTGCACACTGATGACTGTACTCTGAGGGTGCCCTTGGCCAGGGATATTCCAGTTTAGTATATATGGAATGAAGCTTGAACCTTCTGTATCTACAAGCCTTCAGTATTTGAGGAAAAAGTCTTTCATCTTGAAAGCTAGAGAGACTAAATAAACTTCTTTAAGCCACTTAATCATCAGAGAGAGGATGTGGGCGATTAATGGGGTTACAAAGAACTGTGTCTTGTTTGGAGGGGGCAGCTTTAGGACATGAATGAGTAACATAAGTGGAGTCAAGAACTGATGTTGAAACCAGACTCAACTAAGATGATCTCCAGGGTGTTCTTCCTGATCCTTTTTATTGCTTTGTTGTTGAAATTGTTTTCTAATATTATTTATTATCTCAAATATCACATTCCCATCTCTTGAAGAAAAAGGTTGCCCAGTCTTTCATCTTCTTCTGGTTATATTTCTTTGCCTCATTACACATTTGTTTTTATGGAGTATTTGATCATATTTTCCAAAAATTATTTAAGCTTTGGGTATCTTTCTAATAGATATTTTTTAGTTCAGCCAAGAAACTATGGGCTTAAGGCCCATCTCTACAATGACAGAAATCTCTGAAGTTAACTATTGTGATGGATTTTGAGTGGGACATAATAATATATAAAAACAATGCTGACCTTATTATAGGGTAGTCACTGTATGAGTACATTGATTAAGTCTAAAAAGAGGCTGTAAGGAAACAATGACTCAAGATAAACCATTCCACAGGAATAGGATAATAGGAGACCAACTGGCTCCGACAGCACTGGCGTGATTTCCTGCTGAGGCTATTGGACTGGTTTTGTCTAGAAGGGCAGCAGCCCAAGAACTGACAAAAACAAAAGGAGTCCCTCTTTCCAGAGAGGAGCTGGCTATCGGAAAGGGGAATCATACTGATCTCAAGGCCCGCAAGGCCCCATATGCAGAAAGAAGGACTGTTATGAGCAGATGGCAAAGGTGAACCTAAACATTATATGAAATACGTTTAAAATAAATTCACATGTACTCTTTTCTGGTTTTAAAACAATTTGCAGGGTTTCTTTGTATTCTGCCATAGTGAAGGGAGCATTACGCAGGTCTCTAATTTGCTGTGACCTATAAGCAAATTCTTTGGGTTTATATAACTTTCTATTCCCTCCTTTTGCAAATCTTCTGTGTAATGAAGGGATGTTTTCTGCAGCACACTAGCAAATTAAAGGAGTTTATGTAACAGCAGAGCTGTGATGTGACTCCCATGTGGTGATTTGTGTCCCCGGTAGTGTCATGATTAACTCCCTCTCCTGTCACTGAAAAAGGTGCTTCCTGGGACATTTTTCGCTTCTCTTTCATGTTTGCATAGATATGCCAACTTGAAGTTGTTCACACACCACATGTAAACTGCATTTCTCAAGTATTAGGGAACTTTACCCCCAAGGACCATGTGCGCTGTGTTTCTCTGAACTGCAGTTGTCCTCTGTGTACGTTTTCATCAACATTCAGTATCCTAACAGGTTTGAGTGTGGAAAAAGTTCTGTTGGTACAATCCATTTCTGTGCAGCCTGGAGGCTTTCACCTCAGCCTCCTACTAAACTATACATAAAAGACAGTCTATTTCTAGATATAAGATGCAAATTTTGAAGTTTAAATGTTTTAAGTGGTTCCTCTTTTAGTGAGATAATTCCTCTGTCAGGTTGCTTTAGTTACCACCAAAAGTTTCCAAGTAGCACAAGTATTTATTTACACTTTTGCAGTCAGTTATATGTGATATAATGACATTTTGGGCATATTTGCTCCTTGCATTAAAGCTTGGCCCTGATAATCTCCCCTGGTAGAGGTATGTGCACATGGGTGGTGTTTACCTCGTTATAGCAGAAAATTAATGCAAAATTACTATAAAACTTGATTTAACTTTCCATCACTTGTATATCTGCCCTGAAAGATGGCCTTGCAATTTCCTCAAAGAAAAGATGAATGATGGAAGATGGATGATCTCAGTGTGTCCTGCTCAGGAAGAAAGCATGTTATCATCTTTATTCTGCTATAGTCTGTTTTTTGTGAAACTGAATTGCCTACACTAGATTTGCTCATTTAACTAGGATTTTCCATGCTGCCAATGTCTAGTGTGAATTTGACTCTTTGAATGATAGAGACTGTTGACAAATAAACAAATTGGGTTTTGCCATGTTAGTAGCTCATGGACAAAGACCTGTTTGTGTTGATAATATTGACACTGACCACAGGCAGAAGCTCTGGAAGAAAGTGTGCTTGAGCCAAACCATCAGAGAAGACAGGGTAACTGGGGTATGGAAAATATATCCACAGACGATCCAGCGTAATGCCACCTGTTTTTTGCATGAGGAAATTAATGCCTCATGTAAAATTAGTTGATGTTTTGAGGATAGGATGTTACTTCAGCAACAGAAGTCACTCCATGACTACTGGGCTGTACGAAACCTAGGATGCAAATGTAGACATGTGCCTGTCTTCTTGTGCTGGGCTCTACATGAATAAGGTCCATGATTTCCCCTTACATTTTACACTTCATTCATACTTTAAATTATAGTATTTTCTTTTTTGGCAGTAAGTAGGTGGTGATATGTTATTTTCTAATGCATATAAATTCTGTGACAAGTCCATATGCCTGATACTTTTCTTCAGTTCCCCTTTAATCAGATAACTCTAGCATCCTGAGTAGAGAACAGACTTTTGTTTAGGGCAGGTGCTTAAGTACATGTGTGTAGATGCAAATGTACGCACACACACATATCAGTGTTATCATCGTGTTGTTAACGCAGTATCATTCCAGTGACATAAATATTATAGGATTTTTACTGCCAGAATTCTTCCCTAGTTCTACCGTGACCAAATCTGGCCTTTCAGGCATTCATCTGCCTTATGTTTTACACTGTGCCTGTTACTATGATGAAGGTTACTCTGCTCCGTTTTTAAGATGAACTGAGGAAAACCATGAACTCATGTTTCTGCATAGCTGATACAATGTGCTGTCCTCCAACTCCTCTATGAGGCCCCCACCTGGAGACAGATTTTGGCCTTCCCACACTTCTGTTTTATTCTAAAGCTTTCTTGCATGCAAAGGGGCCTTGCTGTAATTTATTCTCATGATAAGGTAGAAATGAAGGCCTCATATCATCAAATGTGTGCCAAATACCTTTCCTCAGTGTGACACATTCTCTTTTACTCAGTGCCAGACTCTTGGGAAGATCTAGGAAAAACTGATCATACACACACACACACACACACACACACACACACAGAGACAGAGTCTGATTACAGTCCTCAAGGATTGCCAGCTACATATGTGGAGTATGGAGAAACAGGCTCTACAGTGACCCCATTCAAACTATGCCAGGCTGTGCCAGGTGGGTAGACAAGGATTCCTTGAAGCAAAAGCTTCCTAAAGTCTGCATAGACCAAAGCTTTTCTGAACATTTCTCGAATTCCTGCACTGAGATTTCCTACTGCAATGTGTATTTCCCCTTAGGTAATCCCTGCAGGATTCTTGGTGGCAAAGAATTTTCATGGTTGCCTTGCAAATTTCTGAACAAGAAACTTCAGCCAGGCTGATTTTGCCTGCTGGTGTCAGTCCCTCTGACCCTGACTTCTAAAACAAAGATACAGTAGAAGTCTGTCATAAGATTTACTGAATTGGGGCACCTTTTCATTCATCATCCCACCACAGCCATAATACTTTTCTCTGAATTGTTTCTAGATATTCTTGCAGGAAGGTACCCAGTGTGTCCACAGACAATCTGAGTTCATCACCTTCCTTTGGACTTTTCTCTTACAAGTATCTTCTTCAGCACACTGACAACTTCATTCATTGATAGATGACATCTCTGTCTAGTTGACTTAATTATCCTCTCAAGATTTCTCAATTTGATTTTCTAGCAACTGCTCAGTTTTTATGCCTTTTTTTAGATGCTACAGATCTTTAATTTTATTGCAGAAGGACTTTGAAATTTCAGACTTAGAACAATAATCTTACAAAAGATAAATTAAATAAGGGGAAAAATTGAATTGCAGCAAACAAATATGTTTTCCTAACACACCATGACACACATACCTTATAAATTGTCAAGGTTAGGTATTCTTGGCTAGGTATATCTTGGTGAATAGCTTCTGTTTCTGAAAAATTATCTCTCTGACTACTTCTGTCACACTTTTATCTTCTACAAAACACTTCTTAATTTTATATGATGCATCATTGCTGTGAACTTTTTAGTGATTACAGATAAATCATTAATTTACTTTAAACGAGTCCATATAACATTGTTCAGGCAACTTGCATGTCTTCAATATTTTTTCTGTTAGGATTTGGCCATAAAATATGTTGTACTGCATGGAAAAAATGTACACATCAAAGGTGGATTTTTGTACAGAATTAAGAGAATCATAGAATTATGGAAACATAGAAAGGCTTGGCTTTGAAGGGACCTTAAAGATCATCTAGTTCCAACTCTCCTGCCATGGGCAGGAACACCTTCCACTAGACCAACTCCATCCAGCCTGGCATTGAACACTTTCAGGAATGGGGCATCCACAACTTCTCTGGGCAACCTTTTTCAGTGAAAAATTTCTTCAGTTTAAAAATATTCTCCCTTTTTCTGTGACTATGTGCTTGTGTAAAAAGACACTCTCCCTCTTTTTTATAAGCCACTCTTTAGGTACAGGAAGGCTGTTATGAGGTTTCCCTGGAGCCTGCCCTTCTTCAACACCGTCAAAGGCCTTACAGAAGTCTAGGTAGGTGACATTGGCTGGTTTTCCCTTGTAGACAGTTGCAGAATGAATCCTAATGTTGTATGCAGATACCTCCAGAATCACAGAAAGTTTTCATAGATCAATCAGTTTCATATTCACAGTAGCTAGCACATTATGAAAGGCATCTTCCTAGCATATTGAAAGTGATTAGCATGCATACATGCTTTTATGTGACTGCTTATGGATACTATGCTGTAAATGTTATTTTTTTCTATTTTTCTACAGAAGGCAATATTAAGAGGATAGTTAAAGTCAGATTTCAAATCTATCAGTACTTTAACTTTTTTTGTGGCTTAAAAAGAAAGGAATATAACTACCTGTAAGTTTACTGTATGGGTTGCAGAACATCTGGTGAACAGCTGCTTTCTAAAGACAAAGTTATTCAGATAATCTCACTGAATAGCTTTAGGGTTCTGTCTAGCAACAAATGGCAGAAATGACCTTATTATGGCTCATACCTGATGACAGCCAAAATGTCTCTTCTTTTTGTTTGGTTTTTTTAAAGTATACTTAACACCCAAAAATATGTAGTGGGGCATGTTTCCTGGGCATCTTCAGAGCATTAACACTTGCAATCCTGAGGCTTGTAAAAGCTGCTCTGAGGCCCATTTGCAAAATGGATTGTTTCTTGTTAAGGACCTGCATTCCCTTTGGTTGCTTGCCATGAAGGGAAACAGTAGGTCACAAGTTATGTGCAAAATCAGTAATAAGCCCACGCAAAGGAAATAAATACACTGCAGCATGTTGCCAGCAGTTTCTGGAAGCTTGCCCAGCACTTGCATATCATATCTTCAGAGCTCTGAGAAAAAACCTTGTGGTGAGGAATGCTCAGGCACACCTCGGCACACTTGTTCTATCATTTGGACCATTTCTGTAAAATGAATGAAAATCTGAAGAATAGTCTCAAAAGATCTCTATCCCATTTAAACCTCCTGTGTGCTTTGTCCTGAATTTGAAGGCAAACGAGTTTTCTTTCCTAGAAAGCTTTGGGATAGGAGACATAAATATTTGGCAGGTTCTCACCTTGTTGATACTTTCTTCACAGATATGAGAGCAGCAGTAGTTTCATGGAACTGATAGTTTAAGTGGGGAGAAAAAAGATTGAGATGTAGTTTAAATTGCGCCTGAAGCACTGTTTTGTCGAACCAAGAGGTGAAGACTCATTCAAAGTCTATCTCACATATAATCTGATATGCCTTGGTTCTGCATGTAAACATCTCTTTAAACAGACACATATCCTACGATGCAGATGACTTGTAGATCTACTTTTTTGTTAGGATATGTTTAGAAAAAGAGCAGAGTTTGCCCTATAAGGTTTAAAAAAAAAAAACAACAAAACAAAACAAAACAAAACAAAAAAAAATGGCTCCAGATGTGTCTCAGATCTCAAAAGGTAGAAGAGATGTGCTGTAAATGCTTCACTGATCCTGTGCCAGATTCTCATGTTGAATCTTCCCATGTGTAGCAATGTGATGACAAGTCCATAAGAACCTTGGATTCAGTTGTTTTAAAACTTTTTTTCTTTTGAATGCTACCTCAAGAAGTTAAGGTAAACAGACATCAGAACAAACAATCAATTAATGCACACAAAAAAAACCACAGTCCATTTTTATTAACTTCTAGACAATGCTTCAATCGTGTATTGTACGCACATTCATCCTAAAGTACAAACTGCATGAGGAAGAATGAAGATCACTTCAACAGAAGGCTATTAATTACAGTCTAAATTTTCCCTTTTGCTTTTGATATAGGGCTGAAGAACTGATGTAAAGTCTCACCTCCAGTTTTCCTCGTTTCTGTTAGGAATCAGACTCCATAGCTACACAACAAATGTTTTGGGTTTCTTTCAGTGGTTTAAATTCCCTTTACCTCTCTGGTGAAAGATTCTTGAGAATTAAGACATGTCAGTGCATATGAGTGATACAGATAAACAAATCTTTACTTCTGTAGTACAGACTGTAACTGAAGAGCTTTGAAAAAAAAAAAAAAAAAAAAAAAAAAAAAAAAAAAAAAAAAAAAAAAAAAAAACCAGATATTATGAAGGAAATATTTCCTCCTTTACTGTAACTCCAAGTGGATGTAACATCAAAAATATTTTCAGAGATGGATTACATTTTTATTTTACTTCTGTATAAAGTAAATAGAGGATGTAGATCAGCACTGGAAACAACCCTAGTAAGCTACTAGACTAAGAATAAGAAAGGTCCTAGTGACTTTTGGCTTGGTCTTGGAGAATCATATTCAAATTAGTAGATCATATTTGCTTTGGAAAAATGTGTGTTTTCTTCTGTAATTATTATATAGTGCATTTCAAAAGACTTCTATAGTCTTCTTCATCTGAAGCCATATGTGTGAAAAAGGAGTGAAAACCAGCAGGAGCCATCACCAAAACCTGACAGATAGTCCCTGTGCATTTACATTCACTCAGAGTGGATGAGAAGCTCAAGGGCGCTCTGCCATAAGAGAGAGATATCCAAAGTCATTATTCATCATGAGTTACATCAAGTGTCACACTCATCAATTTCTATCACAGATATTTTTTTCAATCATGATAAAGAAAAAGTCTTTAAAAAGCAAAATTTAAGTTACGCTTGCATTATCTCCTTCTTGGAAATGAAAATACTAGCATGATGTAAGGAGCAAACTTCCATACTTAGCTGAGTTAGGGATGATTTAATAGTTTAAATTTTCTAACTTTCGAAGCTTATAATGTAAACCCTGACTCTACTGAAGGGAAAGAAAGGCTAGGGTGATCCAATGTCAGGGCTTTCATTTCTCCCTGCCTCCCTTCCCTGGGAATTTTTTTGAAGGGCAGCTTTAACCTGATGCCAACAGTATGCTGTAGTTCTATACTCCATTTCTGGCAGTCTTCTTCCTGTGGTCTCTCTGTTCTTTATATTGAGAAGGATGCACAACTGAAGAACAGGTCAAATGCAGGACATTCATTCACATGATTTACACTACTGGCTTTCCTGCAATAGAGATGCAGACAGATGTCTGCAGGAGGGAAATGTCTACTCAGGTGCAATACATATTTGGATGC